>NC_081224.1:1664169-1980002 GCF_902713425.1 Acipenser ruthenus | reverse complement strand
ACAAAATTTGAAAAATGTGACATTTCAAAATGTAACATGAAATACTGCTGTACTGCTATTATCATGGTGTCTGCAGCTATCAGCTGAGCAAATGTAAGACCTTTTTAAAACTTTTTAAGACCAAGCTTTAGAAAACGTACGACCCATTTTCACAGCAAACACACCAAATGTAAATACTAAAATTGTGACCAGTTCAAATACCATCTAACGATTATTTATTCAAGCTGTACAAATTGTAAAAGACTCAAACCTTTTGATGATTGTACAATAAGGACAGTACCAATGCAGTGATAATAACAGTTGATGACGAGGGAGTTATTGATCTTTCTTTAATCAATAGAGCAGCAGTTCATTCCAGCTGATCAACAAACAGAACGCAATTATGAATTTTTAAATGACATCAACATCATACGCAGCTTAGCTAACGTTGTTTTCCAGTAGAATGCTGTCTTTCACCAACATTCCACTTAGTTTATTGTTTTTATATATGAATATCTAAAAAAACTACAAATGATAGAACAAAAGTACAAAGGAAGAACATGTTCCTTTTTTTTGCAATCTATGAAATGGTTAAATGGACGTGTTTTATTATCCGGTTTAAAAAATGGTTAAACAATCTAATATAGGTAAAAGTGAAATAAAGTAAATAAGAAACGTAATTTCCTTATGACTAAATACTGCCAGTACATTTTTCTGTTTGAAAAAAACTCAAAAACCAAAATCTTTACCAAGTATTCAACCCTGCAATCCGATAGGTTTGCGCGGAGTCAAGTGACTTCCGCATAGCAACCGGTAGCCTTTGGAAAAAAAAAAACCGTTGTCAAGCTGTGTAACATACGACAGGTGGACATGGCTAATTATGTTGACAACCTACGTGCCCCCAAAAAATAATAGATACAAACTAAAATGAGGTGTTTGGGGTTTAAAGCAATGCCCATACAACCTGAGGGCCAATTTCTGGGTCATAATAATAATAATAATAATAATAATAATAATAATAATAGCTAGGACTTAACCAAAAAAATCGAATGTCTTTATTTTATGAAATCTTACAATTATTATTATTTGTTTATTTAGCAGACGCCTTTATCCAAGGCGACTTACAGAGACTAAGGTGTGTGAACTATGCATCAGCTGCAGAGTCACTTACAACTACGTCTCACCCGAAAGACGAAGCACAAGGAGGTTAAGTGACTTGCTCAGGGTCACACAGTGAGTCAGTGGTTGAGGTGGGATTTGAACCCAGGGACCTCCTGGTTACAAGCCTTTTTCTTTAACCACTCGACCACACAGCCTCCTATGTAGCCTTCATGTAGTCATGGTTGTGGCATCCAACAACCACACAACTTTGGCATTGTATTAAAAAATAGGTGGTAACCACTCTTCTATTAATAAAGAAAACAGCGTCTTTCTGGGTTTGTTTTCAGCGGCTCAGAAGTTGCTATGCGGTTACTATGTGCGTGCACACCAGGGTTGCCAGATTTCTGACAGAAAAATAGCGACCTCGTTCTTCAAAACATGCCCAAACAAGTCTAAAACAGCCGCAACCCATGTTAGAGTATGGGCGTTTATGCAAATTCAAACCAAATGCCCGGATGTCCGCGCAAACCTACACAAAATACATTTTCAAGGATGGGAGGACGTAATTGAGTGAAACGATGTGAGAAATAAATGTACGGGGAAAATTCTAAATGATGCACAGGTAGCCTGTGGACATTCACCGTCTGCTGTTCCCTTTATTACAGTACCAATGGGGGAGCCCACCGAAACGCCTACTCTTGAAAAATACCTGCTGATGACACTTCTGCACGCTGAGCTAACAGGACGACTAGTAAAAGCCTCTGGCTAATGTTGGTCTTGAGAGGTAATTACATAACCAAGGGACAGACTCTCCTAATCCATAAACTCATTAGCAAGGCAGTTCGAAATGGCAAAAACTGATTGCATAACAGTGTGAGTCTGCTGTATACAACGGCACGGATTTAAGAAGCTTCTCAGCAACTGAGAAGGTTGTAAAATCTATTTGCTTACAATACAATACAATACAAATGTTTTTTTTATATAGCACCCTCCCTTCAAACCATGGGACTCCAGACCTATGGTCAAAAGTTTTGCATCACTCTATAGAATCAACAAATTTTGCTTCATGAAGTCGAATGAAACCTGCTGAATAATGTTACATTAACATATTGCATTACATACCGCTTGGTAGTTGTCCATGTACTTCACAAAAAAACGGACACAAATGGAAAAATGTGGCATTTCGAAATCTAACATGAAATACTTTACTGCTATTATGGCTTCCGGTAGACTTTTGCAATATAATTTTGTAGTTCATTTGATTACATGATGTTCAATAAAATACCTAAATTACGTTAATATAGTTTTTGTTTTTTTAAATTCTCAATCCTAAAATTCTAGGTGACGCTTGGCCACAGCGGTGCAACATTAAAAACAAAACAAGAGTGCTCATATGTACAATACACTCCGGCTGTAACAAGTTATATACATTGAAAAAAGTTTTCAATTTAGACAGAAACTAATCCACTGTTTCAACTTGCCTAATGTCAACCGGAATCGAGTGAGGAGCCCAACAGCAATAAACTCTGTCTCCATCTGATTTGCTTACCTCTTATTATCACAAGCAATGTTGTCACTGGCCCCCCTTTTTCTTCTGTTTCTTTGCTTGCATGTTATGCTTCAGTGTGGAATCAACGCCTCCTGGTACCAAATCACATGACAGTGCTGGAAATAAGACTCCCATTGCACAGCAGTATGATCCATTCCTGATTTTACTCTGAGTTTAATAAGACACACCTGAACTTGTTACCTTCACACCGGGGCTGGCCAAGCACATATTAAAAGCTGGAATGGGTGAAACTGCTCTGCAACAGGAGTCTTATTTTCATCCCTGTCTTCAAGACGTTGCAGTTCAAACTCACTACAATCAATGCAAAGTGACCAACAATACCAGAGAGCAGCAGATTATCTATAATTTTGTGTAATCCCCAGCGCAATAAAAGAGGGGGCAGTAATAATGTTACTAAAGCTAGTGCGATTAGGGGTAAGAAAACAGATTTTAAAGTAGCAAGTCGCAAAAAAATACTTCATTTTTCTGTCTTATTTGTAGGGAAGATAGCTTTTGTTTTTCTCAAAACAATGGTGCAAAGTGTAGGCTGGAAGTGCAGACCTTGTTGCAATCAAAAAGAAAAACCGCTCGCTGAAAGCACCTGATCTCCTTGTCGAAGCCTCTCCCAGTGCTTTCAAACTTCGAAGGCAGCCGTGTGAAGAGTGAAGGCTGTATGCATTTGAGCTTCTTGTAGATTTAACCCTGAACCTCATAGTTTTTAAGTCTGACAAGGCTCTAAAAGGCAGTTCAACTTGAAAACAACCTTAAAAAAACACACCCTTAACTTCAGACAGCTAATCATAAAAAAATACAGCACATCCAAAAAGAAGCTTAGTTATAAATGAGACAAATGTTGACACAGTGTGATCAGCATCTTTTCTATCCAGCACAGAGCAGAGTGAGGCTCTTATATATTTCCTGTGCAGGAAACCGCCTAACTCCTGCTCAGAGCAGTAGGGGACATTATACCCACTGCACTGCACATAAAGCACATTAGGAATGAAAACTTCAGCTGTACAATTATCCGAGGTGAAGTGAAATAAGCACCAAAGCTGATGAAATGCCAGAATAATCCCTTTTACAACACAAACCCCCCTTTCACTTTATTACACTGTAAGTAATGCAGATGTAAGCTCGCTAAAGCAATGTCATAACGAGCTTCGGGGTTAGCTATGACTAAAGCAGGTAGGTGCTTCAGGTCGATGTTCTTGGATAATTACTGCTTGAATTTTAACGTGGCCCGCGGTGGGTTTTCCTAATTAATTCAGGAAAGCTTGATGAGAGAGGAAGCATCACCCTTTCAGAAGGTACAAAGAGGAAAAAGAACCACATATTTATTTGCAACATTGGAGTCTCATATTTGATCTCAGAGGGCCTACTGCTGTGTAGGTAAGTTGGGATGCAACTGCTGTGCCGCTTTCCTCTGTCTTGCACTGGAAAGGTCGTTAAAAGCCTACTATACAGTATATCAGGGTGCCCTGCGGTTCTCCCAGTGACGGCACGACCGCGTCACTTCAGGCTGATTAATGCAAGCAGGCGCTTGCGGGTTTGAATCCTGGTCCAGTTGAGTTGATATGTTTGGAAGCCCACAGGGATCTCTGCGCTTTCCTTTACATTCCTACGGGTCAGGGAGGGGGGGAATGGATTCAGCAACATTTACTCAGGGATGGGACTCCTATTGCATAGCAGTTTCACCCATTCCAGGTTTTACTACCAGCTTGATTAGCCATATAGGTAACAAGCTCAGGTGTGTCTTATTAAACTCATAGTGAAACCAGGAGTGGATCAACGGGCAAATGGGAGTCTTATTTCCAGGAATGGTTTGCTATGCATTAGGAGTCTCATTGACATGCCTGTTTACTGGGGAGAGACTAGCCAGGCTGAGTTCAGTGGCAGTCCAGTAGCTTAGTATCTTGGCAGGATAGCTGCCTCCCCGTTAGACGAAGCCAAAGAGCAGGTGGAAGCTGTGGGGGAGGGGAGGTGAACCTATTGGATTGAGGTTCGATATAAATCCTTTCCATTCCGATCACTGGACATATTGTTTATCAAAACATTTTTTCTGGCTCCCCCCAACAGTTCTGCAAATATGAATCTCTCCTGAAACTAATTGGAGTGGTTATTAATGTGTTTGTTATAACACTGATTTAAAAAGAAATAAATAAATAAAAAATTAGCAACCCATAATAAATGGCTCTGTGTCAAAATCACTTATAGATTCCGATACAGAATTGTTTTTGTTTTGCCAAAGCCCCAATTACATTCCATTCTCTGAGACTTTTAACCAGAGAATCTATAAACAACCTGCCCACAGCTTTAAGCTTTAGAGAAACTAAAGAGGATACAAGATAAAAAATAAAAAATAAAACAGAAAGGTTATTAAACACCTCGTTGTGTGTTCCAATTTGGAAAGTGTCCACAGTTCCCAGGAGAGATTTAATTCAGAGATCCCGAGCCTTTTAATCTTCTTAATTCCCAATTCTAACAACTCGCAGCATTAGACAGTGAAACAACCAGTGAAATTTAAGGGATTTTTGCCCTTGCTGAAGAAAAACGATCTCTTGCCAACAGCTGACAGAGTACAGCTGTACAGCTCTGGCTAAAAGTTTTGCATCACCCTACAGAATGAACTCATTTTGCTTCATAAAGTCAAATGAAACCTGCTGAATAATGTTATGTTAACATATTGAATTACATCCCGCTTTGTAGTTTTCCATATACTTCATGAAAAACTGACAAAAATTTAAAAATCTAGCATGAAATACTGTGCTATTATTATGGTTTCCGGTAGACTTTTGCGATATCGTTTTGTAGTTTCTTTGATCACATGATGTATATTAGCTGTATATTATAAGAACATAAGAAGAACATAAGAAAGTTTACAAACAAGAGGAGGCCATTCAGCCCATCTTGCTCGTTTGGTTGTTAGTAGCTTATTGATCCCAGAATCTCATCAAGTAGCTTCTTGAAGGATTCCAGGGTGTCAGCTTCAACAACATTACTGGGGAGTTGGTTCCAGACCCCCACAATTCTCTGTGTAAAAAAAGATTATGGAGGCATGGGCAGAGCAGAGTAAAGCTGGGCACACTTTATTTAAAGGGGAACTTTATTTGTAGCCGTCACAAGGCTGGCTGAGTGGTGACACGTCAGACCCGGAAGAAAACACACAGACAGACGGTGGTGATGAGTGAAACTGAGTGCAATGGCTGCACTCAGTGTTTAATAACCAATAAATAAAAAGGTTGAACAAACAGAAAACAGGACACGGCACTTGCGGCCAAAATAAACAGGTAAACAAAACGAACTAACACACAAAACAAGTGGACGAACATTAACAAGTACCGTGCTGGCACTTTCAGCACGCTGTAGCAGTTGTTATCTAAACTCTAGCTTTTATTTCTCCTTCTCTCTCACCAGTTCTCCACTCACGAACACACAACCCCGAGTGAATGAAACGTGCATCTATTTATACTGTTGTGCTGGGATTCAATTACTAATTAATTATTCACTTGAATCCCAGCACGTGAATTAATTAAGTGTACTCCCGTGACCACACATTACATTTTAACCAGCACATGAAGTGATTTGTGCCATCCTCGTGCCTAAATACAAATCTACATTTTTAAATCACTCGTGTTACACAGACCCATTTATATCCTGTGTACCAATGACTATACACCAACATTTACACACGCAACATACAACATATAACACAAACTACACACAAGGGCCTGGCCACATTGCCACAGTAGCTTATTAACTGTTAACAACCACCTTACAAACATTTTCACAAATGCTGTCCATTTTTGGTTACTAGTTAGTTGGTTTATAGGAACCTGTTTATAAACTAATAAAAAAGGACCACCTAAAAAACATTTGCAATATCATTTAGTAGTTTCTTTGATTACATGGTGTTAAGTAAAATATATAAATTGTGTTCATACAGTTTTTTTGTAGGCAGAATCAGATGCCACGTGTGCTATATGGATTTTAGATTTCAATCTCAATAAAGAAGAATCAAAGTCAGCATGGACTTTTTTTTTTTCTTGGTCTTGAGAAATCACATGAAATTGAGGCCTTTCGCCTTTTTCATAGTTCTTCTAACCTCATCTTTTGTGAGTATGATTGATTCCCCGCCGGCAGACCAAGTTCGACAAGAGACACAAAGCCCAATTCACAACGCTTTCACCCACGAGTTATTTTAAATGCATTATTTGAGGAAAGTTCAAGATGTTCATCAAACACTCCTGGGGTTTTTGTTGTCTTTTTTTTTTTTTTAACAACACTGAGTGAAATCCCTGCAATGGGTTGGACTGGTGTATTCTGGTCAGAGCTGGTGGTTTGCTTGTTTTCAGCTGGTCGTACTGGTTCAGGAGACTTGGGGTTGGTTTAGGAGCTGGTTAAACTGGTCTAAGTGGAAAGAAAAAAATGAAAATCTCTTTACTGTGAAGTGCGAAAGTTAACTGCTTGTTAACTTTCGAGGAAACTCATGCGAGAGATTATTTAATAAAACAGACTAGACAACACTTCTACATTATGATGATCCAAATATAATGTACTTCAGGTGGGACAAAAATCCTTCAGCTGAGGCAGGAGGCTGTGTGGTCCAGTGGTTAAAGAAAAGGGCTTGTAACCATGCGGTCCCCGGTTCAAATCCCACCTCAGCCACTGACTCACTGTGTAACCCTGAGCAAGTCACTTCACCTCCTTGTGCTCTGTCTTTTGGGTGAGACGTAATTGTAAGTGACTCTGCAGCTTATGTATAGTTCACACACCCTAGTCTCTGTAAGTCGCCTTGGATAAAGGCGTCTGCTAAAATAATAAAAGAATAATTAGTTAATACGTTGCCCAGAGTAAACTACCGGGATAGATCATTCAAAAGGTTAATCAATTTAGCAGTATTTCTGCACACTTCTTGTTACCTTATTTTGTATTTATTTACGTATTCTTATTTAACACAGCACTGAAACAGTTTTGATACTGAGATGTAAACGTGTGAAAAAGCACAAATCTGTTCAGAGATATTAAAACAGCAAAAGGTTTAAACATTCAACTACCATGTAAACAATTGATCAGATCAGCGAACACACACTCTCCTTCTGTCGGTTCTTTAAACGCTATTAGGCATAGTCTTAGGGCGCTCCATATAGTCTTGTATCGTTCGAAACAAAAAGCACACCTGAAAATGTGCCTTCTTTAATTGATCAGGGAATAGTTGGGGGAAGGTGACGTTAGCATTTCCATTTCCACAGAAAAATTAACAATTTACTTATATTAAAAAAAATGTTAGTTTTGTTTATGTATTTGAAGAACAAAAGTGTGTTGCAATGAGGGGAAAATGCGACTTATTTCCATTAGGTAAGTAATTTCATTTCACTTGTTTTGCGTTTTCTCGCCGGCTGAGGCCGGGTCTTCGAGGAGGGAACCTTTACAAAAATATAACAGTTGTAGTTGTGAAAACACTGACAATGGTGTACAGTCCCAAAAACCTAAGGAGACGCTATACGGTTGGAATCATTATAAAGAATAAATAATTAGAACGGGCACTCAACAATGGACAGACTTTGGGATTTTCCATTAAATGTTTGTAGAAAAAAAAAACACACGTTATATTCAACAATAACACGAACTTGCATACAGGGTGTGTACAGGCAGAATTGGACTGTAACGCCAAATCACCACCAAATGCAGTACGTCACTACATTTGAATTTGAAAAAATCAGCTTTGGACCATTTAGGAAAACAATCTACGTAGTCAACAGTTAGCAGCTGCAAAAACAGCGAACAATCTACCTCCTTAAATTAATAATGTCTAATCCCCTCTACGAGAGTACCGACACAAAAGTGGTTCACCTTGGAGGGTTCTTTGAACCGCGCAGTGCGTGTTACAAAGCCGGCTGCAATCAAATGTTCCATTTAAAACTAGAGTCTTGTATCCTAATAAAAGCAGCACGACGGACACTGTTCAAACCAAACACGTTACACAGATCGTCCTACGACAGTAGGCGAAATACTACAGACTCGCTCTGTTGCTTATTTCATGCCCTCCAAAAAAGTCCAAAATCCTGTCAAGTCTTGGGCTGCCACCTCAGATGTACAAACAACGGGACCTCTTTTACACGTTTAAACTTTCAGTCTGTGCCCGCCTACTCGTGTAACCCACGATTTAAGTTAATGGGTAAGACTTTTAAAAAATAATTAATTTCACCACCCTACAGTCCAGTGCTGCAGACATGAAGGGGATACGCGTATAGGCGTCTCACACGCGTGGGGCTGCATGTTTTGAACGAGGAAAGAAATTCAAATGTGTTTCCAGCCTATCATCCTCGCTACATACATAATAAATAACCTCAGTACTGTCTTGCTTTTGACTGTGCCTGTCACGGTGGCGTCAGGAAGAGAATATTTTCTTGCCTGAACATAAAATTAATCAAAACCTATTGACTTTTCTACAATGTTGCAGGAACGTTTGACTGGACTCAGGCAGATATCGATCGTGCATCAAATTTGCCAAAAAAAACCCCAACATAATAATAATAATAATAATAATAATAATAATAATAATAATAATAATAATAATAAAGGCACTATATGAATATCAGTACTCTACCACTACTCAGTTCCAAATAGAACCATGTTTTATCAGTTAGAACTACTTCTTAATAAATAAGAGCCATCGTTTGTTTAAGTTCTGTATACACATTAACGATAGCATGCTGCCGTCTGAACATGGTTAGTTTGCCGTGGAGTCCCCATATACTGTATATTGCCCACATGCGTAACCAGATTGTATTGTGGTTTATACAGTGTAAACACCCTCAGAATATCGTATCGCGTTTTGTTACCATCACAAACGGTGTCCTCAAACACCTAGTTACTTCAGCAACACTCACATTAGCAAAGAATGACTGTTCAGGACAGTTAAGTCCAAGTCCCGTCTATGTAAAACGTTTATTTATTTATTTATTTATTTATTTTACCTCTCTTGCCGGCGGTTCTTCTGGATGCGTTCATCGTTGTTATGAAAATATAGTTTTCTGTTTGTTTCTTTCAAAATCAACATTTAAAATCAACCAGTATACGTCTAATAATCTAACAAGAAATAAAAAAGACACTTTCATTTTAACAGCGTTTTAATCTTGTATACGCGGTCAGATTGTTATCTAATAATAATAATAATAATAATAATAATAATAATAATAATAATAATAATAATAATAATAATAATGTCTCACCTCACTTGGTCTGATTCCTAACATCAGCAGTAGGAAGATGGCACTAAATAGATGCATCCTTTAAATACCGGTTCACAAATCACCTTTCGGGTAGTTTCTCTCGGTTTAAACAACCTCTATCGGATCCATTGATCTTGAAGCGGCTTTCTTCATTGTACGTGGAATTTGCACAGGTTTAAGGTCTCAACGCCGGTACAGTCCCTTCGTCTCGAGCCTAGAACACGGACACCGCCGCTGCCACAGTCGCAGAGCAGGATGAGCGTCCTTATCTAGCTCCTGCTTTTTTTGTTGTTGTTAATTTTCTACGTCCTCAGTCCGTCGCCAAAGACCCTAACGGATCATGATTACAAAATAATGCGTCTCTTTTTTTTTTTTTTTTTTTTAAACGCAGTATTTTCTTCTGCTCTGGATTTGTTTTATATAGCAAAAACGACAACGGGATCAAATCAAAGGTAAGATGGGGTTGTTAAAGAAAGTGATCATTGACAGTCGACCGGCGCTGTCTTTGCATAATCTCGCCGCTAGTGGATGCAAATGTAGCAGCGTGGGTTTACTCGGTGCATGAAAAAGCCTGTCTGACCATTTCCAGTTCCCACAGAAGATTAATGTTATCCTCACCTGAGCGTCCCACCGTTTGTTTTCAATAGGAATAATGGAGTCTGCTCGAGTGAAAATCGGCAGTATCGCAGTTACAGGCCAATGAAATACCCCAATGCAAAACTAAAACACTAGCCTATTAATTACAATTATTACCAAATGCAATGGAAATTACAAAGAAGACCACGTCAAAATGGTATTATACGGATTTCCTCTGATCAATATTTGCGCACTATGCATTTTTCATTCGGATGTATGCAGTGATGCACTTGGCGCATAGTATATGCATAGTATATACACACCACTTCTGGTTTTGTAAGCCTTTTGAAGCGTTTTGTTTTTCCCTAAGATTGTGAGCTTTGCCATTGTCAATGTAGTGAAATAATAATAATAATAATAATAATAATAATAATAATAATAATAATAATAATAATAATAATAATAATAATTTTTGTTTTATTTAGGGGGTGAAATGCATCCCATATCCCTAATTTATTCTCAAACGGGTGCAACTCTCCAGCAAAGTTCTGGAATGGGTTCTTAGAACCCTTCTAGAACGTGTCAGATTCTGAGTTTACTCTCAGCAAATACAACCCTCTTATCTGTTAAGCGGAAACCCCGTATTATACAAGATGGGCTCTTTTTAGAACTTCAACACAATTCTGATTCTATACAGGATGCACAACCAGATTTTAGTAGTACAGCTATGGCCAGAACTTTTGCATCACTTTAACTCATTTTGCATGTAGCACAAGCATCCTGACTGCAGCGCGTGAAAGCGCGCCTGTATGAAGGATGCTGCATCTTTCTTAAGGCTAGGTTAGTAGTAACAGTATTCAAACAGGAGAAACGCAGGTCAGCCAGCATGGATTGTTCAATAGTGTGTTACCAAGAGTATCTGTAAGTCAGCAAAATGCATGCATGCGCCCACTATAGCTTTGCATAAATAATAAATACATACTGCATGCATGCATACATAAATACAAAGGGATTAATACATTTTGTATACATTTTGCAGAATAAAATTTGAATTCTATAGGGATCTTGTCTGAGGTGTGCCGAATTATTCACTTGGAGCAGGAGGGCTGTGTTTGATAAATCGAAACCTTTTGCATAATAGGAACTGTAACTAATGACTGTCAGAAAGGCAAAGCTTAGCTGTTGCGTGCAGCGCGGCGCATAATTCCTGTTTCATTGTGAAGTCAAACACCCCAAGCTGTCTGGCAATGGCTTAATTACAGCTTTGATCAGGATAAATCGGAATAAAACCGCTGCCCGGATCTCTAAATGAGCTGACTCAATGAGCCAATCCGCTCTGTAACAGGACAATTCATTTTATCACTTGACTAATTTTTACCGGCTTCCAGTTTTATTATTATTTTTTATCAATTTATTTTTTTTCTTGGATGTATCCAGTCATGTATTGTGAGCCATTCTCTCTCCTCTCATGTTCTCGCTCTGTGCTCCCAACAGATTTTGGTAAAGAGGGTTATTTCAGTTTTAATAAAAACTACTCGCCTATTTTTTTTTTTTTTTATTCCCTTTGATCATATCAGCTTTTATGAACTTGGCTGGCTGGTGCGGGGCTGTTATCAAAATCAGCTGGCAGAAAAGGCATCACAGAATTAAAGGTGTCTCTACCGCTTCTCATTTGGGGAATATGGTGTTTATCCACTTTTCATTTAAGCAATGAAGTGTTTACTTGCTCCTGCTGTCCTGTGATCAGCAAATCCTGGCTATTCCAAGGTTTAAAGCTAAGGCACGTTCCAATTTGTTATATGAAGTGACTCGGGTGCATGTATTGATGGACAGAATCTCTTCCTGATTAACCCTTTAACCCACAATTCTGCACGACCTCCACACCTGACCTGTAATCTAAAGACATCTCTGCACACCCTTAGTGCCTACCATGCCACTGCCCGACGTGGACACCAAACAGGATGGTTTGCCCACTTAATTTTAGCACCACTGCACTGGTAAGGGGTACCTCAGTTCTCTTCTGTGTTATTGCTTTCGCAAAGCAAGACCACCAATGGAAACAAAATTAGGGTGGGAGGCACAAGCTGAGACCACCAGACTGAGACGCAGTTGAAACCACGATCTGAAGGGACGGAGAAGTAAATTAGCCTGATTGTGGATTTAGATCACCGGTAATAGATCACGTTCCGTCATGTAATATTCCCTGCTTGTTTGAGATCCCTTGTGAAGCTCAAAGACGTATCCAGAGACGGGTTTAGCATAAAGAGCAATCACATGTATTGGGTCGAGGTTAATGGGTTCCTCAGGGAACTCCTTGCTATTTAAACACATGCCCAGCCCCTGGCAATGACACTGCTTGTATTACTGCAGCATGGGGTTTACATAGCCTTCCACCAGTCCCCAGCTTGTTTTGTTATTAGGTTTATCCTAGTTTGCCATGCTTATGAATGTGTGTTGCTATACCTCGCTATTCTTCACAATGCTCACCTATGCTTCACTGTGCTTTCACTGTGATTTCATTGCACCTTGCTACGCTTTCACTATGGTAAACTTGTTTTAGGGTATATATGTGGATGTGAAATCAAATAATCTAATAGTTGTTTGTTCTCGTGAGCTTTACGTCTATGCCAGGCTTGGAAACGCCATAGCAATTACCATACGAATTTCTTTTATACAGCGTCCTTCGTGTGCAAGCATCCCAGGACGCATTACAAAAACAAACATCAAGCCAAAAGAGCTCCAAACTGCTCGGTAGTGAAATATCAAATCAGAGAACTTAGAATGAAAAACACTGCCAGACTCAGCATTCCGGATGGAATTTAGAAGCGAGTTCCAGAATGAAGGAGATGGAACCCTAAAAACCCTCGCAGATTTGCACAAACGTGTTTTAAAAGGTATGCAGTTTAATACAATATAATACAGGACAACACAGGTGTGATTAACGGAATGTCTTTCCCGAAGACACAGGGATGCTTGAACAGAGTATCGCGATGCAGGGAAACACACAGGTGCAAACTGCGGGAGAAGGTGGTGCACGTCATTCGCGTTCTGCCAGGCTTAGAAAACCCAGTACAATGCCATCATTTTGATTAATATAGCACCTTTCCCTAACAGTAACATTAGCAGATGAACAGTAAAGGTCTTTGCTGTCAGTTTAGCATTGACTGCTGTCAGCAAGGATACCTGCCCTTCAATCCAACACAAAGGGTTTTGTTTTGTTAACCTATGAGGGGCTGCTTTGTGTGCCAGCTTTTCAAAGCAAAAGTAATTATTTGCTGGATTTTACACAACTGGATGAGGCTTTGAGGGCCAGTGGTATTTTTTTTTTCCAACATCGTGCAGCCGGTTAAATTAAGATTTCCGGATCTGAAAAATACAAGGGTGGTTTAATTGGCTTGCGCTATCAATCAGCCTTTCCTGTGAATGCTTAAATAACTGTTCTCATTCGAAGGCAAAGGGACAATTCTGCAGTCAAGCATGGTGTCTGCGGACCTGTGTGGAACGTAGCATATAAAAAAAATGTATGCAGTTCGGTTTCATTCTCCTACCCTTAATTGGCTTCAGTACAAATTTCACGCCTCTCCTTTCAGTGCTTTGGTTTGTAGAATGGAAATGTCACTTGAAAGAAAATGTGTTGGTTATGTTAAACCAGTTTTCTGGCAGTGACTTTGGCACAAGTAGAGTTGCTAAGGTAACTTTAAAATGATGAATGATAAAGCGTGTGCAGAAATGTTTGGGGAAGGAACACAGGGCAAACAATTAACCACAGTGACCTTGTAAAAGAGAGTAGTTAGCGGTTGGTTGCACTTGAATAGAGTAATAGCTGAATAACTCATTTATATTGATAATTAGCAAGATAACAAAAACAGACGTGTATACTCTGAGCCTACTGTAGTATAAATACCAGGCATGGAGGTGACACAGAGAAGCTTCCAATACCTCCAGGATCATCGTGGACCATCGGTGAATCAGTCTGAGGACTCTCTCCAGAGGTTCAGGCAATCTGATCAGTTGTCTATTTCTGTTAATACTAGCGGCACATATTCTGAACAATAGCTTTCAATTCAGAATGTAATGTGGGTATTTGGATAATAAATGGTAAACATTATTAAAATTTGAAACATCGTCTGGTCTCATCCTTATAGCGTAACAAAGTAGTTAATTCCAGATTTACCTTCTTTAATAAACCTTACAAGTTAACTAAACAAACTCTGAGTAGCCATCTTCTTCATGTTGCATGGTTAAAACATCTAAATGGATTAAATACTTTCTTAATGATTCGTGAATTTGTGAATATTCCATTAATATGCATTGTAATTTCTCTCTTTTGGGTGTGAGACTGCTAAAATTTAGATCAAAAAGTTAAAAAATGAAGTGTCTCTGTATGAAAGAGACTTGCCATGTCTGTTGATTGGCCTGTCTGCAGATATACGGGTCACCGCAGTGTTCTCTGTTCTGGCCATCAAATCTCAAAGGAAATATTTAACAGTGTGTCCTTCTGCTGCCACACATTTTCTGTAAAGCAAGATGGCACAGTGCTGTTCTGGGTTAGCTTTTGCGTTGGCCTTAGGGTTAGGGTTAGGGATGGCGTTAGGGTTAGCGTTTGCATTAGGGTTAGGGTTGGTGTTGGGGTTAGGGGTAGGATTGGGGTTAGGGTTAGCGTTAGCTTTAGGGTTGGGGTTAGCGTAAGCTTTAGGGTTGGGGTTAGCGTTAGCTTTAAGGTTGGGGATACGGCTAGCTTTAGGTTTAGCGTTGGCTTTAGGGTTGGGGTTAGCATTAGCGTCAGCATTGGGGTTAGCGTTAGCTTTAGAGTTGGGGCTAGAGTTAGCATTAGCGTTAGGGTTAGGTCTCCTGTAAATAAAGCAACAGGTGCTGTAAAATGTTTGCACCAACATAGACTGCTCTGCAGGGTTGTATTTAAAGCCATACTGGAAATGAAAAGTTAATCTGCATGATGATCAGAGGAGCCGTGAAATACGTTTCTGAAGATGCTAATAACCTAACAAAGATATGCAAACTGAACAATGGAGTGTGTCCCAAAACCAAAGCGAGTCACTCAACATGAACCATGCAATTTAGGAAAAGAGTCATTCGAGATTGTGCAGCTGCATCGATTTGCCTCTCTGCTCCCCGGTTATTCTTTAAAATCTGCATTTCTGTGCTGTCTGTAGCCTTTTCGGGGAGTGTGCTGTTTGAGTCATTTTAATAAGCAGGGTAATTAGTCACATGTGCACTTACAGAAACTCAAAAGAGCTGCTAATTGGCTATTAAACACCATCATTTTCTTCTCAAATTAGCAGCTAAACCGCGGTGAGCAATGCTATCGTTTCGAAGCAGAGACAAAAAGAGGAGTATAATTAGTTTCGGATTTAAGTGCTGACTGTCTGACTGTATTGTGATAGAGTTGAATCCTGCTTAAGCAAAGTCAGGCTTGTGGGACTGAATCATTTCTAACTACTGTACTAACTAGTAGTGTAGGAATACTTGAGTAAGACAACAGTTTAACTGCTGCGCTGGAACTGCATTGTAAGTTAGAAAAAATTCAGTACTTGGAAATGCTTGCAATATTTCGCTGGGGTAAAATGAAGTAAAATATACCTTTATGTTCAACTGTGAGGATTATGAAGGCGTTTTTCCGAGTTTTGGTATTAATGCATAAGTCCGGCATTTTATTGGATTTATTTTTTCTTTCTCGCCTACTTTTGCAAAAATGCTCACGAGTTAACAGTAGGTAGACAAGTTAGATAAGTTAACAGGCAGTGTGTAGGGTGTCTCTTATTGTTGCGAGACTTGTCATCTGGTCTAGTTTGGGTGAGGAGACTGCAAAGCAATCACGTTCTTTACACGAGATGACATCTGTACACAGGATACAGGAGGCTGTGTGGTCCACTGGTTAAAGAAAGGGGCTTGTAACCAGAAGGTCCCCGGTTCAAATCCCACCTCAACCACTGACTCATTGTAAATGACTCTGCAGCTGATGCATAGTTCACACACCCTAGTCTCTGTAAGTTGCCTTGGATAAAGGCGTCTGCTAAATAAACATAATAATAAGATGTACTGGAATTTTAGTACAGGGAGGTTAGAAAACTTATCAAAAAAGCGTAGAAAAAAGGACTATAAAAGGAAACACTGTGACCTCGACAAGCAAACACTGGCTCATAGTGTTCCCCCAAGCGGTCTCATGAAGCACTTGAATAATCTTGCTTGTGGGTTGGCCTGGAAAGAAGCCAGCGAGCAACACTGGATCTGTTCTTGTTGAAATAAACACTACCCGTTGGGCACTGGCATGGGCCGTTTAAAGCTCCAGATGCCGAGAGCTTTTATTCAAATCTTTTACGTTGATGAATCTTGCTGCTCAGGAAAGGTGCCTGGGACAGAGTCGCAGTGTGGCAAAGCTTCCCTCAGCATTGCCCCACCACGAACATTTATCTTAGGAGGGTGAGAGAGGGAGGGAGAAGTTCAGTCTCCGTGCCTCAAGCCTGCCCTGGACTGGAGGGAGCACCCTTTCTCTTAGGGGGGTGAGGGAGGGAGGGAGGGAGAAGTTCAGCCGCCGTGCCTCAAGCCTGCCCTGGACTGGAGGGAGCACCCTTTCTCTTAGGGGGTGAGGGAGGGAGCAGTTCAGTCTCCATGCCTCAAGCCTGCCCTGGACTGGAGGGGGCACCCTTTCTCTTGGGGGGTGAGGGAGAGAGCAGTTCACTCCATGCCTCAAGCCTGCCCTGGACTGGAGGGAGCACCCTTTCTCTTGGGGGGTGAGGGAGAGAGCAGTTCAGTCTCCATGCCTCAAGCCTGCCCTGGACTGGAGGGAGCACCTTTTCTCTTGGGGGGTGAGGGAAAGAGCAGTTCAGTCTCCATGCCTCAAGCCTGCCCTGGACTGGAGGGGGCACCCTTTCTCTTGGGTGGTGAGGGAGAGAGCAGTTCATTCCATGCCTCAAGCCTGCCCTGGACTGGAGGGAGCACCCTTTCTCTTAGGGGTGAGCAGTTGAGTCTCCAGTCCTGGGTTTCATAAATATCCTTGTTCAGCTATTATTATTGGAATGGCAAGGTTCTGGGACTTTGTGCAGTCAGGGCCTTTGCTAAACCAGCCCTGAACAGATCCGACGGTACTTATCACAGCATGACTAATTCTCACCTGCATCTGTAGGTTTACTAATAGAATGTGTTGATGCAGCTGCAGCAGGAGATGATTTATTTTAACAGGGTTTGCTCAAACTCCTGGCTTCTGATCATTTTAATAATATAAATTTACAATTGATGGTAGCTCTGAAAACCCAAGACTAGGTGCAGGACTAGTGTGAGTTTCCAATCATTCCTCAAGCCTTCCCCGGACTGAAAGGACCAATGCTTCTTTATATACAGCTATGGGCAAAAGTTTTGCATCACCCTATAGAATTAACACATTTTGTTTCATAAAGTCGAATGAAACCTGCTGAGTAATGTAACGTTAACATATTTAATTACATACCGCTTTGTAGGTTTCCATATGACAAACTGACAAATTGAAAAATGTGACATTTTGAAATCTAACATGAAATACTGTAATACTATTAGGTAGACTTTTGCTATATCATTTTGTAGTTTCTTTCATTACATGATGTTAAATAAAATATCTAAATTATGTTCCTAAAATTCGTGGTGATGCAAAACTTTTGGCTGTAACTGTAGAAGAACTAATTCACCTTATCAGTAGTGTTTAAGCATCTCTCTCTCTCTCTCTCTCTCTCTCTCTCTCTCTCTCTCTCTCTCTCATGTCTTCTATTCAGTTTACTGCACATCACTAAGGGGAACTAAATCTCAGAAATTCAACCTTCAGTCACTCCCTTTGGGCTTTATACAAAATAGATTCAAAAAGCTGCAACATGTATTCATGACCACATGACTTTGATTGAGCCCAAGTTCTCCATGTTCATGATCACTCGGAAATTAATTAGGACCGCCTTCTTTAATAAATTCTAGTTTAGCACAGACCCTTAATGGATCGTTCGGAGTCGACATTTTTCTTATTTCGAATAATGACGTTGCTCTTTAAAGACAAGAAAAAAGGGGACACACAGATTCAGTTAAGGACAGCTGTCGAAAACACTGATCACAATTGCGATGTCCTATTTAGAGGCCCAGGTAACAGAACTAGGGTAGTCACAATTTGCCAGTCAGCGAGCAGAGCTGAAATTCTCCTAACTCGGACTGACTTGTGACCTGAATGCAGTCAAGCAGTAGTTTTTGCAGCTGAAACTTTTTCCTTTTTGCAGTGCTGTCTAAAGCAAACCCATTTATGTAATTCAGTACTGTTTGTTTGTGTGTGCAATGAAAACACAGCTTGTTATAAAAACGACTAGGACAAACCCTAAATTAAACTTCAGATTCGTTTTCGGTCACTAGTTTTGTAGCGCTGCATTGTAGGGATAGAGGAGTAAGGGTGGGAGTGGGGCTTGGCCCTCCACACTACAGTCTGAGTCTCAAAGATGTGTTCTGTTATAAGCATGATTAGTAGTATTGAAATAATACAGCACTGTTTCCGTTTAGTGTATTTGGTGGAGGTGGGTGCACAGCGGAAATGCTCTGTGGACAATAAAGCTACCTATTTAGGCTGTGCCTTCAAATGGAGCTTCTTGATTGCTGAATGAAAGTTCTGAGGTATAAAAAAAAATCCCCAAATTGGGGACAAATGTGTGTTCTGTTTGCATGGGACACCAGTTTTGCCTCCCCCTGTGTGGTCCAGTGGTTAAAGAAAGGGGCTTGTAACCAGGAAGTTCCTGGTTCAAATCCCACCTCAGCCACTGACTCATTGTGTGACCCTGAGCAAGTCACTTAACCTCCTTGTGCTCCATCTTTAAGGTGAGACATAATTGTAAGTGACTCTGCAGCTGATGCATAGTTCACACACCTTAGTCTCTGTAAGTCGCCTTGGATAAAGGCGTCTGCTAAATAAACAAATAATAATAACCCGTAAGAACTTACGCGCACACCCTATTTGTTTCTTGCTATTAACTTTTTAAGATTGGTGAAAATGGAGGCAAACAAAAGTAAATCTAATTTGCATGCTTCTTAAATGCTGTGTAATGGGAGCGCACATTACAAGAAGCGCCCTCTCATCTGGACAGCAGCGCTGACAAGCACCATCAAGGGTAGATGATGATGATGATGATGATGATGCTGATGCAGCAGTCATTGCTGTGTTGACAGGGGGTCTGGCTTCTGATGGAAGTACAGCATAAAGAATACAAGAGCCGAGCTCCACAGGGGATATAGAGCTTGTAAAGAAAATTACAGCGAAATTCTTTCATATCCAGAGAGAACATTTCGATCATATTTCCAGGAGGCAGCAATCGTTTTTACCATAATGCGGCTGAGCATGAGTAAAGAAAGAAAGAGAGGGAGAAAGAGACGGGGACAGAGGCAATCATCTTCTCTGGAGCACAGGGGGAAGGAATGGGAATTAAGAATAGACCATGCATAGCATATCATATTTCAAATCTTACTTTATCTTGTGTCTTATAGGTTTTCTGCATGAACATTTATTTTGTTTGTTCGTTTATTTCTGGAAGAAGCCTACAGGCATTTTTAATATTACGAGTCATTATTTATGTATGTTTCTCCCCGCGGAATTACTTAAGGCTTTTCAATTTTCCGTATGGATTTGCATCCTTCGCTATCCTGGAGATTTTTTGGTTCTTCGCTTGCTTTTTTTGTTGTGTGAGGTCTGTTTTGCATGCAGATGCATTTGAAGTAATGTACTTTAGATGGATGTACAGCTATGGCCAAAAGTTTTGCATCACCTAGAATTTTAGGATTGAGAGGAGCATTACTTAGATCTTTTATTTAACATCATGTAATCAAAGAAACTACAAAATGATATTGCAAGTGTCTACTGGAAGCCATAACAGTAGTACAGTATTTCATGTTAGATTTTGAAATTTCACATATATACAGAGCGGTATGAAATTCAATATGTTAACATAACATTATTCAGCAGGTTTCATTCGACTTTATGAAGCAAAATTAGTTCATTCTGTCAGGTGATGAACAACCTTTGGCCATAGCTGTAAGTCTACAGAGCAGGAATTGAATAAGTTCTCAGAAGCAACAGTTTCTATTGGTTTAAAAAAGATTAATACAGTATCCTAAAAGCTTCCCTCTTCTCTGAGCCAGTGGTGAACAGAAAGAGAAACAAGGCTCTTACACACACTGAACAGCCTCCATCTGCTCCATGCTTGTGGAACAAAGAAAGAGAAAGGGAGGCTCTTGTGCTCTCTTAACAGCCTCCCTCTGCTGTGTGCTGGTGCAACAGAGACAGAAAGGCTCTTGTACTCTCTTAACAGCCTCCCTCTGCTGTGTGCTGGTGCAACAGAGACAGAAAGGCTCTTGTACTCTCTTAACAGCCTCCCTCTGCTGTGTGCTGGTGCAACAGAGAAAGGATCTATTATTCACTTAGCAGTCTGAGCCCTTTTACTCTATGAAGAGCATCCCTCAGCTCCACTTCCTTGAGCCACGAAGAAAAGTGAGCTGAATCAGAGCTTGCTTTGACAAGCTTGTAAATGCACTTTTAAAAGGGTGAATTGTCCTCAGCGAGGGTACAGAAGGATATGGAGAGTGAAAATGGTGCTTACGGTAAAGCAAATAAAACTTATGACGTGCAGGGCAGTTGCAGCCCTAATGGAGGCTGTTCTTTAGACGAAACTAAAAGAGCTTTCTCCTTGGTTTTCTTAATAATAATGTTGCCATACACAGTGTACAGCATCTAGATGAAATGCATGCAGGCTTTTACTGGACACAATAACACAAGGCCACATCCCATTACCTTTCCCTGCATTGAAAAGGGACTAGAAAAAGAAAGGAGATCCTTTTATGAACCCTGTCTGTCTCTTAGTCTTTTCTTTGATGTGCAGCCGATGCATTCCTCTGTCGTATAGCCTTTATCTGCAGTAGATGCTCAGTTTGTTTCTGATTCTTTTGTTTATTTTGCAAGCTGGATCATTTATTTAAAAAGACCACATGCTTTCTATCCTTGTGTAGTAATAATAATAAAAAATACTGCACTTCTACCACTACTACGACTACCAATATTATAAAATGTGAAAAAATATTTTAAAAAAATTATATTTCATAAGCTTATGTTGCAGCAAAAGCAAATAGCAAGAAGATACAGTTAAACAGAAGCGCACTGTTTTGCACACACACACACACAACAAGCTAACTGTGTGTGGAACGCAACAACTAGGCTATGAGAAAACAAAAGGGATACAATAATACCATCTTTATAGTTACAGTACTAGTATCAGTAATACTTCTCATCTAGGTAATAGTGAATTTCCTGTGTTTGAGACAGTTAAAATGATCTGTTGGTACCAAATCTAATAATAATAATAATAATAATAATAATAATAATAATAATAATAATAATACATTTTAGTCACACACAAACTTCATGTTGAATTGTGTGTAACAGAATTTCATTTTTTTCATTATTATTGTTATTATTATTTATTAATAATAATAATAATAATAATAATAATAATAATAATAATAATAATAATAATAATAATAATAATAATAATACCATTTCGATTTTGAAAACATGCCCTATAAAACTATAGGTTTACATTTTATTGAAGGCATCGCCATTCTTCTATCAGACTGGGACTTCATCATTTTTATTAATTATGTTAGTGTATGTCTTGACATGTGTTGATTTAAGTGACATTTAAGAAATTCAGCTTCCTAAAATAGGCCAAATGATTGGTTGGCAATAATAATAATAATAATAATAATAATAATAATAATAATAATAATAATACATTTTATTTGTCTGTTTATGCCCTTGGTACTGCAGTACATCAGCATCCTGGATGAGAGGAAAATTGAAGTTAATTGCCATTGACTGGTACTCAATTGTAAAGGTGAGGGAAGGACAGCATTTCTTGTTTTCAAATCAACGCATTAATGAATGGATTTATTGAATACCTACCGATTTTCAAATACTTCTGAAAGTCAGTTACGAGTATCAGCTCACACCTACTAAAAATAAACAACGACTAAATCCGTTGACCCTGTCTGTATTAAATTCTGATTTCCCTGACTATTACTAAACAAGGCTGCCAGGGAAGGTATTTTTTTTTCTCTTTTAGTACTTCCTGTCATTAAGGGATACATGACCTGCTGCTGGCAGACTGAATTGAGACATGCTGGGAAAGAGAACTGAAAAAACACAAGAAAAATAAACCATACAAAGGGACAAAACTAGTGAGCCAACAAAAGAGAGGCCAGGAGTCCTCCAGAGCGTTACCAAGGAAACCACAATTTAGAATAACACTAGAAACCCTTAACTCTGTTCTTTCTTAGTTGGGCAGACATGCAAATCTGATACACTTTTACACACACAAGCATCTTCACCCATTAAGTACCAAAAAAATCAGCACACAGGCTGTATTTATGTCACCTGATCCGTTACATTTAGATTTAACTTTTGTGGTTCACAAACTTAGAGTAAGTTATATCATAATAATATAGTTAGAGAGATTTTAAATAACAGGTAGATGCCAGTTAACATTGTTTTTTTTTTTTTTTACATT
Organism: Acipenser ruthenus; assembly: GCF_902713425.1. NCBI lineage: Eukaryota > Metazoa > Chordata > Actinopteri > Acipenseriformes > Acipenseridae > Acipenser > Acipenser ruthenus. The sequence continues at coordinate 1,956,999 of NC_081224.1, read as the reverse complement.
TTTGTACACTGCAGTTATACCTCCTTTCACACCTATGTATGTATATAAATCATCCAGTAATGCAAGATTAAAAAAAAAAAATATATATATATATATATATATATATATATATATTTTATCCTAAAGAGTCAAGCTAGACCAGTGAACCTGAATCATCTCTGTAGCCAGCCTTGGCAAAGCTAAGTGATGTATTCTTTCTGAAGAACTGCAATAAATTGAATGTGTTTTTTTTTTTTTTTTTTTGCTTGACCTGACTTAAGCATTAGCGAGATGCTGAAGGAGGGAGCAAGCTGAAGAAACACACTAAAAGTACAATAGCCAGTCTGGTCTGCTGTGTTAGCGCTGAAGTGTGCAACAGAACATTAACCCGAACGATACCTGATAGAGTTAGACCTAAAACTGTGCTAATATTGCTCACAAATATTGGTTATAGTGGAGTTGGTTGCACATACGTTAACGTCGCACTTTAAATTTGTCCATGCAACTTGAATACCGCTTATCCAGTTGTTCTGAAACTTGGTATTAACATTATGAAGCAGAATTTTTTTTAGTGTCCGATATGATGAGTCTCTCTGTCTGTACATCTGTCTGTCTCATGATTTCATTACAGACTCTTAAGTAAAGGGCTGACTGTCTGAAATGAAGCGGCTGGTTCACAGAGAGAGATTTCTCTTTGTGTGGCTCCCAGCTGAGACTGTTCCGTGGACGCAGTGAGAGAGATTTCTCTTTGCGTGGCTCCCAGCGGAGACTGTGATGGGGACGCAGTGCATTAAGCAGGGTTATCTGCATTTAGGAAGGAAATTCCTGTCGTCAATCTAGATTTAAAAGAGAGAGCGAGTCGACTCGCCTTGCCTCAACCTTCAGCATGTCGATATTCACTTTCACAAAGTACAGCTCTGGCCAAAAGTTTTGCATCACCCTATAGAATGAACTAATTTTGAATCTTGAAGTCGAATGAAACCTGTTGAATAGTGTTACGTTAACATATTGAATTGCATACCGCTTTGTAGTTTTCCATATATATTACGAAAAACTGACAAAAAATGAAGAATTTGACATTTTGAAATCTAATAAGAAAGAGTACTATACTCCTATTAAGGCTTTGGGTAGACTTTTGCGATATTTTGTAGTTTCTTTGATTACATGATGTTAAATAAAAGATTATGTTCATATAGTTTTTTTAAAATTTTTTATTATGTCCTAAATCCTAAAATTCTAGGAGATGCAATACTTTTGGCTATTGCTGTACATATTCCCAGACCCCTATGCTACGTATCCATTTAGAGACCAAGGCATGGACACCACATGTGCACCCATCTGCTCTTGTCACAAGGAGCTGTTGAGCTGATGCGTCAGTTAATCAGTTCTAAAACCACAGATGACTCTCGTTTACAGGGGTGAGCCTGGCATCCACTGAGTGTTCGTAAAGAGCAGTTGTGCAGTAATTCATAGTGCCATCAACCTTTTTACTATAGTAAAAGCATAGCAAAGTGTAATAAAGCAGAGTGAAAGCATGGTAAAGCCCAGGTAAGCATGCTAAAGCCCAGAGAGGTAAAGCATATTAAACACATGGTAAACTGGGGTACAGTAATTTCATATTATATAACCTTGGGTAAAAGCATGGGAAAACTTCAAAAAATATTTTGCAAATCTCCCAGGGTAAGCGTTTATAAGTTGCACGTCACCGGGTTTTTATTGTGATTTTTAGAACCAGAAGTTTATTAAAAGCTAGAAGAAAAAAAAACTACTGTAAATACTGACTGGAGTTGAGTCTAATAGTGGGAAACTATTGGGTGGAAAAAGCAACACATTGGTCAATAATATGATGTCAGAGGGCAATAGCATTTTGTCTCATTTAAAAAAAAAACAACTGTAAATCTGTAAACTAATATGTGAATGAGCCTTTTCTAGGTTTGGGTGGGCAAATGGCTTTGCCACAGAGTGAGTTACTGTGGCACCATTTGTACTTTTTTATTATTAAGAGATCAATATAAAAAAGGCAATCAAAGTAAACTGTGTTTGTGCGCTATAAAGATTCGACTGCGGCAAATCAGAAATATATAACCCGTCTGAACTATAATCGAATGTGAATGTATATGTGACTCCCTCAAAGGTGGAGTAAACAGTCATTTCCCCCTCTGTCTAGGGAGATACAGCTTTTGAACTATATAGCAGAATGATCTCTTCCCTAACTGTAGTCGGAAGTGAGATCTGGTACAGTACAGTATTACACCAGCCCGGCGCAGGGTCCCGTGTGTATTGCAATGAAGGATGGCAATTTTATCTGTGCTTTAGCTGCTGTACTGTACACTGCCCCTCTGGGGCCATTTGCAATACAAGCAAGGAACAGGAAAGGCTAAGAGATGTGTTTTCTTTTTTTAAATGGATTACATTTAAAAGTTTACCTGTGCCTGCTTCATGGGTGTGCTTTTGTTTTTCCTCGATTTAGAAATGGTTTGCTGACTCATTCTCTCTCTCTCTCTCTCTCTCTCTCTCTCTCTCTCTGGCACAGGCTGGCACGTCTGGAGCCACCGAAAGGACTGCTTGCCCAGGTGCAGAGTGTGCTTTTGGACTTTTTCTGGGATGGACTGCATTGGCTGAGGCGGGGCGGGTTGTACATGCCCAAGGAGGAGGTGGGGGAAAGGGGCTGATTGACGTCGCCAGCCGGACTGCCGCTTTCCGGCTGCAGTCAGTGCAAAAGCTGCTGTACGGACTGGACACTCTGCCCTGGAGACCGCTGGCTTGCGCCCTCCTCAGAGGTGGGGGTGCTCCAGCTGGATACAAGCTTGTTTCTGATGGACACCTCCAGGCTAAATACATCAAAGCTGCCCAGTTTCTACCGGAGCATGCTGGGGGCCTGGAGCCTGCTGAGGGCATGGACTCCCCCCACACCCTGCACTGGCTTCTGGAGACACCCATCGTGCTAAACCTTAGCCTGGACTCTGAGGTCTCCAGTTTTCCTGCCTACACTCAGCTGCTGGTAAGAGCCGGAGTCACATAGCTGTGCCACCTGCGGTAGTGCTGCTGGCAGAGTGTGGTAGAGCCTGGCTGCGGTGCTGGGGCTGCGCTGTGTAGACAGTTTCCTCTGTCCGCTCCGTGCTGCTTTACCTCCTCAGTGGGTGTTGCTCCTGAGGGGAGTTTTTGAGGACCATCAGCTCCCCCACCCACAGCCCCCTGCTTGTGTCCCCTGCACTAAACCAAAACGCCAGCCCCCCGGGACCCCTGCTGGGCATGAATGGACTGAGAGAGCTCCCTCTGGACAGCGTCAAGGGTAAGACCCACTATAGAGTGTGTGTGAAGGTCCAGTTCCAAGCACAGCTCAGGCAGCTCCTCGATACACACTGGAGGGACAGACTGGGGGTGGGGGAAGAGATAGAGCCGGGCTGGAGCAATCTGTACAAGCCACTGTGTTGCATACCATCGTTGCTGTTGATTCTCTTATTAGTGTTCTTAACCCTGACTCCTTTCCTTGCTTTCCTGCACCCGTTTACAAGCAGTTTTTAAATTTTTAGAGGCACTTTTTAGAGATCTTTTATTTATTTATTTATTTTTTATTTTTTTAAATTTAGTAGTCGCCAATTAGTTTTTTTGGTTGTTTTCTCCCCAATTTAATAGTTACCAGTTGTTTTTGTTTTGCTCAGCTCACCGCTACCACCCCTGCGCTGACTCGGGAGGGCGAAGACGAGCACACGCTGTCCTCCGAAGCGTGTGCCGTCAGCCGACCGCTTCTTTACACACTGCAGACTCACCATGCAGCCACCCAGAGCTACAGCGTCGGAGGACAAAGCAGACCTGGGCAGCTTACAGGCAAGCCCGCAGGCGCCCGGCCAGACAACAGGGGTCGCTGGTGCGCGGTGAGCCGAGGACACCCTGGCCGACCTAATCCTCCCTCCCACCCCGTGCGGCACTCGGCTAATTGTGCGCCACCCCCTGGGAGCTCCCGTCCTCGGTCAGCAAAGGAATAGCCTGGACTTGAACCAACGACATCCAGACTATAGGGCGCATCCTGCACTCTACGTGAGTGCTTTTATTGGATGCGCCACTTATTTACTTACTTATATTTGGGTTTCATTTTACAAAAAGAAATCTGTTCATTGATCAAATGGCAAATTTATTTTAGGGCAGGCTAAAATGGCAATATACAAGAGCAGGAAAAAAAAGGTGGAAGGTTTTTTGAATCATGATCTGAATTTATTATAGATGCTAGTCAAACACTAATGCATAATTTCTATTTTGAAGTTTGAAATAATCTGGTGTATTAATGGTGCAATATGCAAATTAGAAAATTAAGGCTTTTGTTTTAATCTGTAGGGATGCTGCTGACATTTCTGGATCCTGAATTAGTGTGTCTCTGTCTCCTTGCATTTGGGGGAAAAAAAATTGTAATGAATTAAATTAATTTATATTGATATTTTAGGATCCTTTTTATTTGTTTAAAATCAGTTTTTTAAGCATGGTGTTTTGGGGGATTTTAATGCTGATGTGCTGGGGAGGTTTTGTCCGATCCTTGGAGCCAGGTGGAAATTTAATCTTGTTATGTTTTTACCTTTATTGATCTTTTTTTTTTTTTGTCGAATGGATTTTAAGTTGAAATGATTAATAAAGGAACTTAATTAAATTCAAAGATACATAAAAAGATATGTAATGGGAGCCGATAGCCCCCAATGGAGTCTGTTTAAACATAGTGGTTTTACTGGTCCTGGCTTGGCTCATGACACTGTCTGATATATTCAGCAGCTGTGAGTGCAGTGTTGGTGTTCTCACCCCGAATAATTATAATTACTAATTAATGATAATGAATAAATCTCTCTCTCGCTCTCTCTCTCACACTCGCTCTCTCTGTCTCACACTCTCTCTCTCTCTCGCTCTCTCTGTGAACCTTGCTATCCATTTCACCTGTCAAGAAGGAATTGTTCGTTTTTTGCTGTAAACAATTGAGACACGTGCTTGAAAGCCGCACTAGAAAGGGCAGTCTCAAATGTGCGGATTTAGTGTGATGATGTACTTTTTTTTTTTTTCAGGTCTAATGATCAACTGCACAAGTTGAATCAGAAATGAACAACGATTGGGGAAGAAGTGGGGATGACAGTGCACTGCAGAAAAAGGTAAGAGAACTCGTTTTACAATGCTTACCAGTACGTCTTGGAAAGGGTTTTTCTCATGTATATTTTTATTAAAGTTGCCCTAGTCTGGGATGCTAGCCAGTGGAAGCGCCTTCCTGTGCTTGAGTTCTTTTTTAGACAGCTGGCATGTTGGAAAGAAAATAAGAAAATGGGTTTACGGAAATGTTGTGGTTCTTTTAAAGGTCATGTTTGGGATTGAATGATGTACAAGTCTGGGCTTGCTAGTGCTTTTGACTTCTTAATAAATAATATTCCTTATACTTACTTTACATCCTGTATATTGGATAAAGAAAAATGAAACCGCAACTGAACAAGAGGCTCCCCTCCAAGCAAAACGGTTGAATTTCACAGGAAAGGGAGTAAAGTTACGGTCCCAGGAGTTTTTGTTTTCATTACAGGAAGAAAGCTTAAAACTTAAATATGTGTTTTTTTTTTAAATTATGTCTCAATACTAAAATTCTAGGTGATGCAAACCTTTTGGCCACACCTGTTTAGGTAATTAGCTCAGGTGTGTCTTATTAAACTCGCAGGAAAACCAGGAATGGATCAAACTGATATGCAATGGGAGTCTTATTTCCATCCCTGCTTTACATTGTTCCATGTATCTTGAGAACCACCTCTGTCTTCCATGTATATTGAGAACCACGTCTGTCTGTCACCCTTACATTTAATCAGCTTCGCTTGCTTACCTAAAGACATCAAGGTCAGAAATACAACTTGCCCGATTTTCATTACGCTATCAACTGCCATTTCTTACTCTCTGCTATTCTATGCATACCCTTGATATAAGTCAAGGTCATCAACTTCTTTGCCGTGACTCTACTTTTGAATTTGCAGCCGTGGTGGGGGAATTAAGTTACGCTTTGCCAGGGAAAGCAGACCTCGAGCCAAGACAGAATTTTGATGACTTGAGTTTGAATTAATCCACCCACGAAAGAGAGCCACAGGAATTTGAATGTCCATCCTCGCAGACGCGGCCTCGGTTTAACGTCTCAACGGAAATTGCTTGTTAACGTTGTAGAACGGAAATGGCAATAAGACTCCCGTTGCATAGCAGTTTGCTCCATTCCTGAATTTGCCGTGGGTTTTAAGACTCGTAAGAAGCATAGATGCAGTCCTTAACGCTTTAGAAGTGTTTCCTCTCTCTTGAAGTCAGTAAATACCATTTATATTGCGACCAAGACAAGTTTACGTTGCACAGCAGTTTTGATCCCTTCCAGGTTTTACTGTGAGTTTTTAAAAAGACACACCTGAGCTCGTTACCTATACACTGTGGCTAATTAAGCTCCTAGTAAAACCCAGAAGGGGTGAAACTGCTATGCAATAGGAGTCCCATCCCTGTAGAAGCTTTTCTGGATGATCAATACTAGTCTTAGGTTTAGAGGTTATTAAGTGCACACTGTGCAGCAGAACCTTTAATTAAACCCTGTATGGCACCCAATATCATTCAGTAACACTGTACCACCTGTGTGCCTTGTCCACAGATACACATGAAGCAGCAAGCAAAACTACTAATGTCGTTGTAGATATAACTTGCTGTAATCCTAACTTGTTGCGTCCTATTTCTTATTGTAATTTCGTTGTATTATTACTGTAATCTATACTGTATTTAAATATTAATCTTGCATTGTAGCCCTTGTAACACCTGTAGGTCACCTTGGATAAAGGCGCCTGCCAAATAAATAAATAATGATAACTGTTCAAAGCCAGAGGAACTGCTTGTTACTTTCTACTGAAATAATAATGTATTCAACATACAAATAAAACTATATTATATCTTCCAAAATGTCTCGGCACTCTCTACTTTCTATCTCTGCTCTATTTTATCATCACATGGCAAAACTCATTGAATCGCTTCTGCAGCTAAAATACTGCAGATTAATACAGAAAGATAAAAGACAGAATAACCTGCATTGCAGTACTCTCTTTTTTTGCCATGGAGACATAAAGGCATGAGAAGCTTGTTTAAATTTTTTGATTGCTGAATCCAGGAGAGAGATTTGTGATGATAGAAGACAAGCTTAGTAAAAAAAAAGAAAGAGGCGTCCTATATAATTTCAAAAGTATAAAAGGATCAATGAAACCAAGAGAAAATAAAGAGCTCCTGTGAACTGAAAGAGCGAAAGGAGGGCGAGGACTAGACTTGTTACGAGGTTGCAAACCATGTTCTACAAGGAAATGAGAAGCTGGAAACAGTTCACTAACATACAGGCTTTCAACATTAATACCAACTCTGGACATACAAAATGCTCTGTAAAAAAATCTTGAACCTTTAATAAAAGGAACACACACACACACACAGGGAACCTAATAAGGATTTACACAGTGAAAGAAGAATCAACAGCAATGTGTTTACCATACCAGACCAAACTATACCATGCCAGGCCAGACCAGACCAGACCAGACCATATGTGGCAGGGTGCTCCGTCCCTATGTGTATTTTGTGTTATATGTTGTATGTTATGTGTATGTATTGGTGCACGGAGTGTGGGTTATGCAGCACAAGTGATGTAAAATGAATAATTGTATTTAGGAACAGGGATTGCACAATCACTCCACGTGCAGATTAAAGTGGGTATAAGTAGCTCCCAAGTGGCGCATCCAGTAAAAGCACTCGCGTAGAGTGCAGGATGCGCCCTATAGTCTGGACGTCATCGATTCGAGTCCAGGCTATTTATTTGCCGACCGAGAACGGGAGCTCCCAGGGGGTGGTTTACAATTGGTCGAGCGCCGCCTGGGGGAGGAGGCCAGGGTGTTCTCGGCTCACTGCGCACCAGCGACCCCTGTGGTCTGGCCGGTCTGCCTGTAAGATGCCCAGAGCTGCGTTTGTCTTCTGATGCGGTAGCTCTGGATGGCTGCATGGTGAGTCTGCAGTGTGGAAATAAAAGCTGATGGCACACGCTTCGGAGGACAGCGTGCGCTCGTCTTCGCCGCTCCCGAGTCTCAGCGCGGGGGTGGTAGCGGTGAGCTGAGCTAAACAAAAATAATTGGACACTATTAAATTAGGGAGAAAACACAAAAAAAAACTAATTGGCGACTACTAAATTAAAAAAAAAAAAGTGGGTTTTAGTATGGGGCACGGGGAGCACAATTAGTTCACGTGCAGATGTACCGAGATTCCAATTGAATGATTGATTAGCAATCGAGTCTCGGTACAGCTGCATAAAAGAGGCAGTGTTTCACTCACTCGGGGTTGGGTGTTTGGGGCGAAAGAACAGGAGAGAGAAGGACAGTAAATTAAAAGGCAAAAGCAATTGCTACCCGTGCTGACACCTTCAGCACGATACTTGTTTGTGGTTTCGTCCATTTGTTTTGGCCACCACACCATTTTGTTTTGTGTCAGTGTTTTATGTTTCTGTGCAACCTTTTTATTTTACAATAAACCGGCGCATCAGCGCGATTTCATCACTCCCCAGCCCTGTCTGTGTCCTGTGTTCTTCCGGGTCTGACGTCACTGCTCAAGCCATCCTGTGACACCAGACCAGACCATACCAGACAATGACACATACATATTTTTAAAGCTTAGCTTTAAAGATGTTGTTGAGACAGCATTCCGGATAGAACCTGGATGTGGGTTCCACAGTTAATAAACTCAGGAGTTCCAAAGTGAAGGAGCTGGAATTTAGTGAAGAAACATCTTAAAGTACTAAGACCCACAGTCATTTTGCAGTTTTTCCATGCTTTCCCTGTGTTTATACTATATCTTCATTTACCTTCATTTACTCTGTCTTGCCATGTTTCTTTTAACATACATTACCATAGCTCTCTGGGCTTTACAACGCTTGCCTCTGCTTTATTCTCATGCTTGTATAAGGGAATGTATATGGATGTCATTACTGTTAGCAGCTGTGCAGAGGACCAGAGCGACCCGTTTCAGTCACGTGACTTGGCCAGAAGCTTCCAATTTGTTAAATGAGCAGCCTACGGGCTGTGAGGACCCCAGGGGTTCCTGTGGTATGAAATTGCAACCAGTGAACAATGTCTGGGCTGCTGCATTAGCAGGGAAACCTCCAGCAGTAAATGAAGCTAAAAAGATGCTCAGATCTTTTAGACTTTATAGCAAGTTCTGCTGTTTAATACGTAACTAGGCATGTCACAGGCACACTATGGGGTTCCTGAACGAAATCAGTGGAGGTACAGAATGCAATTGCAAATACTTTGATCAGGTGCACACTAATTGCACGCGTGTTTATCAGCCTCGAAACCTCCCAGCATTTTTGACGTATTCATTCAGCATCTCATTAATAAGCTGGTCCCAGTGCAGCGGACAGCACATCAAGCAAACGTCTCACGATCATACAACGATAATATAGAAAAGTATTCATGCAGGTGCGTAGTTTACACAAGGAATTCATTTCCAGAATGGTGGTGGGATAAATTGACCCTAAAAGAAACTTAATTAAACATAAATTAAATGGCAAATGTTTAGAGACCTCTACAGCTATGGCCAAACGACTGTTCCGGGGACGCAGTGAGAGAGATTTCTCTTAGCGTGACTCCCAGCGGAGACTGTGTCGGGGATGCAGGGAGAGAGATTTCTCTTAGCGTGACTCCCAGAGGAGACTGTGCTGGGGATGCAGGGAGAGAGATTTCTCTTAGCGTGACTCCCAGAGGAGACTGTGTCGGGGACGCAGTGAGAGAGATTTCTCTTTGCGTGACTCCCAGCGGAGACTGTGTCGGGGACGCAGTGAGAGAGATTTCTCTTTGCGTGACTCCCAGCGGAGACTGTGTCGGGGACGCAGCGAGAGAGATTTCTCTTTGCGTGGCTCCCAGAGGAGACTGTGCCGGGGACGAAGTGCATTAAGCAGGGTTATCTGCATCTAGGAAGGAAATTCCCATTGTCAATCTAGAAAGAGAGAGCGAGTCGACTCTGCTTGCCTCAACTTCAGCATGTGGATGTTCACTTTCACAAAGTACAGCTCTGACCAAAAGTGTTGCATCACCCTATAGAATGAACTAATTTTGCTTCATAAAGTAGAACGAAATCTGCTTTCTAGTTTTCCATACACTTAACGAAAAACTGACAAATTGAAAAATGTGACATCACAAAATCTAACATGAAATACCGTACTTCTGTTATGGTTTCTGGTAGACTTTTGCAATTTATCATTTTGTAGTTTCTTTGATTACATGAAGTTAAATAAAACATCTAAATTCTGTTCATAGAGTATAGGTTTATTTTATTTTTATTTTTTTAATTATGCCTCAAACCTAAAATTGTAGGTGATGCAAAACATCTTGGCCACAGCTGTAGCCGAAACATTTTTTGAAATGCTTGCCACTGAATTTATTAATTTGCTTTTAATTTTTCCAGATTTTACAGTAGCACTACTGGGTGTTAAATAGTTCTGGGTGATACATTGACTCTACCTGATTTCAAATTGAAATTAAAGTCTGGAAAACTAGACACTGTGACCCAAAGCAGAACAGTCGAGGGACGTGTGAGACGTCTGATTTTCCTGTATAGTCTTTTTTAGTGAGTCTGAAACTGTGCCGAAAACAATAATGCACTTGTAATCTTGTAAACAGCCTCAATGTCACTGGCATCCAATTGGCTTTACACAAAGATTGTGTCAAAGCCTGCAAATAGCCACGTCAAAGCTAATTATGTTTAGTGCTTCAAATTGTATGTGTTTCTTGGTTCGCTGGCTGGACAGATTACATTCTGTTTATGATCCAGCCAATTATTGATCTTTGTGGCCGTAGCGTTTTTATGGCAGGTAAGCTGGGAGTGCAATATGAGCCCAGGAAGTGTGTATGAAATGAGGTCTTTGTACACAGCAATGTGAAATGATTTTTCGGTTATCTGTAAAGAGGCTGGATCATTATGTCAGATATCTGTAAAGAGGCTGGCTCATTATGTCAGATATCTTTGAGGCAGGATCATTATTTTTAATTTCTAATTTTTATTTAGGAAGACCATATGAGCTTCAGGCAGCTTGTTTATAAAGGCATCCTAAAGAGTACATGAGCAGGTTACAGGTTTCAAAATAAAAATAATAAAAACACATAATGACAAGACAATACACATTATATTTTCACAGCACATACACAAGGCCTGGAAGTACTGGAACAACTTTATTTTTATTTTTTTTAAATTACAACAGGAGGTCCTGCGGGTAACAGGTTCCAGTCTGTAGTAGCAGAAACAAACAAAAAAAAACAACGTTTTCTTCCCACAGCACTTTTTACAGATGGTACATTGAAGTATTTTGTGCCACAGAGGCTGTATTTACAGGTAAACTCATGAAACAAGCTGTTTAAATAAACTGGAAATGTGTTATGAGCCCCTTTTAAAAATAATCAGATTCCAGTGATAATTCCTTCTGTTAGCAGGTGCTAGCAAATTGAATCTAGAATTCAAGCTGCAGTGATGCTCCAGTGGAGTACGCTGAAGTACAAACCTACAAATCCTATTATAGAGTGTATCGATCATCTTCAGTGATTCCTTACTAGCAGTCCTGTAGATCACATCATTATAGACTACAACAGGGAACAAAAGTTGCTGGGCTAATTTAAACCTTACTGTAAAGCTGAAACAGTGGCGCTGACCATACAGGACTCAAGCTTCCTTCCAATTTTACTGCATACATCTTTAATGTGTTTTTCAAATTTAAGAGTTGTGTCAATATTAACCCCTAGATGTTTAAAAGTGTCAACTCTCTCCAGTGGTGTAGTATTACAGGTAACAATAGAAAAAATTGAACTAGTTTGTATCAATTTCTCCAAACCAAATAGCATGATATTTGTCTTTTTTTCATTTAAGGTCAGACCATCATCAAACCATTTTTTGAAGTTCAAGAAAATTGCTCTGTAGTATCTTAGTTAAGTCATGGATATTATCAGAACTATAGTAGACCACAGTATAATCTGCATACATATGTACAGAACCGTTCTTGCAGCTATTCAGTATTTCATGAATAAAGAGGTCCAAGAATTGGTCCTTGTGGGACACCTTGGGATATAGGCATGACGTCAGATTTCAGACAAGACAGCAGCTTGAGAATGTTTCTGATTTAACTATGATAAACCACGACAAGGTAATACCTGTAACTCAAAGATTACTTAACTTATTAAGGAGTATTGTGTGGTCAACTAGATCAAAAAGCTTTAGAGAAATCAAGAGAAATGGCACCAGTGAGTTTCTGTTCCCCTGTAGCCTGTGTAAAAAGACCTTCATCACTCACGGTTCTCTGCCCCTTTTAAAAACACACCCAGACACAGGAAATTGATTTTTCACACGCTGACGCGCTAGTTTTTAATTCACAAAACACAATAAAATAAACACTTAGCTCTTAAATGAGCACTAACTAACCTCTCAGGACGGCTAAGCCATTTACCTGCCCGACAACAAAACACTCTGTTCTGTAAACTTACACTTTTTCTGTCCAGGAAGCAGTGCACCCCTTCTGCCTCCTTTTCCTCAGCAGCCCTGAGAAGACTGACTGCTTCTCCTTTGTACCCTGCACCTGGTCCTAATTTACAATTACTAACAAGGTGCAGGGGATAGTTAAACCATAAAACAATTAACAAATTTAATTAAACAATAAAGCAAAACAATGAAATTAAAACAAATGTGCATTTTATCCCACACAGGGAGGATTAACCCCCTCCCTGCTGTGTTACACCGGATATATATATATATTAGTTTTAGTAATGCAGTTGTGGTCGAGTGAGCTTTTCGAAAAACCAGACTGATAATCAGTAAGTTATTTGTTGTTAGATAATTAGTCAATTGGGTTTGCACAATTTTTTTCAATAGTCTTTGATAATGCTGTTAAGACCGATATAGGCCTATAATTACCAGGTGCTAAGACATCCCCACTTTTAAAGATGGGAGATACTGTAGCTTGTTTTAAATGGCAAAGCATTTCACTAGACATAAGAGACATATTAATTAATATAGTGAGTGGACTTTTCAAGGGGTAGGCAGTCGCTTTAAGGAGTCTGGGTTCTATCCCATCTGCACCTGCTTTTTTGGAAACATCAATCTGCATTAAGAGTTTATATACTTCACCCTCATTTACCGAGTCAGAATTGAAGCCAATAAGGGTTTCATAATCAAGAGTTTTTAATGTACTTGTGTATTCAGTATGTAGGAGGCTGTCCAGTGGTTAAAGAAAGGGGCTTGTAACCAGGAGGTCCTCGGTTCAAATCACACCTCAGCCACTGACTCATTGTGTGACCCTGAGCAAGTCACTTCACCTCCTTGTGCTCCGTCTTTCGGGTGAGATGTAGTTGTAAGTGACTCTGCAGCTGATGCATAGTTCACACACCCTAGTCTCTGTAAGTCGCCTTGGATAAAGGTGTCTGCTAAATAAACAAATAATAATAATAATTCACTTAGAGATTGGCACTGGGTCACTAACCATTTTTCCTTGCAGGTTTAAGTGTGAGGTAAAAACCATTTCCCCTCTATTAAATAATGTATTAATACCCTGCCAGAAGGTACATGGATTTTTAAAATTTGTATCTGCATTAAGAGTTTATAGGCTGTTAAGGCTGCACTTTTATTTCTCAGTTGCCTGTGTAATATTTTATCAGTATGATCTCTGCCATGTCTGATCTCTCATACGAAACAGCTCTATTAGGTCTGACTTTACCCAAAGTAAGTGATGTTATTTAACTCGCATTTTCTTAAACAGGGCATGTTTATCGCACACCATTATGAATTCTGAGTAAAAAAATAAATAAAAGACCGGGCAGATTTTAAGTCCGGAATAATATGAAGCTTATCCCAGTTTATGTTCACTGCATTATTAACAAAGGCATTCAGCTCAAATTTCCGAAAAGAGCTGTACCAGATCATTTTGGCTGGTTCTTTATTTGTTTTAGCCTTCCAAATACAATAGACTGGACCATGGTCGCTAAACTCATCTGCTAGTACCCCACATTAGGTCACTGCCTGAGTTTTCGAGACCATAATCCAGTCTGTAATAGAGTGATTACCTAACTGAGTATTTATCCTAGTAGGTTGATTTTTGCTTTTTCAGAACTCCTATCTTCCAGTTTAGGTTTACATCGCCCATTAAAATCAATTCCTTGCCCAATTCCATCTCTCCTAAAAATGTACTCAAGTTTTCAAAAGTAGATGGATCAGAGGAGGGGGGCTCTGTATAGACAGCCAACAGTCAATTCCTTATTTCCACCTTATTTAAGTATATAGCTTCTAGAGGGTCAGGTTTTTTTAAACAGAGGATTGAAACTTCTTTGATATAAACAAAGCAACCCCCCCCCCCCCCCCCCCCCCCCTTGTTCAGTCCATGCGGTATATCATAAGGTTATCTATTTCAATTTGAGCGTGGTCGATTTTATTGGATAACCATGTTTCAGAGATAGCGAACACATCAGGTTTATGAGTTTCAGTCCAGCTTCTAAGCTGATCAATTTTTGGTAACATGCTACGAATGTTGATATGAAAACATTGTAGACCTTTGATTGTAGACCAATTTACATCTTGCTGAGTCTCACACGATAATATACTGTTGTTCAAGACCGGCCATGCTTTAGACATAAGTGGTCCAGGGTTTAGTTCAACGTCCCCACAACGTATTACATGCAAATAAACTTTACCAAAAATATACGTGGTACAAATTTCTCCTGTATATATGTTTAGATTTTACTACTTGATTCGATGGTTTTGTACATCAACAAGGACATTTCCATGCTGGTCTCCACCAACTCTCATATCCTAGCAGCAAAGGTATCTTTCGTGAAACTTCAGAATTTAAATTAGTCAAGTGTATAGGGTACTTTAGAAGGAACACAATTTGGGTTGACTTGTAGCCACTGGTAATAGGTTGTAGAATACATATCGAATCATCGGTTAAACGTTTATAGCCTTCAGAAATTAAAATAACAATTAAAAAAGATAATAGTGGCCATTTTCTATGGTTATAAAATAAACTTCAAAAACTGTTTTACATACGGTACTTCAGACTGCTTCCTAGACACGGACAGGCACAGACAAGCGCCGCACTTTGAGCGCCACGCACACGCGCCGCGCTTACCTGCACAGGTGTTCTTTAGTGTCCGCCAACTCTCATGAGGTCTCAGCTGCCACCGGAGTTCATTGAGTTAGACACAGTTCACAGTTTTTAAGCTGTTCGGTTTGAAGTAAAACGCAGTACAATGTTCTTGCTTAAGGAGCCAAGAGCAGATTCTGCAGAGTCCCGCACACAGTAGTTCGTGAGCTTATATCAGATATCTGTAAAGAGGCTGGATCACAATGTCAGATCGCAATCCCTTTCCAACGGGACTACTGCTTCATGCGTTTGCCAGGATATTTTGTTGGATGTGCCAATGCTCATTTTCAGAGTAATTACCTTTAAGAAATGTGAAGTTGTTGTTAATTAAATGGAGTAAAACGTGTTAATTACTCAACACAAAACAAATGCGGTCCCTTGGTTTCCTTTGTTTATACAATGATTGAGTATCAATCACTAACTATGTAACAGGGTTATTTACCAGAACTGCGTTGTGATAAAAACTAAATCTCGTTCATATTTTATAAGTGATTGTTTGTCTTACCTTTCTTTATTTCAGCAGTAGACAGACTCGCAAACTTGAACACTCTTATTACTCCCAGCAGGGGTGTTGCATCTCTAATTAAATTTACTGCCACATGCGATTGAAATCACATTAGCACGCAGTAAAGCAACAGGCACTAATTACACATGCATTTCATTACCACAAAGCTGTCAAGGTAACCACAAAGCTGTCAAGGGCTGATTCAAGACAGAAAACTCAACTCTTCTCAACCCTTTAAGGTACAAGGGACATATCTGTCCCACAATTACAAGTGAGGCTAACTTTCTTATTTTTGCAACGAGGTGCACAAAACAGTGTTTAAAATTTACTGACTAGGTTGGATCTGGTCTTCTAATTTGTCAGTTTCCTCCTCGTGATACTTGAGTCACTTTCATGTAATCAATTTTGAACAACCACTCAGTTCCTTGCATACCTTAAGTGGTTAATGTGTGCAGAGATTATTCCATTATTATTATTATTATGGTAGGGTGGGTGGTATGTTCTAAAGAAAACCTCTACCCAAGCCCCAAATGTATTCATCTGTTTTACCAATTACATTTTACTTTTTCAAACCTAGAGTGGAATGACCCCCAGGGTTATAAATGGCCTCCCTTGGTCAATTCTAGAATCCTTAAGCTGAGGAAACAAGAAGCCACTTTGTGGCTTGGAGACTTGGTTTCAGGCCACTGCGTGGCACACCAGGGGAGACTTGGGGTTTGATCCAGCAAAGTTGCCACAAACCAGGTTTCAAGCCACTGTTCCGAAAAAAGTGGCTTTGTGTTCCCTCAGCTCTACACACTGGTCAATTCTAGAATCCTTACAGAACGATTAAGAATATTGACAGTGACACAACAATGGTATTGAAGAGGCTAACTGCACGTTTTAAAACTTATTATAATGGGTGGATGAGCATTGTGGAGAAAATGCATGAAACAATTTTCTTAGCTAGAATTACTTTAAAAGTATATATAAAAAAGTATATATGTAACACCTGGCCAATTAGGGCTGTGTAAAAAGTTATTGTAGCCAACTATGCCACTTGGGGGTGAGTTCAAACCCAGGAAAATGTACTTATATGACACACAACCGCAGGTCCTTATTCAATCAAGTGGGGGTCACAGTATTCTTTCAATAAAAACCCAAGACGAGAACTTTCATAAAACAGGTAGAACCCAGGCTTTATTTCAGTCGCAGCTGTACCAGGAAGGGGTGGCTGGAGACGAGAAACGTCACTGACAAATAACCACACCCCTATTTACTCAAAAGTAAAAGAATGAATATTCTCACTTTCTTAACACGGACGCCACAAGCTCCGCTTCGGCCCGTCCTTTGCCGTTCCTCTCTCTCTCTCAACCAGATTGCAATCTCACGAGCCTCTTCTCAGACACCATTAAATAAATAGCCAGCAGCTTAACTCCATGAATGATAATTAACGAGGACAAACCTGCGCTTTCAATACAGTAAAATGAACACAGCATTCCAACGTAAGAATGAAATATAACCAAAGCAATGCAGCAGTGAACAAAACGGTGCACCTGGTTAAAATCGAGGGGAGTTCATTAAAGAGGCAAATCTCTGTAGCCACTGATTATCCCCTATCAATTGCATTGGGTTTGATTCCAGATGTATACAATTAAAGTGCTTCACATGGTGCCATTCTAAGAACCCAATACTAAAGTGGCAATATTGATTTTATTTAAGCCACTGCAACAAATAGAATAAGCATTTGCTTGTTACATATATGTGTGATTTATTTATGAACCAATGCACTAGGCTCTAAAAAATGAATACTTTTCACAAGCCCGCTAATTAAACATTTGACTGCGTTTCATCTCTGTAGTTCGTGCCAATGCCAATGTTTCTTTATGTCACCAGAGTTTAATTTGAAGGGTAAGTTCTCTTATTCAATAAAGGGTTATGCATAAAACACAGCAGAGGGAGGCTTAATGGAAGAACAGAAGAAGATTACTGGAAAATACTACAAAAATTGCTGCCTACTGTTATTTAAAGGCCAGGCATTTAAGACAAGCTATCAGTGTCTCTGTATATTCACTGGAGTAGAACTTCTAATAAAAATGTTACATATATATATATATATATATATATATAATATGATTTCACGTCATATAATATTGGTATATTTCTTCTCCCAGGGATGGTAATTATAAGAAAGCAATAAGGCTTTCCTGACTGGAGCAACTCTGCAATCATATAGTTGAACGGAGCATGTCTCTTTGGTTGGGGAAGAAAATTGCTTTTTATTTGTTTCAAAGCGCTTCTCCGTTTCAGAAATAACAATTAACAGCGAATATTCGCCTTGTGTTAACACAGTAGTTAAAAGGCAGGGAAGCAAGTGCATTGGAGAATGACAAGGCAAGACGTTTTAAAATTTGTGCCGTGAATGTGCAGTAGGCTCTGTAGTAGCGGTGTCCTGGCAGGTGAATGAAGACTTTATTTGGAGGAATTTAGATGTTTACTTCGAGGTTTGTTCTCTCGCTGGTAGAACCCATACGCTAGCCCCTCCTCCTCTGGCCTCAGTTTGTAATAAGCTCTGCTTGTGTAATTGACTCCCTATCCATCTTCCGTCTTTTTAATTTGACAATGTTCCGGGTTTCATTCACTAAAATAACCCAATCAATATTTTTGTCTTGTGGTTTCTCAAACTAGGGCAGCCTGTTCTTTTTTTTGGCTCTGTTTTTACCACTTGTGTACTGAAAAGGCCTGGCATCCCGTACAGATTTGAAAATAGTGTAGAATTGTAAGTGTGTTTAATAATGAATCTGCCAAGGCTGTTGTGTTCTTAAAACTCTGTACTGGATAATTCAATCAGATCTCGTGCGCAGCTAAACAAGTACCATCTTTGTTCTCTCTCCCTTCTCCCTCCACCCTAAACTAATCCATCCCTGAGTCAATCACTCAGGCATGGCAAGTCAAATACTACTGCATTAACATTGTATCACGCTGCACAAGTAGTTAACATTAGCTGTTCAGAAGTGACAGTTAATATGATGTAGCTGATTGATGCCAGCAGATGGTATTGATGTGTAAACATCACATTTAATTCACTTTTGGTTTAGGTGTGTTAATGTTGTACGTGCACATGCATGTGATGCTATGATCATTTTCAATTGCATTTTTGCCATTGCGTGGTAAAGGCTGCTTACAATAACCTCTGCGATCATGTTAATACAAGAGGAGTAAAGAAACTCCACAGAGCTGGCTTGAGGGGACTGTGTACCAGACAGCAGGGTGTGAGTGGGACATGATCACAATCTCCAATCCTGCAGGTGCAGGATCATTGAAAAGCCGGCAGCAAGTGCCTTTGAGAAGCAATACCCCCTTTCCCAGGCTGCGACCAGGAGCAGTGAACCAGCTCCTTTGTAAACCCTGTGTTTGTGTGCGTGTGCGTGTGTGGCAGTCATTTCTAGGAACAGGAAAAACACTTAAACATTTTCTGGTTCGCAATAACATTATGTTTTTAGCCTGTAAATAATTTTAATATCTTGTTAAAAAAAAAAGACTCTGGAGCAGCCAGATTGTAAGTAATAATAATAATAATAACTACTGCGCTATCACATTCTGAATAAGTACATGAATAAGCTAGTCTTGTATTGATCTGAGAAATGAAAGCATGCTCTCATTAAATATTCTTGGCACGCTTCACACAGCACCTAATGAAAGCGACATCTCAAAAAAGCAGTCGGTACTGGGAGCCCACACCAGACAATTAGCCTTTAATAAAGCTGCTGATGATGCTAATTGGAGATTTTCAAGTCATCAGCCGACTTCTGTGATATAAAACGCAGAGTTTTGCGAGTGAATTTGATTCCAGAAATTTTTTAACCGTCTTTATTAAATAAATATAAAAGGACGGTGCATTTGGGTGGGAGTCTGAGATGTGTGTGTTTCTGAAAGGAGCTATATGCAGAGTCTGAGAAAGTGGGATCAGCGTAGTGTGTTCACTGGACAACCCCATCCTGACCCCATTCTCCTGTGTGATAGCGAACACACTGCAGATTAAGAAGGCAATATGGCCACGTTAAAATATAATACAATCTTTATAGCACTCTTCATGCCGGCATCACAAGAACTAATGACCAAAGTCCAGGTAAAAAAAAATATACATTTTCAGCCAATGTTTAAAAGCATTAATTGGGTCGGTATCTTTAATTGTCCTTAATCAGTCATTTAGCAGATGCTTTTATCCAAAGCAACTTACAGACTAGGGGGTGAACTCTGCATCATCAACAACTGCTGCTGCTGCAGAGTCACTTACAATTGGACCTCATTTGTTTTACATCTCATCCGAAGGACGGAGCACAAGGAGGTTAAGTGACTTGCTCAGGGTCACACACACAATGAGTCAGTGGTTGAGCTGGGATTGAACTGGGAACTTCCTGGTAAGAAGCCCCTTTCTCTAACCACTGGATCACCGAGCCTCCAGGGCAGTGTTGAGCATACTGTTATGATGTACATTCTTTGAATTCAAATTTGGCCTTGTCAAAACCCAACACACCCATCCAGAGCGTTCTGAAAGCCAGTGGCTTTATTTGCAAGTCAAGCTGGAAAATTTGTATATTTTCTTTTTTATTTATTTTATTATTTATTTCTTAGCAGACGCCCTTATCCAGGGTGACTTACAATTGTTACAAGATATCACATTATTTTTACATACAATTACCCATATATACAGTATGGAGCAGCAGTGTGGAGTAGTGGTTAGGGCTCTGGACTCTTGACCAGAGGGTTGTGGGTTCAATCCCCAGTGGGGGACACTGCTGTTGTACCCTTGAGCAAGGTACTTTACCTAGATTGCTCCAGTAAAAACCCAACTGTATAAATGGGTAATTGTATGTAAAAATAATGTGATATTTGTATAATGTGAAATAATGTATAATGTGATATGTTGTAACAATTGTAAGTCGCCCTGGATAAGGGCGTCTGCTAAGAAATACATAATAATAATAATAATACAGTTGGGTTATTACTGGAGCAATCTAGGTAAAGTACCTTGCTCAAGGGTACAACAGCAGTGTCCCCCACTGGGGATTGAACCCACAACCCTCTGGTCAAGAGGTCAGAGCCCTAACCACTACTCCACACTGCTGCCCCGTTTTTCTTTAACTACCTCTGCAATTTCCATGTCAAAAAAAGAGAAATGAATAAATACAAGTGTAAAAATTCCTCTCCACAATGATGAAGGGGAGTGATGAAAATTGTACCGAGGCAATTAAATGGCAGTGTTTCGGATTACAGCTCGTGGTGAAGCACAGGCTTGCTTTCTTGAGTACAGATGCCATCATGGATAGAACGCACTGCACAGCACAATTCGAAATTAAAAAAAACTGAAAAAAACTGAAAAAAACACTTTTCTGTTTAATAGTACAGGTAAATCCTGACTGCAGGGTCGGGTTTTGTGTTGAGGTTAATTAGTTATGTTATTATAAAAGACATCGCCGCAGTTTGAGCTTCACTTAGAGATGTTCTCTCCCAAACCGCACAGGACGTGTGACACCTCATAAACAATAAGAGATTCCCTACACTCGCAGTATTCAATTATGCCATCCTGTTTCATTACTGCCATTTGGTCATTTGAAATGAAAATTGCTCCTTTCCCAAAAGATCCTCAATTGTATCAGGGCTTTCATTTTTCAAAGCACCTGCGATTGCCCAGTCAACATTTGAAGTTGTATAACCCAGCTCTCCATTTGCTTCGTTGTGCCCTTGAGCCTGAGGTTGGTTACTTTTCCAGGCTGTGGAAAGCCTGATGTGATTTTCAAAATCAGCCTGTTTTTTTTATTATTCTAAAAGGCTTTTGTAGACAATTCCCCCAGGTGCATTGTCTCATTATCATTTTGCACAGCTTTCATTAAACCTTTGAAACACATCCTTTGCTGAATTAATTATAATTAATATACAGTCCTGAAAAACATTATTGAAACACCAAGTAACCCATATTCCACGGTTTTCGATTTTTAACCACAAGAGTACAATTTGCTTCAAATGTCACACTGTGACATATATATTGAAAACAGAACATTTAAAAACCGCACATAGCTCTATATCCAAGGATAATTCAGGCTCCAGGATACTCATTATTATTATTATTTATTTCTTAGCAGACGCCCTTATCCAGGGCGACTTACAATTGTTACAAGATATCATATTATTTTTACATACAATTACCCATTCATACAGTTGAGTTTTTACTAGAACAATGTAGGTAAAGTACCTTGCTCAAGGGTACAGCAGCAGTGTCCCCACCGGGGATTGAACCCACAACCCTCTGGTCAAGAGTCCAGAGCCCTAACCACTCCTCCACACTGCTACTCATCAATCACTAGAAACACTTAATGAAGATGAAAGGTAGTCGATAAGCTGAAAACTCACTATTTTAATAACTAGCTACATGTTGGCTTCCACCTTCTTCAGACAGCATGGTAGAAATAGCCAGGCAGACTAAAGTTGTTCTTTAACTTTCTTATATTACTACTGTACCTTTATATCTCTGTTACTACTAACATATGAATATGCATTTCAGCTGCAAAATTGTCATCATTGACACTGAAGCATTAACAAGGCAAGGA
This sequence comes from Acipenser ruthenus, assembly GCF_902713425.1. Taxonomy (NCBI): domain Eukaryota; kingdom Metazoa; phylum Chordata; class Actinopteri; order Acipenseriformes; family Acipenseridae; genus Acipenser; species Acipenser ruthenus. The sequence goes on along the minus strand of NC_081224.1, from coordinate 1,934,759 downwards.
TAATGAAGAGGGATGTAACCTATATGGGATTAAAAGACTAATATATGATCATGTTACTGCAGCAGTTGCTGCTACTTCCTTAGGCGTTTGGTATACTGATGCAGCTCTCAACAGCAAGGCTCAGTGTGTCTGCTCCAGCCCATGCTGTGAGTCAGTCCTGACAACAGCGCATTGGTTTCAGCTCACCAGCCCGCTGCTCTGCTGATCCGTACTGATCTCCACCTGGCAGGGGCTTCACTCACTAGGGGGCAGTATCCTTCAGAAAAGGTGTACCATGTAAAGCATGTTGTGCGTTTCCTGTCTCTTTTTTTTTTTTGCTGTGATTTTTTTAAGCTACAGGTTTGTAATTTTTGTGGTTTTTTAACTAATTTATGTCATTACTAACTGTAATGTTTGTCATTCTAACTAATTGTCGTTTCTAACTGTGATTTCTGTCATGTTTGTTCCACAGGAGGTTGTGTGGTCCAGTGGTTAAAGAAAAGTGCTTGTAACCAGGAGGTTCTCAGTTCAAAACCCACCTCAGCCACTGACTCATTGTGTGACCCTGAGCAAGTCACTTCACCTCCTTGTGCTCCGTCTTTCGGGTGAGACGTAGTTGTAAGTGACTCTGCAGCTGATGCATAGTTCACACACCCTAGTCTCTGCAAGTCGCCTTGGATAAAGGTGTCTGCTAAATAAACTAATAATAATAATTTCTAACTGTAATTTATGTCAATTCTAACACATTTTTGTCATTCAATTTGTTATTTCTAACTGATTTCTGTCATTTCTAACTGAGATTTCTGTTCAGGTTTTCTAAGGGTTTGGACAGTCATTGTCTATGAATCTGAAATACAGTTGTAACAGCTGTACATCCTCACTAAGCATTTGTTTTGATGCACTGATCCAAAAGCCCTCTTTTTATCTACCTATCATAGACACTGCTGGCTTTCCATGTGCAACAACATGAGTGCTTCTGTTTGACTGAAGAAGAGGAGGAAGAAGAGGAGGAGAGGAGGAATGCGGATACCAATTTATTTTTAATATTCCGTTGTGGGTTATAAAGAACAACAAATTCAACTCAATTGAAAATGAAAAACATGTTTCTTCTGTAATGACGGTAAAGCTCTTGCGTTGGTTTTAGACTTTGTGAAGCCACGTAGTAAGGGCACTTCAAGGTGTATAATTATAAAGAGTAGCCTTGGTTAGCTATGGGTGTGTTCAAAATAATGTTCTTTTGTATTCTGCACCACATGCAATACATTTAATATACTGTGCAAGTATAGAGTAGTCGTATGCATTGGGCAATCCACATCGATCTGTCCTGCAAACGAGCCAGCATTCTTTGTCAGGTTCTGTAGAATTTGCAGGTTGATTGGGGGATCCAACTTCGGTACCAATGTCTCCATCTTAGTTCAATAACTGCTGCTGGCTTGGTCTGTCTTCTGCTCCAGTTTATGTAAAGGTAAATTGACTCGTCATTTGTCATCTGTGTAAAGAGAAAGAGGGGGTCGTTGTCACTCCAGAGCTACACTGTTCCCCCTTTTCAGATGTGACTACGACTTCCCTGGGAATCAGTGTCCAATGCTCTACGAACTGAGCCAGCCAGAGAACTGCTTAACACAACTCTGAAATGCTTGATACAAGTGCGTTGGAAACGTTATCCAATGAAATTCAAAATCAGTGATGTGAGACGACACAAAGGTCTGGGTCGTCGTGTTGTGCTCTCGGGGTACGGCAAGATAATGGAGAGTACTGGTAGCCGGGGTAAGAAATAAATAATAATAAATAAACTGAGCCTGTCTGCTGCTTTCACGACCCCTTGACCTAGACAACTGACACTGGTTTCATTGTAACTGACCAGCGATTAATTGGTCCTCCTTGGTCCACTTGAGTTGGAACGAACCATTAGCTACAGCTTAAAAGGGATCCCTATTGGGCAGTGCAGTGTAACGCACTGCCTCTCGCTGGAGGCATCATAAAGTTTATTCAGGGTTGAGGGGTTAATGTTCATGGCTGTGCTCAATAAAAATAAATGGAAAATAGGTTTGATTGAAGTTGACTGCAGTGTCTTGGCTGCTTTCCAACCTAGCATCTACTAGAGAGAGAGAGAGAGGGAATTTGTAGTAATTAAATACGCATTTAACCCTACATGTAACAAAACTACTAAAAACACGCACAGCATCCTGGCTTTCGCAACTGCTTACCCTATTTTTTCCTGCTCTTGTAAATAGCCATCTTGGCCTGGCCGAGCAAGAAATTAGCTAGCTGGTCTCTGTGTGTGGTTTTCCAAGAATACCTGACCCCAAAAATAATAACCGTTTAGTTTAAAAACCAGATTAAGATCTTTAAATAATGGGTGTCGATCGGGAGCAAAAACTAAAACAATGAAAAACTGTTTCCCTCTGAGTGCAGAATGGACAGGTGCCAGACACGGCAGAGTTAAGAGCACTAACAAAAGAACTGACAGCAATAATAGTGTGTAAAACCCTTCACTGCAGATCCCCAGTTCTCAGTGGTGGCTTGTACAGTGTTCTCCAGGCTGACGCTGTGTCCTCCCCCGCCCTCTAGCTGGTCTCTCCAGTGAGTGTCGGGAAGCGGCTGGAACTGTGCCTGGTGCTGGACCTGCACACAGGCTCTGTACAGTGTCCTTCCCTTCACAATGTCAAGGGGGTGCTCACTCAGTCCCTGTGAGTCCAGCAGGAACCCCAGGGGACCAGCTCCTGTGCTGGGGACACCAGCAGACTGGGGAAGGCGGGCTGTGTGTCAGGGAGCTCTAGAATGCACTAGAACTGCATGTTCTATCACAGTATTGCTTCAAAGTTTCTCCATCTAAAATAATGCAGTATTGGTTGGCTGAGGAGATGCACACTCAACTCGGGGAGAGAGAGACTCTTTTATCAGGGACAAGGTGCCTTTTACCGCCCATGAATGACAGTAGTTTATGTGCTGGGGGAGTGGTAGGCTGACCGCGTATTCCCCCGTTGGTCTTGTGTTAATGCCTCCTAATAGCTCTATAATGGGTCCCATTATTTAGGTGCAGTCGGAGTGTTTGATGTTATGGATGTGATACACGACTGCAGGATTAGAAATAGGCGCTTCTGCACAGCAGTTTGAGAAGTCTAGGCTTAACAGTGGGTGTAACTAGACACACCAGAGCTTGTGAAATAGGTTGTTAAGATCATACATACATACATACATGCATACATACATACATACATACATACATACATACATACATACATACATACATACATACATACATACAACATGGGATGGATAGACAGTAGTGAAAATCTATTAGTAATCCACCTACAAGCCATTACTATGATCATTTATATTACTGTCATAACTTACCATGCTGCTGTATATTATTACAAGCATCATGTCACAATCACACATAGCAGGGTGGTTGTATTCAGCGCATGGGGTGACATTTAAAAATCAAAGCAGTGTAAACCCAAGCACAAGGACATACAATGTTTGTTTAAACACCAGAACTCTTTGCAGAGCAACTTTTTAATTCTGCAAAGTTTAGTGAATATATTTACTGGCTCGCTCCCAGCAGGAAAGCGAGAGCATTTTCGAGCACAGCTGTGTAATTCTTTAGGCACACATTGTGTGTTGTGTTTGTGGTCCACTTAGAGAGTCCTATGGCTTCAAAATAAACTGTGCAGTAGTTATGCAGCGGCTGCCAGTACACCATGCATTTAAATAGCGCTTCATTACAGCTTGAATCACCTACCCTAAATCAATAACAGGCAGGCTTTGTTGTGTGAAACGGGAAGGTGGCAATCAATAAAAAAAGAAAAATGCATGTTATGTCAGCTGTCAAGTTTTTACGCAGTTTAGTTTTGTCGTCCCCCCCCCCTCTTCTGTATGAAAAACACAAACGCACTCAATTGTGATCCCTTCTGGTGAATATCAAAATGCAGTTTGTTCATCAGACATTCCCTGCTCATTCGCAGGGTCCTCACAATCAGCTAATAATACATCACACAGTACCTTTATTCAGATTATATTTAGAGTGTATGATGCAGAAGGCGTCCTCCGATCCCACGACTGAGCCAGCTTCCTCTTTATACCCAACAACTCTCGGATATCAGTGAGCTACCGGCCTCTGGAGGACAAAGGCAGTAGTGCAGTTAGGAGAAACAGTCCCTGACGGTTTTGCGTCCCTAACCCCCGTTTCTGTAGCACCTTTCATCACAGGGATACCAAAGCGCTTCACTCACGCATGCACGCACGCACACCATGAAATTAAAAACAGTCTAATACAGAATTTGATAAAAACTGAATTTTTAAAAATGTGGTTTTAATTGTAAAATTAGAAAAATATGCTAAAATGCTAGTTTGTAGAAATAGAACACATTACAATGTAATACATTTGGAATAAAACATTTAAAAAAAGACAAAAAGAAAATGCAATTTTGATTATAAAATAGGAAAACGAAGATAGTAAAAGCTATTTGGTTAAAAACAAAACAAAAACAAACAAACAAAAAAAAAAACATTTTCAATCTCGATTTAAAAACAAAGCTGGCTTGTCTCCTGAGCAGCACAGGGAAGCACGTTAACTGTGGCAAAGCAGAGTCTAATAGGAGCATGCTGCCATTAGACAAGACTGCTTCCTCCGCAGGGGTAAATGCCCCCCTTGAAGCTCTTCATCACTGCTTTCATTAATTCAGTCTCGCTGTTAACACTCTTAACCTTAGCCTTGAGAACGAGGCCATTCGGCCCATCAAGGCTCATCCCTTGTTAGCACAACATTCTCCCCTACTCCCCTAAAAGCACAGAATCTTTTTTTAAATGTTCCCAGTGTTTTAGACCCATCACCTGGCAGGCTATTCCATGCATTTATAACTCTCTGTGTAAAACAATGCTTCCTACCTTCTGTTCTAAACTCTACTCAGCTTCCACCCTCTTCTTGTTCTCTCTGTGCTAAACTGGAAGTCTTGGGTTAACTTTCTCTATTATTATTATTTATTTCTTAGCAGACACCCTTATCCAGTGTGACTTACAATTGTTACAAGATATCACATTATTTTACATACAATTACATTATTTTTTACACGTTAATTTTACATACAATTACCCATTTATACAGTTGGGTTTTTTACTGGAGCAATCTAGGTAAAGTACCTTGCTCAAGGGTACAGCAGCAGTGTCCCCCATCTGGGAGTGAACCCACGACCCTCTGGTCAAGAGTCCAGAGCCCTAACCACTACTCCACACTGCTGACCAGTTATGAGGTTGAATTATTTTAACTTTTCCCCATGTCTTTAAATCCTGGGATCAGCCTAGTTGCCCTTCTCTGTACCTTCTCGAGTGCAATGATTTTTTTGTAGTGAGGTGACCAACGTACAGAATACATTATTTCCAAAAAAATGAAAATGAAAAATGCAACTTAAGACTACAGTAGTTCCATGCCCCTATATTATAAGGTCAGAGTTGTTTTATTTCAGAGTTATGTGCAGGAACCCGATTGAATTAGCTTATATTCCAGATTTAGTATTAGTGGATCGCAAAGAAACTCTGTCCTCAAGCCATAGAAAAAATCATTTTTTGTCTTGGCTACAAACTGCGGCGTCCTACTTTAAAGTGCCCGTAATCAGAGCAGTGAAATTTCACACCGGCTATGAAGCTCAACACACAGAAAATGGAGCTTGATCATCACTGTGGGGAGGAAAACACCAAGACATGGGTCATTTTTTGGCTTCAGTTTCTTATTTTATATTGAGGCGTCATAAAAGCATCTGAAAGGCTATATTTTTATAATTACATGTTCAAAATTTTGCAGTTAACAAAATTACAAAGTAGCATGTCCTCAAACAAGGTTAATGGCACTTAATGGGTTAAACTGCCCAGTATCTCAAAACAAAAATCTCAAAGCTGAAGCTTAGCCTGTGCCTTTACCTGTCACCATATAAACTCTCTGTTCTGTCCCTTTTATTGCATGACTTTCTCGCACGCCCACACACACGCACTGCAATGAAACAACAGCAGCAAGATGGTACATTGAACTGTCAATCAGAGAAACACTCAAACGCGAGCCCAACTGGGTTACTTTCAAAGCAATTGCAAATGCTTCAACAGAAACATTAAAACAGCTGTTATACCATGCAACTATTTGTGATGTTCAGTACAACCTGAACTACCGACGGTGAGCAAAGTTTGCTTACAGACCTTAGATTTTTATTGAAGTTAACCTGATACTCTGTTGAAGTCTGTCAGATGCTGTCATCTCAGTTCAGGAGCTGCTCTTTAGTTCAGACTGCCGGCCATAGATATATGTAACACAGGCTAGATCAGGAAAAGTGTCTTTATAAGAGTAAGAGCCAGCCCATCTCAAGATGGTAAGGATGGTAATTAGACTCCTATTGCATAGCAGCTTCACCCATTCCAGGTTTTACTACGAGCTTGATTAGCAGTGTGCATATAGGTAAGAAGCTCAGGTGTGTAAAACCAGGAATTATCACGCTGCTGTGCAATGGGAGTCTTATTTCCATCCCTGCTTTGGATTGGCAGTTACTAATCTATAGAAACTCTGGGTGACTCAGAATGACTGCAATCCCTCCGCATCAAGCTGGGTACACATTCATAACATTGGCTTTTGTTATGATTATGACTTTTTCTCTCTTTTTTTTTTGCAATTCCAGCAGGAGGATTGCAATTCTAATTTTCCATCCCAGGTTGCGCTGAGAAGGAGATGAAAGAAGTTGTCCGACTCTCTCTCCAAAAACAAAGGAGGGGGGTGGGGGAGTGGGGTCCCTTTGTGAGGTTTTCCATTTTTACAATATTTGCAGGAGTATTGCACATGGTAATTCTGCAGAAGGTCATCGTCTTTCAAAGAGAGCCTTGGGGATCGTGCGAGTTTGTTAATATGCTCTGGGCCGTGTGTTTCTTTCAGTTTCAGGTTTTCAATTCGGGTCGGGGGGTGGGGGGGGGGGGGGGGGCAGGGGGATAGGGGATTTGTATTCTAATCAGCAGGAGTTCATTAGCAAGCAGATGTTGAGCATCACTATTCATGAGGGCTGCTGGTAGGACTTTTAGCCGTTACTTACCATCTCAATCCAGCTAATCAGCGCGTTCACGTATCGCTGCGCAGGATTAGATTGCTCTGCTGCAGTTCAGTTGATTCCCACCCCTCCTCCCTTTCAACAGGACATATTAATGTGCACATTTGTTTCGAAACAACACTGTAAAATATCACCTCCTGGATTGGAAGCATGACAAACTACCCTCTGTTTTAATTTGTGTAATGTGTGTCATTTGCTTTAATGTCAGCTGTATCATAAGAGTATAAAAGCTGCCCATGCTTATGCATGTCACACTTGATGTATATTTTTTACATACAGTGAGCTAGCTTGTCCAAATTGTGAAGCAGTGTGGAGTAGTGGTTAGGGCTCTGGACTCTTGACCAGAGGGTTGTGGGTTCAATCCCCAGTGGGGGACACTGCTGCTGTACCCTTGAGCAAGGTACTTTACCTAGATTGCTCCAGTAAAAACCCAACTGTATAAATGGGTAATTGTATGTAAAAATAATGTGATTTCTGAATAATGTATAATGTGATATCTTGTTACAATTGTAAGTCGCCCTGGATAAGGGCGTCTGCTAAGAAATAAATAATAATAATAATAATAATAATATATAATTCTACATCTACACTGCATCTGAAATACATTACGGACATTAGCATACCAACTACCCATTAAAAATGCTGAATGTCACACACAGTCTTAAAAGCTGTTCGAAACACTGCAAATAAACTTAGTCTAGGTCATGGTGAGTTCTGCTTTGATTGTTCTGCCTTATTGCTGTTCTATTGCTTAAAAGAGATGCAGGGAAATAAAATAAAAACAAAATAATAATTCATGCCAATTTAATGCTTAAAAATAAGTTGTTTATCCACTTACCAGTACTGAAAAAATCTATAAAAAAATAATTTTTTGCAATTCAGGTGGTACAGTATTAACTACAGTGATTTCATAGACGAATCCAAACTTTGTTATTCATTTTCAAATTAATCTGCAGTCTTCAGCTGAATTGTAAAATTAAGCAATTAAACTACAAAGTAAAGCGAAATAGAAATGTTTTACGGGAGGCAGCAACTGGTATTTTTCCCTTGTTAAAAACCATGCTGTAATTTTGCAGTATAGCAGGCCAATGCAATAGATTCACTGCTCTGGTCATGCCAGACAGCTATGGCCAAAAGTTTTGCATTACCTAGAATTTGAAGATTGAGGATAATTAAAAAATGATATGAACATAAATTAGATATTTTATTTAACATCATGTAATCCAAAAAAAAATAAAAAAATGATACTGCAAAAGCCATAATAGTAGTACAGTATCTCATGTTAGATTTCCAAATGTCACATTTTTTAGTCAGTATATGGAAAACTACAATGTGGTGTGTAATTCAATATATAGACATAACATTATTCAGCAGGTTTCATTCGACTTTATGAAGCAACATTAGTTAATTCTATAGGGTAATGCAAAACCTTTGGCCACAGCTGTACATTTGTATGCAGTCTACCATGCTAGTCTGTGCTTTACCATCATTATCATTTAGTAAACGTTGCTATGCTTTTATAAGGCCACTGCAGCAAACTTTTATAAAAAAAATTTAAAAAAACTGGGGGAAATAAAACTGAAAATGATGTATCCCTCCAGTTTCGTCTACAAAGCTGGGTTTATTTCGATCAATGATTTATCAGAAGAAAGAGCCCAAACCTTTTTGATAGCACATTTGTATCAAAGGACGAGAAGTGAGTGGCATACTCTACATGTTTGTTTTTAAATGTTGAGTTTTTTTTTTTTTTTTTTGCTTAGCCAAAATCAAGGTCACAATATATTTAAAAGCTTTGTGCAGTGCATTCAAATGACAAACTTTTTTTCTGGTCTTTCTCAAATGTTTCCAACCCATTTTCTTTTGGTATTTGTTTTCACATTTACAGCAATTGTTTTGTAGTTATGGACGATTTGTTTTGCTGAACTTTCTTTTTCCTATCACCGAAAATGCGTAGCAAGACGCACAGATATTCAGAAATGCGCTCACGTACACCTCAAGAATAATGACACTTTTGTTGAATCTTTCTCCTTCAGCTGGTTGTATCACTCTGTGTTCTGACAGAGATTGAGTGAGTGAGACTACACTAAGGTGGTGAGTAGGCATGCAGCATAGGTAGTGATACATCCTGTAGTCCCGTAAAATACACTAATAACATGAAAATAAATGAGGTAGAAAAATACACGCACGTGAGCGATCGCCAGCTGATCAGAGCGAGTGGATCATAATAGCCAATCTGAACTGTGACCATTATTCAGACTACGAACTGTCAGAGAATTCTGTAGGTAAAGGCTCAGGATAAAAGGAATGAATAACCTGCAATTATGCCTCTCCGTACTTGTCATCACGATAATGTCTTTATTAAAAGGATTTTTCTCTAAAGAAGCAGAGAGAATTGCTGGCAGCATAACCTTTAGTGCTTTCACAGCTTTCTTTTTTTTTATTGCCTGTTTAACGCAGGTTGCATTTCAGTATTTATTTTGTAACCTGGCTTAAGGATGTGTGCTGCAGTCCTGAACATAAGGTAACTTGTATTAGATGTATGACACACATATATGTGATGTATTTATCTACAGGTAAATAGAGAACTAGAGAGATAAGAACATAAGAAAGTTTACAAACGAGACGAGGCCATTCGGCCCGTCTTGCTCGTTTGGTTGTTAGTAGCTTATTGATCCCAGAATCTCATCAAGCAGCTTCTTGAAGGATCCCAGGGTGTCAGCTTCAACAACATTACTGGGGAGTTGGTTCCAGACCCTCACAATTCTCTGTGTAAAAAAGTGCCTCCTATTTCCTGTTCTGAATGCCCCTTTGTGACCCCTGGTCCTTGTTTCTTTTTTCAGGTCGAAAAAGTCCCCTGGGTCGACATTGTCAATACCTTTTAGAATTTTGAATGCTTGAATCAGATTGCCGCGTAGTCTAGATAGATAGACAGATGGATGAAATATTTTCCATTCCAGAAGGGATAACTACTTGCCTATAAATGCATACAGGTGTTTTTCCATGTTCTTGAATATTTTGGTGCCTTGAGCTGCTGCTTAGCATTTTAATAATCTAAACCATGGCGGATCTTAATACCAGAACTAATATCACTGTATTTTTATTGTATATATAATATTATCTATAGCATCACTACAACGATCAGGAATAGGCAGTGAATTGGAGCAGTACAAAAGATTGCACTAAAGGCTTAATTAAAAGGGTTGCATGAAACTTCTATGCCATCCGGTTTGTGTTTTTTATGAATAGTGGTTTATGCCCAGCACAACGGCTCTGTTTAAATAATGTATTAAGAGTATGAATGAAATCATTGTTGACTGTGTAACAGTAGTCTTTGCATTTAGTTGTAATGAATATGGAATAAATTGTACTTCTCTGATGATTATTGAGAACAATACCAGAGGAAACATTTGGACTCAGACCCACCTGGTTTGAGGGACCATGGCCTGGCCGTTTTGACCAGACGATGGACCCCCAGGGACTGACCACAGGGTAACTGAAGAAAGGTGGCGACTGGGGGAGGGGAAGGGATTGGAATCGATTGAACGAAGAGCTGACTGACAGATGACATGATGTGTTTAACTGAAGTTAAAATCTTCCATTAAGGGTGTTATCCCCGGAGTGTAATGCTGTTCCCAATGCTGTCCTTTAAGTCTGTTTGTTTGATGTGCAAGCACAGGGCATGTTCTATTGATAATTCCTACAGCCTTCCGGGCTCAGAGTAATTACAAACCTAAACGAAGCAGTTAAGGACATCACAAAGTGACAAAACGAAATGCAATTAAAGCACAACCCTCAGAGCTGGGGGTTTTCGTGCATTTTTTATCAATCATTTGACGACGTCGTTTTGAGTCTTGAATGATCAATGTTCACATGACTTCCAGAAATAAAACTGTATCCATTTACAAATTTGACAGACTAATATGTTAGGATTACCACCGTAAGTACAGATACCTGTGTATGGGATTTGCATCAAAATGCCTCCAGATATGTTTTTTAATGACAAGAAACCAGTGACCCATCCTTAATGTTTCTCAGTGCTAATGTTCCTATACACAAGTGACAAGGTGTGAGACACTTATCTATGTACATTAGTCTGACTGTGGGACACTAAGGTCATGCGCTGTGAATTCTGGGAGTTGTAGTCTTTTAGGATCAGAACAGGATTCTAGTTCTGGAGCACACAGCTAACAGTGTTTGAAGGTCACCTCGCACGGCATTCTGGGACTAGGAAATCAAAAGGCTGGGCAGTCAGATAGCAGTGTTTATCGAGCAGTGAATTATGTGGAAAGCTACAGCAGCTGGAGACAATTACAGGAAAAATTATTACGAATTCTCAAAATTGGAGCTACAGATTAGAATATTAAAAGCTATATATAAACTGTATGGAGTGCTGTAAGATAATCAGCTTGTATCTTACACAGAACCCTATACTATATGTTTTAATAATATAAATAAACAGTATTGCTCAATTTAATGTGACTTCTTTTCCATATGAAAATATTCAGATTGGTGTACTGTATCAGATCAATATCAGTATTAGCTATATATGATAAAATAATACCTAGAAAATCATATCTTAAGTTTAAAACCAAGATGTTAATAATAATAATAATAATAATAATAATAATAATAATAATAATAATAATAATAATAATAATATAAAATCACAATTAAAAGAAGATGAAAGGTCCAAGTCATTTTCCAGACTCACCAAAGTGGGAAGAAAGTGTTAAGGCAAAGTACCGCTTCAAAAGAATACCTGTCATTTCCAAATCTGCAAAGATAAAAGCCAAGTTACAATCCCAGGACATGGTCTCCTTGGGGTTTTCTCTCCGCTACCACTAATGTAATGTATGTTTAATCCGTTTATTTTTCAAACTCTTTCTTTGCCATGTTCCAGAGTGGTTAGGATCAATGTCTGACACTTCACAACGCAGTCAGTTCTCTGTGTCAAATGGCAGGATTGAAATTTGAATAATAAAGGAGTTTTCAGACGGGAAACAGCACCACTGAGATTTATTATCACTGTGGGTGCACTTCATTAGGAGAGTAGCTTGCCTACTGGCATTTAAACACCACTGTTTAGGCCGCTCAGTATATATCCTTCAGGGATGTGCATCTAGGATTTTTTTTCTTTTCTTTACTACAAAACATTTCCTTTTTGAAAATTACTTTATTAACCTATACATTTACAAAAAATCTCCTTAAAGGTCCCACTGAAATCAATGTGATAAAACCCCATTACACACACACCCCAGCCTTAAATATATGCACCAGAAGCTGCGTTTCACAGATTACATTGCTGAAGCATCAGATTAAACATTGAGGTTATGCATCCTCTTGTTAAAAGTCTAGTTCCTCCCTTGTTAATACATGCATTTGTAAACATTCAAACAGCATGTTTTACTTGACAGCTGCCTGCTGCTAAGACAGTTGGTCGGGTCAGCGCAGGTTTTTTTTTTAAATATATATCTTTACCTGTCAACCCATTTTGATGCTCACCTGTATATTTTATTTTTCAAACCCATAAGATTCATTCAGAACCCTTATTTGTGACCCAAAGAAGCTAAGACAAACCAACATAAATGAAAAAAAAAATGCAACACAACTAGTAGTTCAACAAATTTTCTTAATTAAAAGGCATTTACACTTCAATCTTTTGCTGTCGGATCTGAAAGTATTATATATGGGGGAATCATATTTCTTGATGCAGAAAGTTCACATATCTGGCAGGACAGAAACCTGTTCTGCATTGTAAGCTGTTGGCAACTTGGCAAAACATAACTTCTGCTTTTGTGATGGCATTCTTAGGTTCTTGAGCTGTGTTGGAGGAAAGCAGACAGTCATTGGGGTGAGGCGAGTTTTATTTTTTGATTGCATACAAGGCACAAAGTGAAGGAGACACGATTCCTGGATAAAATTCAGCCCATTGTGGTAAATATCTTCTGCTACATTGCTTCAGTGTTGTTGTTTTTTAGCAGGTGTTTTAATCTTATCGCACTTCAGAGTCATCTTCGGGCTCCGATTTTCAATATGGTTACAAAATAACTTCTGGAAACTTTGATTACGCGCTTGATAATTAAATCTCATTTAACGTGAGATTCTCGCGTGCTTACAAGCAGATCATACAAAACGCACCTGTGGTGACCTAAAAAAAATAAACTAAACGCTGATGCTTAAAACCCGTAAGGTTAGTGTTTTACGACTGTAAGATCCTGTGACATTGTGACACTTGCGGGTAATCTGTAAGGATTGGCAGTTATGCATTGAAGCCTATACGTGCCGGTTAAGTGAGTCTTCCCTGCCATGATATTTTTGCAGTTTTTTCCCCAGAACATTCTATTTCTCCATAAGGACTCTTCACACTTCAACCCGATTGTGTGACATGACTGACTAGGTGGGAAGCTAACATGTGGAACCCCTACCAGCTCTGCTGAAGGATCTGCTTCTCTGGCTTACTTGGTAGAGCCCTGACTTTGGATCCAGAAGTTCTGAGATGCCCTGCCCAAGGTTGCTGTGAATTAACTTATTACAGGGACACTGTAGCCCCACGCAGCTCAGGAGAACTGAAGGTTCAGTGGGCGTCTTATAATCCAGCTTACTCTTCTACACCCAGGAACTCGAGAGCGGATGTCAGCGAGCTACCAACTCCTGGAGGACAAAGGGCAGCCCAGCAGGTGTCTGCTCTGAGCTCACTGGGCGCCTGACCAGCAGGGTTCACTGTAGCGCGATGAAGAGAAAGTCCCTGATGGTTTTGCCTCCCTAACCCACGGGAGTGCCAGAGCCAATGCGACGCTCCCTTCGGGATCCCCATTAAAAACTGGAACCTTCGCACAGCTAGGATGCGAACCTGGGCTGCATGACTCACCCTGCACACAGCATGCCTGTGCTTCTACCAGATGAGCCCCCAAGAAGAGATTTAAATCACACCTTCATTTAATAAGGTTTGTGTGTGAGTGTGGTTTATAAGCTGTTTAATTAATTGGTTTGGTGGGAGTAGAGAGCAGCAGGAGCCTTAGCATTAAACCCACATTTCCTTTGTTCAGAAACACAGCGTCACAGCCTTGCGATACACTTCCACGGCGTGCTCCAGTCCTGACCTTGCAGCTGCTGTGAGTAAACCTTTGCAAAGATCTCACACTGAGTGCATACCGTAATTAGAAGAGACATGGAGATGTTTTATATCAGGGCAGGTCTTGCGTGTAGGGTGCTCCGTTCTGCACAGTGAGCTCACGTCAGTCAGGTTGAGTATTTACCAGACGCAGTGTTGTCGGCCTGCTGGGCATACCCACCGTTTTACACTTTATATACTGTGGTGTCCTAGGAATAAAACAGACAAACGACATACGAAAGAAATATGATGATGCTCAGATTTTCCTCTCCTTCCCCACCTCTGACTCCACCATCTCCTCCCGTATCTCTACCTGTCTGTCTGCTATTTCCTCCTGGATGCACTCGCATCACCTCAAACTCAACCTCTCTAAATCTGACCTCCTTTTCTTTCCCTCCTCCTCCCCCTCCTCTGATCTCTCTATCTCTGTTCCTCTGGAATCTACCACACTCTCTCCCTCTTCCTCAGCTAAGAACCTTGGAGTCACCCTGGACCCCTGCCTCTCTTATTCCCAGCACATCTCCACTCTGGCACGCACTTGCCGATTCTTCCTGAGCAACATCCGAAGAATCCGACCCTTCCTCACCAACTATGCTACCCAGCTCCTGGTCCAGGCCCTGGTACTCTCCCGCCTAGACTACTGCAACTCCCTCCTGGCTGGCCTCCCTGCGTCCGCCACCCGTCCGCTCCAGCTCATCCAGAACTCTGCTGCCCGCCTGGTGTTCTCTCTGCCTCGCTTCGCCCACGCTACTCCACTACTCCGCTCGCTCCACTGGCTCCCGATCACCGCTCGCATCCAGTTCAAGACTCTTGTACTAGCCTACAGATGCCTTGACCAGACTGCACCCAGCTACCTCCAGACCCTCATCTCTCCCTACACCCCCACTCGACCTCTCCGCTCCGCCTGCACTAGAAGACTAGCTCTACCTCTGCTACGCTCCCCTGCCTCCAGAGCCCGCTCCTTCTCCACCCTTGCTCCGCAGTGGTGGAATGACCTTCCTACAGATGTCAGGACTGCCCAGTCCCTGACCACATTCCGGCGCCTCCTTAAGACTCACCTCTTCAAACAGCACCTGTAGAACTCCTCTGTTTGTATCCTGGGACACTATCACCCTTCATGTAAATGTGCTTTATTTTGCTCTTATCTGCCCCCTATTTTACTGCATTTAATCCTGTACTTCAGAATACTGTAATCTGCCAAGTGTTTAACCTGTAGTACTTTGTATCTAATCATATCCTGATGTAACTATCACTATTTAATCATATCCTGATGTAACTATCACTATTATCTGCTGTATTATTGAATTGTGGTTTGTCACACTTGTACTTTGCTTGAACAAAAGTTATTGTATTTCTTGCTCTTATTGTATTACTTGTATTGTAACACTTGAAATGTATTTGCTTACGACTGTAAGTCGCCCTGGATAAGGGCGTCTGCTAAGAAATAAATAATAATAATAATAATAATAATAATAATAATAATAATAATAATAATAATAATAATAATAATAATAAAATAAAAATAGGCGACAGGTTGCACATTTTAGTCTAAAAAGGACAAATGGCTCAAAAGCCTGCTTGTGCAGTCAAGGAAAAAATAACACGCAGTATAGCATAACCAGTCCTGATGCTAGTCAGGTCAAAATGTCGTTTTTGTCTGACTTATTCCCGTATTAGTCACTGGGGGACATCCATTGAGCAGAATGGCAGGGATGGAAATAAGACTCCCATTACACAGCGGTTGAATCCATTCCTGGTTTTACTTTGAGTTTAATAAGACACACCTGAGCTTGTTGCCTATACACTGTGGCTAATCAAGCTCGTAGTAAAACCTGGAATGGGTGTAACTGCTATACAACAGAAGTCTTATTTCCATCCCTGGCATGGTTATGGATCACGTAGGACCAAACCTGGCATATAGCTGATTTGAAATGATGGGAGTATCTAGAGGCACCACTGTTTAGATCAGTTGAATAGACCACATAAAATGTTTTTAAGGAGTTAGAGTTTTTGCAAAGTAACTTGGCTCTTAAAAGCGCAAAACAAAGATTTAAAAACACTAAGCCTTAAAAAATATAAATTACAAATAAAAAAAAAAAGATCACCAAAAACAAACACAAAAAACCCAATATAGCACACAGAGACAGGACAACACATTTCTTATGATGAGCCCTTGACAAGGCTCCCACAGGCTAAAGGCAATAGCTTATGATACTGCCAGTGTAATAAATAACTGAGTACTTGCAAAGCGACAAGTAACACTAATCCTCTTCTCGGCATTCACCACCAGTCTTAGTGGATTAAGAGTGCACTGAAAGGTCGTTATCGATCGGATGCAGGCTCTCCTGAACCCCGCGAGGGTTTGATGCTCCACACTGTATTAGCAAGTAACAAAGTACTGCTGAGGAGGCAGAATTAATCACTGTCTGCTGATCAAAGACACGGGTTTTGCAGGTGTGCGGTCAATGCATCGATGTGAACAAGAAGGACTTTCTTTGAATGGGCGGACTTTTTTAAAACAACATGCTCCTGTGAGCTGTGAATTAGAAAATTAGAAGATGAAACAAATGCAGTACAATAGTCCCAACTGACCTGTTATCCAAACCATGGTTTCATAATGAAATGCAGGCTGGTAGCAGCTGTAGAATCTCAGTATCATACACTGTCTCTCTCGATTTAGTGTGTAAAACATGTACAGAAGTCTCTTTTTATGAACAAGCGCTCAGTGAGGCACCTACAGTGTGGTAGAGATTGCAAACAAATCCCTAATCTGTCTCAATAGGGGTGAAATAGAGAGATACTAATGTATTTGAGGTCGATGTAGCAAAAACTGTTTAGTTGCTATAGTACAGCTCTAGTGTGCATCACCTAGAATTTTAGGATTGAGATCATAAAAAAAACAACTATATGAACATAATTTAGATCTTTTATTTAATCAAAGAAAACTACCAAATGATATCGCCAAAAAAGCCATAATAATAGTACAGTAGTATTTCTTGTTAGATTTCAAATGTCACATTTTTCAATTGTCAGTCATCTGTTTAAGTATTTGGGAAAACTACAAAGCGGTGTGTAATTCAGTATGTTAACGTAACATTGTTCAGCAGGTTTCATTCAAATTTTATGAAGCATGTGTTCATTCTGTAGGTTGATGCAAAACATTTGACATAGCTCTGTTGCATCAGTGCAAGTGCCTTGCTGAATAATTAGAGAACAGTCTTAACAGCCTACAATGCCTAGTGTTGAACGCCTCTGTTATTGGGACCGCTGTAGCACACATCTGCAGGCTTCAGCTGTTATGATCTGCAAGCGATCCAGTTGTGTTAGAACCGGTGGTGGACAGGCTAGCGGAGCGATCACTGGACAGGTCTAGCGGAGCGATCACTGGACAGGTCTAGCGGAGCGATCACTGGACAGGTCTAGCGGAGAGATCACTGGAAAGGTCTAGTGCAGGGGTGCCCAATCCTGGTCCTGGAGGGCCGGTGTCCTCCTGGCTTTTGTTCCAACTGCACCCTAAATTACTTAATTGGACCAATCAAGCACGTATTAGAAGCTTAATTGGTCCAATTAAGCAATTTAGTGTACAGTTGGAACATAAACCAGGAGGGACACCGGCCCTCCAGGACCAGGATTGGGCACCCCTGGTCTAGTGGAACGATCACTGGACAGGTCTAGCGGAGCGATCACTGGACAGGTCAATGACATTTGCATTCTTTGCTGGCTTCTAATTTGACTCTCTTGTGCGCTCTGTGTTTGATGTGATTCAGTATATTAGCATTGTGCATTAATTGAGCTCTGGTCCATAGAGAAGAGAAACAAAAGAAGGCTACCATGCTTTTACCTAAAAGCGGTCAAGATCAGATCACAAAGTGACAGGGTTTCAATAATTATTATTTATTTCTTAGCAGACGCATTTATCCAGGGCGACTTACAATTGTTAAAAGATATCACATTATACAGATATCACATTATTTTTACATACAATTACCCATTTATACAGAGCAATCTAGGTAAAGTACTGTCACAAAGACGGCCGGAGTGGGTGGCGTCAGACCAGAAACAGGAACACAAACGACAGAGAGATGGGGTTTTGGTGAGGCTGAACGCGTGATCGCGTTCAGCATTTAATAAACAGAACAGAAAATAAAAGGTTGGAACAGACAAAAACACTGGACACGGCACTACACGCCAAAATAAATAGACAAACAAAACGGACTACACAGACAAACACGGTGAGTGAAAACACTTAACTATTCTTCTTCTTATTATTATCTTTGCCTCCGTCTCCAATCCCATTCTCCACTCACCGAACACCTAACCCCGACTGCATGCTATGTGTCTCTATATATACTGTTGTGCTGGGATTCAATTACTAATTAATTATTCACTTGAATCCCAGCACGTGAATTAATTCTGTGCAACCCCGTGCTCACATATTACATTTAACCAGCACGTGAAGTGATTTGTGCTCTCCTCGTGCCTAAATACAAATCTACACTTTTTAAATACACGTGAAACACAGAACCGTTTATATCCCGTGTACCAATGACTATACACCAACATTAACACACACACGCACGCAACATACAACACAGAACACACAAATGCACACAGGGGCGGGGCGCATTGCCACAAGTACCTTGCTCAAGGGTACAACAGCAGTGTCCCCCACTGGGGATTGAACCCACAACCTTCTGGTCAAGAGTCCAGAGCCCTAACCACTACTCCAAACTGCTGCCCCATAATACCAGGAGGATACTGAAAGGTCACAATCAAATCTGCTGGTACTGTATACAGTTAGTGTTTGATTCTTTTTGTATCACTACCAGTGCTGTCAGTGAACTGTTAACGCTCAAAGTCTAGATTTAATTTCCAGCTGCCATCAGAATGATATGAGTAAGAAACGATTAGTGGGATAAACTCATTCGTCTTCTTTCCTTTATGAGTCGAGCTGCACTTAGATAGATAGTTTAATCTCAATTTTCTCCTCACTTGATTGATATTTATACTCCAAGTATTTATCATAGTTAAGGCCTGAAGCTCAGCACAGCGTTTTTTTTCTTTTTTGTTTTTTTTTTGTTTTGTTTTTTCCTTTACAACAAAACCAAAAGACGAATACATCATCATGAACGCATTCTGGTGTTTTAAATCCAACATGGGTTGGTAAACTTCAGCTGCAAATATTTCTTAACCCTGTCCCAGCTTGGCTTGTTTTTAAAGGACGTGCACACTGACAAGACCAGGAGAGGAAATAAGACTCCCACTGCATAGCAGTTTGATCCATTCCTGGTTTTACTACGAGTTTAATTAGACAAACAAAGCCTGGAATGGGTGAAACTGCTATGGGAGTCTTATTTCCATCCCTGCAAGTACATTAAAACTCAACAGTTAATTTGACCTTTATTAATATATCCCAAGAAAAACTTCATTTATAACCAAAAACAGGGATATACGAAGATGCTGTCTGTGTGTCACACTCTGATTCCTCTACATTTACACAGCCATGCACACCAAACTGTATTCAGGCTTGGAAGGAAGACTTTTGTAGCATAGCATTTTGAGCCGGCACAGGTTTTACTGTGAGCCTAACAGTAAAACCCCTGAGCTTGTTACCTCGTCACGGGGGCTAGTCAAGCTCGCAGTAAAACCAGGAATGATGCTCAATATGTTTCTCACACCCTTCAGGGAGAGTACGATACTGACACACTTATTTCAATGGCTGTAGATATTTGTAACAGCTCCCTGGATGTCACCAGCTAGCTCTTTAAAACCACTCAGGGACTTTGTAAATCCCACATGTATCGTTTAGTTTTTATCAGCTCTGACAGCAGGGTGCTTAATGTTTAACGAGAACATAAAAAATACAGAAATAGACAAAATAGGCATTATCTGACCCACCTAGCGATTATGCAGCTGTTTCTCTCAGCAGGTAATTAGTGTCTAACTACATACTGTAAACAAACAAAAAAATAGAAAAGTCTGGGGAAAGCATTCTGCAGCTGTTGTGTGTAAAATTTCACATTTTGTATTAAATGATTGCTGCTGTTTTGTTATAAAACGATTCAATAGTCAACACGTTGTCACAGACCCTCATCTAATTCAGAAATGTCTGTAATTTTCTACTGAACACAACTGCTTTATCATGCGCAACATCTGTCAGAGTGGCACACTGGAAGGATATTTCTTATGTGTGTGTTTGTGTGTGGGGGGTTAGAGGAGTGATAATGTAATCGCTACTGGCTGGTAAACAAAACAAGCCATAATAGCAGTACAGTATTTCATGTTAGATTTTGAAATGTCACATTTTTCGTTAAGTATATGGAAAACTACAAAGCGGTGTGTAATTCAATATGTTAACGTAACATTATTCAGCAGGTTTCATAAGACTTTATGCAGCAAAATTTGTTCATTCTGTTGGGTAATGCAAAACTTTTGGCCAGAGCTGTAGTCCAGCTAACATCCACACGTAGTTTGTGATTTACTATCTCCGACGTCACAGCAGTTTCTCTGGCGTCTGGGCTTCCTGCTGCTTTCAGAAGGTCGATGGGATTGCAAAGTATCTCGTTTAAGCACTAGCGTCCGGCACAGCGGTCATTACCTGCTAGATAATTGAGTGAAGTGGCCAGAGCTCACTTAACGAGACGGGGTCAATTACCGAACAGGTACTCACTGCTGCAGAGGTTATTAATGCCTTTATATTAAACCGAAAAAAAATGTATTTTGTGTATGAGACTATTTTTAAGAAGGCGTTTCTCAGGCTGCTTGCAATTGATGTTTGGAATTTGTGTTTGAAACCCATTTTATTGCTAGTGCTGTGCCAGTGCTCTGCCATTGTTAATATAGTGGTTTCAAAGTTTCAAACCATCCTTTATGGGCACTTTGGAGCCAGGCCACCTAAGTAGAAAAGACAATTGGATTTTGTCGGGCATTATTTATGAAGGGCAGCGAAGCATAGTAAAGCATTATCATGAAAACCATGGTAAGCAATATGGTAATGATGAAGAAGACGCTGAAAAATGCTTTCAGTCAAAACGTTTCTTTTTAGTATTTTTAAATTCAGCACTATTCAGCGTTTTATTGGTTATGGGCAATATCCCCTTCGGTCACCAATTTATTACATTTTTAGAAATTTTAAAAACAGCTTGTGTGAACTCTGTGACGTTTGAGAAGTTGCCCCCTGCCATAACTTTGAAGAAAAAAAAAATACATGCATTATAAAATAGAGACATAGATAGGAAACTTAACATGGTGCAAGTGTGCACGCAATGACTGAAGGGGATATTTAATTTACAGAGAAGTGTAACAGCAGATGCCAAATGAGTGTACAAATGCATCATTCGATTCACTGTCCTCCTCACCCTCATATTGACTATCCCTTTAGCATCTAATTAGGCAAAGTCTTGACATTTAACTTTCCATGAGAGGCGGCTGACGCTTTTCTAACCCGCGATGGGGCCTTAGAGCTGTGATTGATCAATGACCCTACTGCAGTGATTCCTGGAGTATCCAAGTAGAGCAATCACGCATCCCATAATGCCTTACCATCGTTAATGAGCGTGGCGCCTGCACACGTCATGATCTGCTAACTCGATACAGCAGCCATACCGCCACCTTGTTTGGGGTTTGTTTCATTCACGCCAGGATTAACTCTCTTGAGTTGCAACATGTCTTTCACAAGAGCGTCCCAGATAATGTTAATGTTTAAAGTACTGGTACCCTTGGATAACCATGGTAACTAATCACAATAATTCTGCTTTACAGTACCATGCTATCGCTAGGCTTTTCACAATTATTATTATTATTATTATTTATTTCTTAGCAGACACCCTTATCCAGGGCGACTTACAGTCGTAAACAAAAATACATTTCAAGAATCACAGTACAAGTAATAATACAATTAAGAGCAAGATAAAATACAATGACTTTGGTTCTAGCAAGTACAAGTATGACAAAATACGATTCAATAACGGAGCAGATAACAGTGTTTTGTATATGGCACTCTTTGAGATAGGGTCGGTGAGATATTAATGATCTGCAGTATACTGTATATTCCTATTCGCTCCTTGAGATCAGAAAATGCAGAACTCTTAGTTGATCCAAAAAAAAAAGTCATCTTAAATCAATTGGAGCGTTTTGCTGTGGTGCTCCTCGTTTTATTCTGGTTGACATTAGGCAGGTTGAAACATTGGATTCTTTTAAGTCTAAATTGAAAACGTACCGTTTTGAATGTGCTTTTTATATAACTGGTTGTAGCTGGAGTGTGTTGTAGACATGAGCGCTCTTTGTTTTGTTTTTAACTGGCGTGAAGGGTGCTATATAAAATACATTTCTATTGTATTGTAATTTGTACAAGGGTTGTCCAACTGATGGCTCTTGGGTAATACATGGCCCACTGAACTCCACAGTGTGTCTCTTGATTTAAGAGGTGGTTGAAGCAAGTCGGAATGTAAAAAACAAATGATGTTGTGTGTGTGTATAAACATGAAAAAAAAGTTGTACTGAAGCAGTGTGCACTGTAATCTGGTTAAGCAGTCTTTATTTTGTTTGTGATTTTTTTTTTTTGGTTGATTTGATGCCTCTAGATCGGTATGACTCTTTTAGCCAAAGACGTAGGACTGATCTAAACTGTGGCGTGTCTAATTACCTCTGCCCTTTAACTTTCTATTAATCCGGTTGTCTTTAAAGAGGTCTGAGTAGTTTCTGAGTTCAAGGGTGGTGGTATTAAGTAAGACTCCTATTGCATAGCAATTTTACCCATTCCAGGTTTTACTATGATCCTGTTTGCTAGGAAAGAACTGCATCTGCTACTGTATCCAGGAATTACAGTGGTTAAAAGTTCCCCATAGTAAAAGCACAGCAAAGTGTAATAAACCACACTGAAAGGATGGTAAAGTAAGTCAGCATTGTAAAGCACAGCGAGGTATGGCACCTGGGAATTAGACTCCTATTGCATTGCAGTTTCACCCATTCCTGGTTTTACTACACGCTTTTTTAGCCACAGTGTATAGGTAACAAGCTCAAGTGTTCTTAAACGCAAAGCAAAACCAGGAATGGATCAAACGGCTATGCAGTGGGAGTCTTGTTTCAATCCTATGTAAACTTGTCATGAAGTTCACAATATAAGACACAAGAAAGGAAACACGTCTAAAGGGCTAATGACTGCCAGAGCAGTATGTATGTACAGAGCAGGATTAAGAAATGGCAGGAAATCAGGATTGTTCTGCAGCAGTAGCAGGGAATAATACAAACAGAGAATGTGTGTCACAGACGGTAACTCCTATTAGAAGCAGGACAATAAGGAGATGAACCCAGAAACTAGACTTCTTGAAATAGAAAGAAACAGTTATGCTGACTGATTAAACACGCGGACGAGACAGTGAGGGTTGATACAGTAGTAGGTGCTCTGTGGACAGGTGCTTCTGTGTGCAATGGTTCGGAACATTATTATAGTAGAATGGTATTATAGCAGTAACATTTGCATGTGTTACGTTTTGAAATGTGATCACAAAGGTTTGCACGCACAAACTTTGAAGTGCAATAGCACCGATCCAGTTGGCTGCTGTATCAAGGCCGTTGCATAACCCTCGCAGTACATTTTTTCTGAGTGCAAATTACTTTTGTGGTCCGTGCATCCAAGCAGAATGCCGGTCCTGGAAATGCTGTGTTTTGTGAATGGTTCTTGCTAATATGTCATTGACATATCATTACAATCTCTACAATGATTGTAAAGCAAACAAACAAGCACAGACATTGGAAAACACAGCATTTCACTGTTGGTTTTTGTCTTAGTCCTAAGGTCTGTTGAATTTTTAAAAAAGAGCCGTTACAAACAAATCGTCACTCCTCAGTCCTTTCGTTGTCTGTTGGAACAAATAAAGATAACAACCTTAGAATGACTCCTGCAGCTCTCCGAAAACATGACAGTGCTTGGGGCTAAGGCTCACAGGCTTGTTTGTCAACATTTACAAGAGCTTTACTGATAGCGAGGGTGGTGATTTATAGCCGTCACACGGGAACAAGGTGTTGGATGGAATCGGGCTGTCTGATTCTCCCAGGGATTGATTGAGTGCCAGTCAGGCCTCGTAATTGATTGACCCAGAGCCCATCTGACAGAACGCAGCCTAGACCCCAGACGGAAGGAGATGAATGAGAGGTAAATTGAAAGCTTGATGGATTGCGTTCGCAAGGTGTGCAGGAAGGTGCAACTCGTCGGGTTGGGTTGTCGCAGAAATAAATTCAATTCACCCCCTTTTCTAAAAGCTGCGTAGAGAACTCTAATTTACTGACTGCTACGCTGCGCGAACACCAAAAGGCATGGACAAAAACGACTAGTTTCACAGACCTCTGATTAGACACGATTCTGGGACTAGTCCTTGTTAAGTTACGGCTGGTTTCACAGACCCCGGTCAGCACTAGTCTTGGACTGCCTTCCTGGGATCAGTGCGATGGCAGCGCTAATCTGGGTCTGTGAAACCAGCCATTGCTTTAGATAAGATAAGATTCCTGTGATCAGTGGGGTCTGGGATTCCAATACCAATTTATTTATGTAGAGTGACACAGAGGTACAGCTATGGCCAAAAGTTTTGAATCACCCTATAGAATGAACTAATTTAGCTTTTCGACATTTTTAAATCTAACATGAAACATTCCTTTCACTATTCTAGCTTCCAGTAGACTTTTTGCGATATCATTTTGTAGTTTCTTTGATCTATATAGGTGGGACGGACTGCACTTAAACAGAAAGGGAACCAATCTACTCGGAGAAAGGATCCTTGAGGAGGTCCAGAAGCATTTAAACTAGAAAGGAAGGGGGGAGAAAACAAAAAAAACAGAAGGGAGACCACATCAAAACAAGGGCAACAACTCAGGTAAGACAACTATTAAATGTATTTATCTTAATGCTAGAAGTCTCAGAAACAAAATGTTAGAACTTGAAGCTACTGCACTAACAAGTAACTACAATGTGATAGGTGTTACAGAAACTTGGTTGTCTGAGAGTGATGGAGACGAAAATAATATTAGTGGGTACACACTGTATAAGAAAGACAGGCAGAACAGAAGAGGCGGGGGGGTAGCGCTATACATAAGAAATAGTCTTGAAGCCCAGGTGTTAAATCAGGACAAAGAAAACAATGCAGAATCAATATTGGTCAGAATAATGGACAAAAATTCAAAGGGCATAATAATAGGAGCATGCTATAGAGAAAAGTGTAGAGTATTGCATGCAGGCAATAAAAATGTGCATTATAAATATCATATGGGAGATACTGAAATTGAAGAAGGGAACTATGAAAAAGACCTAGGAGTTTATGTTGACTCTTCATCTAGACAATGTGGGGAAGCTATAAAAAAGGCCAACAAGATGCTTGGATATATTGTGAGAAGTGTTGAATTTAAATCAAGAGAAGTAATGTTAAAACTTTACAATGCATTAGTAAGACCTCACCTAGAATATTGTGTTCAGTTCTGGTCACCTTGTTACAAAAAGGATATTGCTGCTCTAGAAAGAGTGCAAAGAAGAGCAACCAAAATTATCCCGGGCTTAAAAGGCATGTCGTATGCAGACAGGCTAAAAGAATTGAATCTATTCAGTCTTGAACAAAAAAGACTACGCGGCGATCTAATTCAAACATTCAAAATAAAGGGGCATTCAGAACAGAAAATAGGAGGCACTTTTTTACACAGAGAATTGTGAGGGTCTGGAACCAACTCCCCAGTAATGTTGCTGAAGCTGACACCCTGGGATCCTTCAAGAAGCTGCTTGATGAGATTCTGGGATCAATAAGCTACTAACAACCAAACGAGCAAGATGGGCTGAATGGCCTCCTCTCGTTTGTAAACTTTCTTATGTTCTTACATGATGTTAAAAGATCTAAATTATGTTCATAGTGTTGTGTGTGTGTTTTTTTTTAATGTGTCAATTCTAAAATTCTAGGTGATGCAAAACTTTTGGCCATAGCTGTATCGAAATACCAGCACTCCTTAATTATTGAACCAATACCAGTGCTCCTTAACTAGTTGTCCCAGGCTAACCTGCACTGCTCTGCCTCCCAGCGTTCTTCCATGAGTAGCAGTTTGTTGCTTTGTTTGCTCGCGCTGGTTCCACACACAGCCGTGTGGATCCTACAGCCCAGACAGCTTGTATCTGCTTGTAGAACTAAGGAACTGGCTTTCCAGCTCCCTTTTTAAAGGCATGTGGCCAGGGTAAACCGAGAATCAAATACTCAATTAACGCCTGGCCACATTCCACGCTTGTCCTGATTGCAAAGGGATCCCAACCCCAGCCTTGCCACATGTAGCACACACGTAACTTTTGAATAAACTATAGTTCGAGATACACCATGTACATGTGCAAGGGCTTCAGCCCTTTCACAGGCAGAAGTAGCACTGTGGCTCCAGCATGCTAGTAATCAGTGTCACCTCAGATAGCTGTCCGTGCGTGGCTGAGAAGGGGAATTAATGAGACTCTCAGAAGCAGCTGAATATGTTCCCAGGTGTGAAGAAGCTATTTCATATGTCTTCCTTGGAAATAACGCTTATCCAAGGATCTGTAGCTACTATGCAGCCTCTCAGGAACGTATTACTGGCCCTTGATGCAGCATTTCAAATATGTAGCAAATCACTCTCTACATATAAATGCACCATTACTGTAGGCTGCACTATCCTAACTTACAAATGTTTGTGATAATGCTTCGTCTTCGATCTCAAACTTAGATACCATTCATTTAGTACAAGCTTCCGTAGTCTAAAATGTTGTCCCAATAAAAGATGTTGTTGACAGTCCAGTTGGTTTACATTCCCAACAAAGGGAACGTGCGCTGTGAGAACACGAGAGAGGTAAGGAAGGTAGGGGACATTTTGGTAACATCTGTCTCAGTTTTTTACATGGTTCGACATGTAAAAAGTTGGTGATCATCTTGAAAAACAGAAAACAAAGGTTACCAGATGATATTTAGTTGTGATAGATGTGTCGGTCGCAGGGGAGAAAAATAGCTTAGAACTTTTAAAACAGCCTTGCAGCTGGATGAAACACTTTCAAAAACGAGAATTATTTTTCCTTTTTTAAGCAGGTTTATTTGTTTTCAATGCTAGCTGGCAGGTCCAACTGCAGCGCAGTCAAGTGAGAATTACACTGACAAAACTGCGAGAGAACAAACAAACAAAAAGGTCACGGTGTGAGAAAAGTCTTCCTTCCAGTTATAATTAAGCAAATCGAATTACAAATTACACTTCGCACAGTTAATAAGCAGGAAGATGGATCGCCTGCCATTTTCCTGAGCTTATTATAAAGGGAAAGACTGTCATGTTAGGTTTTAATTGCTTCACCCACAGTTTATTAAAGGAAAGGAGAGAGCCAGGGCTGGTGTTGAGATGTGGTTGTGATGTTAGCAGGTAGAAAGTATCCTAGGTTTGACAGAATGAATGACTCCTTGTTCCCCTTGTGGAAGACCAGAGAGAATTTGGTGTGAAACGAGAATTCATATCCAGACATCTGCTGCTGGGATTATGTGTGAATCATAGCGGCCGCGATGCAGTGATGTGAATGTTAATTATCTTTTTTCTTCTTTTTTCATTAGATTTTCTTACTCAGGAAAGGTGAGGATGGACCCACAGAACAGCTGTGGATGTATAATGGCAGGTGTGCTCCTATATATAGAATACCTGACAGGGGTCTGTTTGATACAAGCTGATACCCTACTGGGTTCTGACCTTGAGTGTGTCTTACAAAGCATCCTGAACAGCTACGGTCAAAAGTTTTGACCATCACCCTATAGAATTAACTCATTTTGCTGCTTAACGTTGAATGAAACCTCCTGAATAATGTTATGTAAACATGTTTAATTGCATACCGCTTTGTAGTTTTCCACATGCTTAATGAAAAACTAACAAAAATAAAATTTTAAAATATAACATGAAATACTAATGTACTACTATTATGATTTCCGGTAGACTTTTACAATGTCATTTTGTAGTTTCTTTGATTACATGATGTTAAATAAGATCTAAATTATATATATAATATTTTGTCTCAGTCCTAAAATTCTAGATGCAAAACTGTTAAACTGTTGGCCATAGATGCAGAGTACATGACATAGATAAGAAATTAAAAAAAAACACCACAACATATATTTATTTAACCCATTAAGTACCAGATACATTTCTTTGATTAAAATTAGAGTAAGTTATAAATATAGTTAAAATGAACAGGTAGATGCTGCCAGTTAAAAAAGTAGCCATGCTCAAGTGAGAACAATGGCACTTAAGGGGTTAATTTGGTAAGAATTTTGGTGTTACGTGTCATTTGCATATTAGATTAACATGTTTTTAAAACCCATTGCAATGAAACTCAGTAACTCATCTCTGTGCCTCCAAATATATAAAGATCCTTAGTGTGTTCCTAACCGACAAAATTAAAAGGCACTGATGAAGGATTCAAACTGAATGGTTTGTCTAATTTCATTACAAATTTCATTTCATTTCATTATAGTTCTCCTGAATACTCTGCTTAAATCACCTGGAGCCAGAGCTTTTTTGCTGTTGTGCTCCTCGCTTGTGGAACTCTATTCCGGTTGACATTAGGCAGGGTGATACGCTGGATTCTTCCAAGTCTTTTTTGAATGTGCTTGTATATAACTGGTTATAGCCGGAGTGTATTGTAGGGTTGGCCGTGCTCCGGTTTCGCTAGCTCCATCTACGGAGTGGCTCCAGGCTGGCTCCGGCAGCCCCTGCTCCAGCTCCAGCAGCCCCTGCTTCAGCTCCAGGCTGGCTCCGGCAGCCCCTGCCCCAGCTCCTTGCTGGTTCCGGCAGCCCCTGCTCCAGCTCCAGGCTGGCTCCGGCAGCCCCTGCTCCAGCTCCAGCAGCCCCTGCTTCAGCTCCAGGCTGGCTCCGGCAGCCCCTGCCCCAGCTCCAGGCTGGCTCCGGCAGCCCCTGCTCCAGCTCCGGAGCCACCCCATTGCAGCTCCACACTGCTGCTCCAGCTTGCTCCGGCTCTGGCTCCAGAGCCACTAAAACCTCTAATCAGTAACCTCCAGGTCAAGGTCATAGAATACCAAGCTGATTCTTTTTGCCCTTTTCACGACAGAACCGATAATCGGATTTGGATATTTTTTTTTTAATTAATCAGCTCGGTACAAACTTGGTTCATATGGTGTTTGACGTAAATCTGTTAATTACAAATGGGTCAAAGTAGCCTCAGTTTTCGCTTCTCTTAAAGTACCATTGACCAAGAACCAAAACCACTGATCCGACAATGACCTGCTAAGGATTCACATATATTGGACAGGAGTTCATTGTGCAAACACTTAGTATTTTTATTTGGTAGATGTTGGGCGGGTATATGTGTCACTTATACCAAAATATAATCACTTTTTGAATATGGCTAATTACTGTAGCTTTGTAAGGCAACTTTACAAAAATGAAACTAAGACTTGCAAGAAATATATATATAAGATCAGCACAGCCACTCTTGGTCCTCTATTTACTTCTAGCTGTCTGAACTTTGTCTACCAGGACCATTGTGGGTTTTTATTGTGCTTTTCTTGTATAGTTAGGGGTGTTTTTATTTGCAATTAGCAGGCAATCAAACCCTACGGATAGCTTTAGCAATAAAAAGGGCTAGCTGACAAGTAGCTTTTGAAATCCACTCCTTGCTGCTGATGCTCTTGTAAACATATGCCTGTGGAGATGAGAGCAGTGTAACGCATTGTAGTCTGTAAATGCACATTCTTGAAAAGTCTGAGAAAGATCTTGGGATCCCATTATAAACAGTGTATTAGCATGTACAAGCACCATTTAATTACAGTACTAGCCAGCCACCGTATCACCAGCAATGGCAGCATAACAGACAATAGAAAAACTGCAGTGTTGTAGAAACGGTAGCACATTGTCCGGTACTGATGGTACAGTGATACTGCAAGGATGAACTAGTGTGCACGAACCAAACCTTTACCACTGTAGTTTTTGTAGTTTTCCCATGCTTTTCCTATGGTTATACAATGCATTTACCATATAGTATATCATGGACGGTACTGGTCTTTACAATGCTTACTTATGCTTTACCATGCTTTCACTGTGCTTTATGACACTTTGCTGTGCTTTTACTATGGGAAACTTTTATAAGGGAATGCACACTGCTAGCCCTATGTACTGTGATTCCAGACCACAATCAGAATTACATAGTGAGATACCAATGTAAAAACCGGACCTACTGCTACTATGGAAACCTTTTAAATGGACGCAGCAGTGTGGAGTAGTGATTAGGGCTCTGGACTCTTGACCGGAGGGTTGTGGGTTCAATCCCCAGTGGGGGACACTGCTGCTGTACCCTTGAGCAAGGTACTTTACCTAGATTGCTCCAGTAAAAACCCAACTGTATAAATGGGTAATTGTATGTAAAATAATGTGATATCTGTATAATGTGAAATAATGTGATATCTTGTAACAATTGTAAGTCGCAAGTGA
The DNA here is from genome assembly GCF_902713425.1 of Acipenser ruthenus. Taxonomy (NCBI): domain Eukaryota; kingdom Metazoa; phylum Chordata; class Actinopteri; order Acipenseriformes; family Acipenseridae; genus Acipenser; species Acipenser ruthenus. The sequence continues at coordinate 1,904,129 of NC_081224.1, read as the reverse complement.
TTTTAACAAAGAAAATGATGTGATGTTGGACAGTCAACACCCCCTGAAACGAAGCGGAGGCGATAGCTAAGCCGTTGTGACTGGCCTTCTCACACTGTGAGCTTCTCATGCCCCCGAGCCAGAATCGCGTCTTTTTAATTAGCAGCGCTATTTCAGTCATGTGATTCGTTTTTCATAAATGTCAGCAGAAGAAAAAAAAAGCATAAAATTGGACCACTGTTGTGCACTGTGAAAAGGAATGATCCAGGCAAGCCGGGTGCGTTCCGTATTGGAATTATTGGGAGACATTGTTAGAAGATAACAAGAACTTCAATACCAATCACTCCCTTGCAGGAGTATGCAACTGGGCTGCACCTTACTGTAGAGATCAAGGTTTCAATTCCAATGAATTGGATTATTCATCTTGTACAGAGTCTCTGCATCAATAGGTGATCGTTTTCATGCTGTCCAAAAAGGGACCAAACGGGCAGAAACAGGAACTGACAAATGATCAAACAACTGCAGACCAACCGCTAAGTTTGCAAAATCATTGACACTTAAAGTCGGCGTTTATTATTACACTAATTATTTAGAAAATGCATCTTTTTGCTATGTACTGTAGTAGTCATTCTCATAGGAATACAAATATATATATATATATATATATATATATATATATATATATATATATATATATATATATATATTAAAATATGAATATAAATCTCTCCCTACACCCCCACCTGACCTCTCCGCTCCTCCTGCACTAGAAGACTGGCTGTACCTCCTCTATGCTCCTCTGCCTCCAGTGCCCGCTCCATCTCCACCTTCGCTCCGCAGTGGTGGAACGACCTTCCTACGGATGTCAGGACTGCCCAGTCCCTGACCACCTTCCGGCGCCTCCTCAAGACACACCTCTTCAGACAACACCTGTAAAACTCAACTCTCCCCTTCTGGACAATATAGCACTGCTTTTAATGCACTTTAACTTGCACTTATCTGCTCCCTGTTTTATTGTATTTAATCCTGCACTTAACCCTCTCTGGTATTTTGTATTTCACCTGCACTCGTATCTAACCCTGATATAACTATCAACACTGTTATCTGCTCTTGAGCTGCCCCGATATCAAATCGTACTGTGTTTTGTATTTGCTCTTATTAGGACTGAAGTCATTGTATTTTGTATCTTGCTCTTAATTGTACTGTAATTCTTGATATGTATTTTTTGTATACAACTGTAAGTCGCCCTGGGTAAGGGTGTCGCTAAGAAATAAATAATAATACTAATAATAATAATAATAATAATGTGAATGACAAAACATATCTCTGAAGTAACTAGATGTATACTCATCAGCCACTAACCATAGTGCTTCACACTGATGTCCACTTGCCATGCTGTATAAATGTGACTGGGGGTGGAACTTGGAAAAATGAATTTGACACCAACAGCATCTAAAAGCAGCAATGAATTTAAGACAGGGAGAGCTTTGGTAAAACAAAACAAAAAAGCTTTAGTATTCAAAATGATTTTCAAAAAAGAATAAAATGAAGGAAAAAGTATAAAGAACCCATTACAGAAGCGTTCAAACCCATTTACTTAAGAAATCAGTAAAGACGTTTGCAAGCTGAGCTACATGTACCCTTGCATGAAATTTCTTGAAGGGAGAGAGCATATTTTGTGCATATTTATTCAGCTCCTTGATGTAATTGAACCACTGTACTGTATCAAGGGCCAGCATTTGTATTTCAAGCATCTAGGTTCTCGCTCTTTGTGTGTTCATTTTCTTTGCCAAATATTCACTCAGCTCCCATTCATCGCTGTCAAGTCTCTCCTTGTCATCAACCCTCGTTGGCTCATTAAGGCTGCAGTGTGCGCAGCAGCCTGTCATGGTCGTCAAACAACATAAGTATTATGATTATGAAGAGGCTCTGCCTTGATTATAAAAGCAGGTCATCGCCAGGAACAAATGCTTCTGCCCAGAAAGTGCTCACTAGTTTAGATTTGACATGGGCGCTGGTCAAGGCTCAGTGTTAGTGCTCCAATAAGGTGAGACGTAGGCTGTAGTCAGGCATGGTGGAGACAGGTGCTGTTCTATTCAGCTTATGAGATTTCCAGGCATCGAGAGAGGGAGAGAGTGGAGGGTTCAGCCAAATGATGCAGTGTATTAAAGATTACCAAACTGATTTAAGGGTTTAATAACCACGCCTTTAAAACAAATCTATTCTCTTACCTCTCATTTAAACACACCGCGTGTCATTGTGCAGCAGCCAGACTTTGAAAAGGTGAAGGCTATTTATCATGCCACCACACTAACGGCCACCTTACCTACAGTGGGTAGTCCAAGGTTAGTCCTAATCAGGGTCTGTGAAACCAGCCATATACATCTGCTTCCAGTACAGCAGACAGCAGGACCCTAACCCACACTCCTCTGTGCTTTACCATACTATCCAATGCGATGCGATCCTACCCTAACCCTAACCCTAACCCACACTCCTCTGTGCTTTACCATGCTATCCAATGCTATTCTATCCTACCCTAGCCCTAACCCTAACCCACACTCCTCTGTGCTTTACCATGCTATCCAATGCTATTCTATCCTACCCTAACCCTAACCCACACTCCTCTGTGCTTTACCATGCTATCCAATGTGATTCTATCCTACCCTAACCCTAACCCACACTCCTCTGTGCTTTACCATGCTATCCAATGCGATTCTATCCTACCCTAACCCTAACCCACACTCCTCTGTGCTTTACCATGCTATCCAATGCTATTCTATCCTACCCTAGCCCTAACCCTAACCCTAACCCACACTCCTCTGTGCTTTACCATGCTATCCAATGCTATTCTATCCTACCCTAACCCTAACCCACACTCCTCTGTGCTTTACCATGCTATCCAATGGTATTCTATCCTACCCTAACCCTAACCCACACTCCTCTGTGCTTTACCATGCTATCCAATGCTATTCTATCCTACCTTAACCCTAACCCACACTCCTCTGTGCTTTACCATGCTATCCAATGCGATTCTATCCTACCCTAACCCTAACCCACACTCCTCTGTGCTTTACCATACTATCCAATGCTATTCTATCCTACCCTAACCCTAACCCTAACCCACACTCCTCTGTGCTTTACCATGCTATCCAATGCGATTCTATCCTACCCTAACCCTAACCCACACTCCTCTGTGCTTTACCATACTATCCAATGGTATTCTATGCTACCCTAACCCTAATCCTAACCCTAACCCACACTCTGTGCTTTACCATGCTATCCAATGCTATTCTATCCTACCCTAACCCTAACCCACACTCCTCTGTGCTTTACCATGCTATCCAATGCTATTCTATCCTACCCTAACCCTAACCCATACTCCTCTGTGCTTTACCATGCTATCCAATGCGATTCTATCCTACCCTAACCCTAACCCATACTCCTCTGTGCTTTACCATGCTATTCTATGCTACCCTAACCCTAACCCTAACCCTAACCCACACTCCTCTGTGCTTTACCATACTATCCAATGCTATTCTATCCTACCCTAACCCTAACCCACACTCCTCTGTGCTTTACCATGCTAGCCAATGATCGCCTATCCTACTACATTATGCTTTACTGCATTTTGCTGGGGTTTTTACAATATCACAGTAATCATCTATAAGGAAGAACAGAAAGAGATTGCGTCTGGCAGTTTTCTTAGTTTCAACTGAAAGGAGCTGAAATCAGGCGATTTGCTAAAGTAATTCAATGAGGCCTCCCCCCCTACCCACCCCCCAAAAAAACAGGCACGCACTGTAAATGTAATTTTGAAGTGTCAAGAAGCGTTATTCTGTTTTTCAGCAGCTTTCCATTACACATACAGGGTACATTGTTTTATTATAATTGCCTTTATTGAATAACACTGCTGCTTCTGCAGCTACTGTTTCAGATCAACAAGTCCATTCACATCTCTGTCCCGCAACTCTACTCTGCAATAGTTAAGGATTTGTAGAGATGAAAACTATATATATATGTTTTTGCTCAAGTTCCCATCGTTTCAGTATGACTAACTTACCTTTGTCAAGGGAAAAGTGTGTTTGAAAACAAATAGGAGGTACTTCTAGGTACTTTGTTTGATGCCATGATAACTACTGTACACTCACTTATTTCTATTTAAATTAATGAATGTGTTTGTGATGTTATTTACTACATAGTTAATGATGTAATGATCAACTATTCCTTTCTATTGAAACCTTCAAGCGTGGAGTCTGTTTCTGAATTTATTTTCCTTTATTATTATGCATTGTACATGGTCTGATTTTATTTCTTCTAAAACTACAACTTGTATTGCATCTAACCAAACAAAGACCACACGCACACACAGACACAGAAATTATTCTCCCGCGACTGCATTGATGATACAATTCTGGCAGACCAATTCACCCTAAGACAACAGACAAACAAAAAGGAAGTGGCATGCAAAGCTTTGGGGAGTGATCACTGATGTTAAGAAAAAAAAAGTCCACATGGAAGTTGCCTCCCCCAAAACAACTTAATTTGAAATATACATTTACACCATTTAGCAGTAAAAGAGAAAGAGGCTCACTGTAACAAAATGCCATTTTCAATGAAGTTCTTCGCTAGGACACATTTGGGTGGGAATCACAAGTTTGTGCACTAAAGAGAACCACACTTCCTAATGATATAGCTGAGCTGAGTTAGAATGCCACAATTGCTTGCATCAGTTAGGGTCTTAACTGGTTACCTCTCAGTCCCAAAGCAAGCACCTTAACCACCTTACAAAGGTGTGTCCTTTACACTGTCCCACTCACTTGGCTTTTAATTTAGTATAGTAACCTGTCTGAAAAATATAATTCTGGAACCATATTTGAATATGATTGACGATTGTTTATGTAATTAAGGTAAGGAGCACTGTCTGGCGCTGTTGCAAACCGGAACTTTAAAGTTTGGGGGGAAAATGTTGGGACACTGGGACAGTTGATAGAGAAAGGGGACAGTCCTGGTCAAACCGGACGTCTAGTCCCCCCCTGTGCTTCATATAACACTGCACTGATATATAGCCAATCAATAATGTGTTAATTCAATCTAAATACATCTAAATTGCCTCAATTTACTGCATGAACTTGAAAAATGCCCCACATGCTTACACTTTCCTTCAGCTAAAGAGGTGTGTGAATTGGGCACAAAGTTTGTGATAAGTGGCAAGGGTGTAAAATGGTAGAAAAAACAGCCCGATTCTTTTCTTATCAGTGATAACCTGTCTCTTCAATCGTTGGCTTTTACGACAACCCCAGTCCCCAACAATAACAATGAACTTTTAATAAAGATTATTTTTATTTAAATTTTGTACAAATACATGTTTTTATTCAAGCGACGGCTTTAAACGAAGCACTGTACAGTATATAAAATTGGTACCACAGATACGCTATACAATGGAAAGCAAACACAGAGAAGTGGGAGAGCTGGGCTGAGCTATGAATAGAAGTGGAACAGTGCCTTATGATCACAGACATCATCTTCTGCAGCTCACAACACGACACATATCAAGATGTGCAATAAGCCTTTTAACAGTTTATTCAAGGATATTTCAATCCAACAGTAGCACCTCAATAAGCACCTTTGCATTTATCAAGTGTCTCATAAATTCATTATTCAAGACGCGAGGAAGCTGCACAGTGGTTATGCATTTTTCATAACGGGTCATGAACCCAGGTTCTGCATCAATGAATAGTTTCACCTCTTCAGTGCAGATAGTTAAAAGGCACATTACAGTAACAAATCTCAATATATCAAATAAAGCAAGGAAACTGACCTATCCAAAAACAGCAGTGCTTGCCCCATGCACTGACTGAATGGCAGAGCAGTTAATATTATTATGTACAAAGCTTCCATTGTATTTAATGATTGTTGCATCAACAACAGGGTCTATGGGAGACAGTGAGCTTGCCATGGCATGGTCCTGCACTTAGATGGGCTACTGCAACTTTGGAAATTAGTAGTCTACAACAAATTCAGTAGCCCAACCATAGACTGCGTCACACATACGGTATCAAATGAAATGCAAATACGATATTTAATAAAGCCAGCACAATATTAATAACTATGTACATACATAGGCTAATGAATGCATGATTGGTGAAGCAACGATAACATTGGTAGGGTAAAGCACTTTGAGGTAAGTTCCAACATGGCTTTCTCAATTGACAAAGAACAGTGTCAAAGAAAACCGAAGGAGAAGAGGATTGTGGTATTTCTGAGTTCACTTCTTTTGAACCTCCTCTTCCGGCTGGCTTTAATAAAATAAAATACAAAAAAAATTAAATAAAAATAAGCACGCTCTTGTTCCAATGCTCTTACGTTATTTTCTCAAAAAAATATATTTTAGCACCATTGTTGAGGAAAAATTACAAATCCCTCAAAAAATTAACAATGTGATATTAAAAGTACAGTACAAACAGAACCATTAAGCAACATGAAACTACAATTTCCCTTTTTTAAAAAAAAAACAGGAGCCCCGTGCTGAAGTAGTCACATTCAGCGACGGTACCAGCTTGCAGAATTGGAATCGCTTCAATACCTGATTGGATAATACACCCTAGACACCTGGGCCAATCGGATTGCTCGATTCTGTGGTTCACCCAAGCTGCGTATGAAATCTGTGCAGGGATTGCATTGCAACACAAACGTTTGAAATAGTTATGTACAGTGTGTAACCCTCTGGATGTATCTTAAACACACAAAAAGCATTTGCTCCATAGTAAAGTTTACACTATTAATTTCCCAAAAAAACCTAAAAAAACTTCTACATGGAATAAGCAGTTAACATGGTCCAATGGCGTCTGTTTGAGTTTCCCTTTAATGAAGGCTTTTAGATCACATGGAAGCGGACAATCACATCATTTCTTCAAGTCACGGATTTAAGGAAGCTTGGTTCTTGTTGGTTGTTTCAAGTCACATGACAACAACCTCGCTGGGTTGACATCTTTTGTATTTGGGAATTAAAAAAAAAAAACACAAACCCACCACAGATTTACAGATAAAATAAAAATATCGATATATAAATACTGTATTGCTTGAGGCAATCGCGGAACGGAACAGTCTTTTTGTTTTTTTCAGTTTCTTTTCCTTTTCTTCGGTTTAGCCGTTGAAGCACACGGGCCCGACCTCAAACCCAAACTTCTGGCTCGACTGCCCAAAGTCTGAAACCGCCACGTCTTTGATGGGAAGCACCTCCACTTTCAGAGAGTCGATTTCGAGAATTGTTTTTTCGTTACTTTTCCGTGACTACAAACAAAAAGAAAAGAAAACAATTTTAAAAATTAAAAGTGTGTTGTGCTCTACAAAAATCTGTAGATTGTACTCTGCTAAACAAAAATGAAACAAAACCAAAAAAAATAAAACATCACAGAATTAAGCAAGACTGACACTCGTAGGCCACGGATTGGATCAACTTGGGGACTGTACTACCCGCCAAAACCTGAGGAGAAAGAGTGCTCCCTCCAGTCTGGGGCAGGCTTGAGGCATGGAGACTGAACTGCTCCCTCCCTCACCCCCTAAGAGAAAGGATGCTCCCTCCAGTCCAGGGCAGGCTTGAGGCATGGAGACTGAACTGCTCCCTCCCTCCCTCACCCCCCAAGAGAAAGGGTGCGCCGTCCAGTCCACGGCAGGCTTGAAGCATGGAGACTGGACTACACCGTCCCTGTGCTACCTTTTTGGATACCCAGAGAAGACTCCTCTCTCTATCTCAGTCTCTGCCGTTACCAGTTCAGAACCCTTCTATAAGCTAAAATAGGGGACAGCACCAACGGGCGGACATGCTGGAACCAAAGAGTGTAAGCCTACCTCACAGCCGTCGTAGAGTGCACTGATGAAGGGTGTCTTGGTGTAGGACAGCTCCTCATCGTTGGCCCCCAGGAAACGCAGGGATTTGTCGTAGCTGTTGGAGGTAGAGTCATACCAGCCGGCGGATTTCTGGCAGTTGTAGGTGAAGGTTTGGCGTGCCGTGGCGCTCAGCAGTTTCAGGAAGGTCATCTGGACCACCTGGACTGGATTCCCGTCTGAGTCAATGTAGTAGAACTGGGGACAGGAAACAGAGGTTTAAAAAGCATGGCAACAAATCGAGGGAAAAGGCATACAAGTGCGGTTGTCTCTGCTTGGGAGAGACCCACGACAATGTATAATGGCAGGTTTGCTCATATATAGAATACCAGACAGGGGTCTGTTTGATACAAGCTGATACCCTACTGGGCTGACTGGCCGTTCTGACCTTGAGTGTGTTTTACAAAGCACCCTGAACAACTATGGTCAAAAGTTTTGCATCACCCTATAGAATTAACAAATGTTGCTTCATAAAGGTTGAATGAAACCTGCTGAATAATGTTACGTTAACATATTGAATTACATACCGCTTTGCAGTTTTCCCATATACTTCATGAAAAACTGACAAATTGATTAAAAAAATAATAATTGAAATCTAACATGAAATACTGTATTACTATTATGGTTTCCGGTAGACTTATGCAATGTAATTTTGTAGTTTCTTTGATTACATGATGTTAAATAAAATACCTAAATTATGTTTATGTAGCTCAATCCTAAAATTTTAGGTGATGCAAAACGCGTGGCCACAGCTGTAGATTCACAAGAATCAAAAACGTGAGATGACTCGTTGCATGAAACGATCGGATTCCTAAACAAGTGCGTATTCGTGCCTACAGGAAGGTTCCAGCAAACAAAGACGTTGGGCCAACAACAGAAGAACATCTCCTGCAAGTGACATGGATTACATGCAGTGCCCTGCTTATATAATCAGGTGGGAAGTGATATTTCTGTGCGAGTTACTCAGGCTCGCTGCTTACCTTTTTACCACGTTTAAAATCACTAAACCAGCTTCCTTGCTTCTCTTTGTTCCAGGCGGCGAGCTTAACCTGTTCAAGAAAGGGAGGAAGCACATGTTTAACATCTTAAATGAGATGCGGGGAGTATTAGCAACCACACAGCACGTAGAACAGCTGCCTGTGCATCATCGAAACCAAAGAAATGGGTTCCGAGATTAAAACCTGTATTCGCTTTCAGTAAATAAAATAGGCATGTGCAAATTTTCATCGTTTTTTGTGCAACCTCTAAAGAAACAGCCTCTTTGTTATGCCAGAACTCAAATCCTCAAATCAAGATATATCCAAGAACCTGGGCAAAGGAATGTCTTTACCAAGTTTCATCACAATTGGGTTACTGGTTCAAGATATTACAAAAATAATAAAACCGTATTAGCGTCAGGGGCATAACGATTCATGGTGTATCGATGAATTGGGATCCTTTCTTTACGTGGAGTGTAGTGTCGTAATACAGACGTGTATCGTTCTTGAATGAAGAATAGGTGCACTTTATAGTTTGTAGGGATACATACTCTCTATCTCGTTACATTTTTGTCTTTTAACAAAATGGTCCATCTTTAAAATGTGCACCTTATTGTGCATCATACAAGTAGCCCATCCGGACCGTCACATATATCGTGATGCATACTGCATCACAATCTGCGTATCGTGATACGTGTCATATTGTGACATTCGTGTCTCGTTATGCCACTAAGTGGGACAGTGCTGGGATGCATTGGCCCTGGGTTGTTATTTAAAGACTCTTTCAATGGGAACGTATGCAGTGCTGCTTTTTACTTACAGCTTCCGATTTCTTGTCTGGGAAGAGACAGGTTTCTCCTTCCGCAGTGAAGTTGCAGAACACCTTGAAGGAATCTCTGTGACATCCTTGGTTTGGATCAATCCAGTAATCTCCTGGGAAATCAGCCAATAAAGGAGATTAGGGATCAGAGGATAACATTTGTGAAGCAGAGTCGTAAAACATCCCCAAGACTTCAATTTGCAATGAATTGCAGATCCACCCTCTACAAAAACCTAATGACAACCTAATGACACAGGTGTAGGGGAAGGCATCTGTGCTGAGGACTGCCTTTGCAGTATAGAAGAGAGAATTCAAAAAAGCATGCTTCTAAACTAATAAAGATACTTCCGGTAGACTTTTGCGATTTTAATTTTGTAGTTTCTTTGATTACATGATGTTAAATAAATCTAAATTATGTTCATATAGTTTGTTAATTATGTCTCAATCCTAAAATTCGAGCTGATGCTAAACTTTAGGCCAGAGCTGTACATTCCCATGGCCCGTCTTAGTTCAGTATAAGAAACTGCAAGTAATTAATTAGTTGGAACGTGAACTATGAAACAATGCACAGAGTTCTCTTAATGATCATTCTGACTGCACTGGGGGTCTGGCTGGTGTTTAACGCACCGTCTCTGAAGTGGGGCTGGCACATGTGCAGCTCCTTGCAGGTGCGGGCAGGGCTCTCAAAGGTGCCCATAGGCTTCCTCATCTGCTCCACCTCCGACTTCATGGAGTTGAGGGAGGCAAAGACCTCCTCCATGCCGTCCGCGGTGTCGCTCACGTCCTCGGGCTGGTCCCCCTGCACGGTCTCCGAGTGCCGTCTCCTCTTCCCTCTGCCCTGGACTGGCAGGGGCTCAATCATCTCAGCCGGGGGGCCCTGAGAGAGAGAGAGAGAGAGAGAGAGAGAGAGAGAGAGAGAGGTGTCTGTTTACTAGGTCTTTCCCTGCTAACAAAACAGTCGTAAACGTGGTGCACTAGCTGTGCTGAACTCTACCATTTAGTAGGCTGTGTGGTCCAGTGGTTAAAGAAAAGGGCTTGTAACCAGGAGGTCCCCGGTTCAAATCCCACCTCAGCCACTGACTCACTGTGTGACTCTAAGCAAGTCACTCAACCTCCTTGTGCTCCGTCTATTGGGTGAGACGTAGTTGTAAGTGACTCTGCAGCTGATGCATAGTTCACACACCCTAGTCTCTGTAAGTCGCCTTGGATAAAGGCGTCTGCTAAATAAACAAATTATAATAATAGCTGATATTCATTTTGATTCTGTCACAAAAAAAGCACAACCTAGGAACTAAGCAGAGCAGTTATACTCAGTTCGTCCCGTTTAGTAAGCAATACAGAATGATCTAATCCAGTAAGCACGATGGCTGCTGTCTACGGGTAATGCACAGTATAGCCATCTACAGTGTTTAGTCCCTCTTGTATTCCCCCCTTTCAATATTTTATTAAAAAAAAAAATTGTTAAACTACACCAATGGGCTGTGCACGTTTACATTTGACACGCGACATGCGTATCGCATTATAATTCCATAGCTTACACTCATGCTACCACTTGCAGCAGAAGGAGGTTACAGAGGACAAGGAGACAGATACTTACAGGAGGTCCCGGGGGTCCGAGTGGGCCTGTGTCTCCTCTCTGACCAGTGGCTCCCTGGAACATAAAGGCAGTTTGTCATTCCAGAAACTGCCGAAAACCGCTATGAACAACGCCTAAAAGGATTGCCTTTTCTTTCTAATAGCTGCATCTCTCATGGACCTGACCATGTTTTCCCTACCTTGTGAGATATATGTATACTGTATCTCGCATACCATGGCATCAAAAGCCTATGCGTACCTCCACTGTTTGTTTTCAAACACACTTTCCCTTAATAAAGGTATGTTCAATATACTAGAATGTTGAGTAGCTCTAAACCATAACACTACATGTCTTCACCTTGACTAGCCCTGGGCCACCCTTAACACTGTCCCTGTCTGGAGTGTTCCTGTGATTTCATTATTTACACCGGGAGCTCTGCTAGGAGACAGACAGCATGTTCCTTTCCCTGGATTTACAGCCCTCCCCTGCCCAAGCAGGCTTTGAGCATTCTATATTAATTTGCAAAGACGCTCCATTCCCACTCATGGGCAGGCCAACCAAGAGCATGGCTTTTATTTATTCATAAAACCTTCAACCGTGACTGTGTCATTCCTGCACCGTTATATCCGAATAAAGAGTTTCAGATCAATCCAACAAGGCTTTAGCTTAGCAAGCTTAAAGATGCACAGTATGTCTCAGTTTAAGCCACTTTCTTAAAATCAAAGTTTCTGAAGTGTGGTAAGTTAGCAGGTCTTCGCTCCAGCTATCATAAATACGGCTCAAAGGGATTAATACCCGAGTGCATTAAACTTCAGCTGCGTGATGATCGTTTCACTTGCAAGACCACTCAAGACAGCATGTATTTACATTGCTGGCTTCAATTCAAATCCATCCTTACATTATTAAGATCTAGAATCAAATTGAATTTCCATCGTAGGAACATCACACAGATGAATTGCTCACCCATTTGTCCTTGGAAATCTGCACAGTAATTTTGCATTTTTTCCATGCTTTACCCATGGTTATACTATGCATTTACCATATCTCTCTGGGACTTACCATGCTTTAACTATGCTTTACTACACTTTGCTAAGCTTTTACTATGATCTAGCGTTGAATAACTTTTTCATATTCAATGCTGCTGCGTGAATATCTAATTTTGGAATCTTGTGTTGCATACAAAACCAACAACAGAATCACACTGTTACAGATTATGCCACACTGCTTCAAGAAGATATGGAGCTTGATCTAAGGAAAGTAGTTATCCGACTTCAGCGGTTTAATTCAGGTTTAAGCATAGTTGTTTCCTCGCAAACATCATACTTGTTACATAAACAGAATAGTCCACAAACATCCAAGGAGCACTGTAGTTATTTAAGTCCTGACCCTTATAAAAGTTTACTGCGGTATTTTTGCAGTCCCTGCTTTTCCCAGGGTTATAGTGTGATTTTATCCTAGTTTACGCTGGTTTGCCATGTTTATGAATATGCTTTACCATACCTTGCTATTCTTTACCATGCCTACCTATGCTTTACCATGCTTTCACTGTGCTTTACACTTTGCTGTGCTTTTACTGTGGGAAACTGTTATACGGGGATGGCTGTGCATTATTCTTTCATCCTGATTGGTGGAATAACTACAGGACTCTGTGAATGCTCATGCTCCATAGACGTAGTGTACAACAGTGAACTGAGAAACAAGAGGACAGGGGGGATTACTTACGGATTCTCCTTTAGATCCCTTCTGACCAAGTGGACCCTGTTAGAAATGAAGCCATCATTACAACTCAATAAAAACGATTCAAGAAGAGCCCACACCAAAAAGATCTTCAGTGTCAATTGGCACCAGCTAGAACGGTGGAGTGGCAAAACTTGTGCATATTTTGACATGCCAATGGTATCACATGGTATCACAGTTGACATGCCAATGGTATCACAGCTTCTCAAACCCAGTCCTCAGGACCCCCCTGGTGTCTTCTGGTTCCAACAGAGCTCTCAATTACTTAACTAAACCCTTAATCAGAACTTTATTACAATTATTGTCAGCTCTTAAAATAGTTAGAGATTTCAAGTTAACTATATAATTGTGTAAGTAACTTTGAACTCTGCAATTTTTAAGGAGCTGAGAATAATTAAAAAGATCTAATTAAGCAAATGATCAATTAAGGCTTTGGTTAAGTAACTGAGAGCTCAGTTGGAATGAAAACCAGAAGACACTGTGGTCCCGAGGACCTGGTTTGGGAAGCCCTGCACTGGTGTGCACTGGTCATCCAATGCAGTGCCATGTCAGTAACCAGACCAGAGGACTGCCACATCAGGACCACTGTGCAATATTTATTCCATTGCACTGAGAACGTTCCTGCAACATCTACCATGCTAAAAAAACAACTGCACATTCCGTATCTCCCTGCTGACGTAAAATCACGACAATACCCTCCAAATATGTGTCGGTAACGATTGCCTGAATGCCAGGCAGAACAGCTACTGTATTTGCACAGTTTGTTCCTGCAAGCTTTGTCTGGGATGTTTTGGGCTCTCCCAGTCATACTGGGTTGAGAATTTATTTAACAGTATTAAGGTCCATTTGCAGGTTTAATAGAAGAGCATTATAGAGTGAAAGATGTATTTGCAGATTCTGCTGGGGTGCGCCAGTCAGACCGCCGTGCTGGTGCACATCCTATTGTAATTATGCAAATGAATGTAAAATATGCTAATTGCTTCTCAGAAAGATAACCGCTCTGAACTCTTTCACATTTCAATCGTGTTCAGGGGCTAAAGCATCATGTATGATTTTTAAATACAGAATTGTAGCACTGGAACAATTTGGCTTCAGCTGACATACAATAATGTGCAATTTATTAAGGTCTGACCAAACATAACGATTCAAGGAATTTGGCTGAAGGGCTGAAGCTACTCGTTGCAATAGATGTTAATTAGTTAAAGTCCTGAATCTTCATTCTCTGTTTCTTTCTGTTCATTTCTGCAGACGTTCAGACACAATGCTTTCTTCATCAATCCCACCTCTTTGTTTTCCCTTCACAGCTACAGAATAATACACTGCTTCCCTATCGCAGCCCCTGAACCTTGCAATGTGGAGACAGTGGGGAAGCGATTTATTGCTGCAGCATCCGCTCCTATTAAGATCTCACATCTAAGTGTAAATGACTGAATACCGAATTGAAGAGAACCATGAAATAGACTGTGAAGAAGCAGTGAGGCTTGTAAGACGGTGAGAGCTTGGGCTTGACAGGAAAGAGGAAGGTTATTATCTGAGTGTCTCACTTACTGGTAGACCTGGAGGTCCCGGGGGACCGAGGGGGCCAAGGGGACCGACCACACCCTGCAACAACAAGAACAGCACAATCAGACACAGCAAGACCCATTGGACAAGCTGGGCCGAGCGGAACGAAGGGTTATGATATGTATGTGTGTATTGTTGTCGTTGACCCCGATTACTGGCGCGATACAGCCATCTGAAAGGTGTCTGCTACGTACAATTTAATAATTCCTACTTAAATGATGTATTATAGGAGGCTGTGTGGTCCAGTGGTTAAAGAAAAGAGCTTGTAAGCAGGAGGTCCCCGGTTCAAATCCCGGATCACTCACTGACTCATTGTGTGACCCTGAGCAAGTCACTTAACCTCCTTGTGTCCCGTCTTTCGGGTGAGACGTAATTGTAAGTGACTCAGCAGCTGATGCAAAGTTCACACACCCTAGTCTCTGTTAGTCGCCTTGGATAAAGGCATCTGCTAAATAAACGAATAATAATAATCTTAACAAATTGTGTAAGATACAAGCTGGTGTTCACCCCACCTAAGCTTGGAATGGCCAGAGACCATTTGTGGATAGCTGCTATGACTTATTGTATATATATATATATATATATATTTTCACTAGTCAAAGTACAGTTATGCTGATCTGATGAGCCCCAAACAGGGTGAAACATGTCTGCAGATACTGTGCTTTGACTTTTAAAACGCTGTGAATGCAGAATCCTTTTGGCGACTTTCATGTGATTGGATTGGCTCTTGTAATTCTGATATTTGCATAAATCCTGACTACCCACAGTTTTATAGTTACTGCTTTCTTTCACCTTAACTCGAAAGCTATTTGTTTATATACCTGTATATATATATATATATATATCCACTGTGTGCATAATTGTACCACATTAAGATTCCTATCTGTTATATTATAATGCAGATGTTTGTTTGTTTTTTCCCCCAAAGTTATGGCAGGGCAACTTCTAGAACTCCATAGTCACACAAACTTCAAAATTTCAAAAAATAAATCAATAAATACATTTTTAAAAATCGGTGACGGAAGGAGATATGAAACAGTATTCTCTCAGCAGATCGACCCAGTTGATATATTTTCAGGCACGCTGCTATCTGCTCTGCACTGTCCACAGTATAGTGGCACCACTGACCCCGTCTCCTTTGGGTCCCTGTGCTCCCTGGTTCCCGGGCATCCCCCGGTCTCCCTTCTCCCCCTGCTCTCCAGGAGTTCCGATCAGCCCGATCAAGCCAGCATGGCCCTGCGAAGAGAAGGAAGGGAAAACATTTTAAATACTGCAGTTCCAACAGCCAGCCGCTGGTGGCAGTGTGTGCTATGAGCTATATAATAAAGCCATCTGAAAGGTGTCAGCTACATATATATTTTTTCATTGTTTTATATATATAGCACCACCGTTTTCTACAAAGAATACCTGAGATACGACTCTTCACATCCTAAAGCTTGTCGTGACTCCCTTCCGTACTCCCAATTATTAAGACTGAGACGCACTTGCAGTCATGATAGGGATTTTTCAAACAAAGCAAATGAAATGTGTGCATTTTTTCAGAAACTGTGGTTTTCCAGACACAACCATTCAAGAAGCTCAGTTGCGTGTATCTACGATAAACAGAAAGGATACTTTGTACAAAAGCATCACACAGAATACTAATAATCCACCCGGTTCTTACCTATCATCCTGTGGCCAAAATAACACAGCCTCTCATACACAGACATTTTAGTATTCTCCAACAAGATCCCTCTACAGCTCCTATTTTCAATAATCCACCATTGATGTCTTACAAAACAGACCCAAATCTAAGAAAATATTTAGTCCATAGTAACATGCAACCCATCTGTGACAATCTCACAGGCTCATTTCCATGCAACAGGTCGCGCTGTACGTATACATCCACAACAACACAGTAATCAAAGGGGCAGAATCTTCATTTACTATTCATGAGATTTTCACCAGTAAAGGAATAGTATACTAAACGTTTATCGCTTCGTGGAACATCTACAAAGTATAAGAATTAACACCTCTACATCTCCTGTTGCCAGAAGACATAAATGGGGAGAAATCACTGCTATGGGACAAATGCAGCCAGGAAGCAAAAAGAAGGCAAATTCATTTTCAAAGGAGGCACTTTAGAACCTCTTGGAATGAACATTCTATTCTGAAGTCATGATGTCATCACCTTCCGGAACTTTTCTTTTAAAAGACAACTTGTTTATAACAGCAGCTTCTTTACGCATAACAATGGGTAATCGGGAAATATGCAAATGTCAGCATTAAAAGAGCCAATCAAATCGCATGAAAGTCGCCTAAAGGCTTCTACATTTTAAAAGTCAAAGCACAGTATATTATACAATGTAGAAGCCCTTAGGCGACTTTCATGCGATTTGATTGGTTCTTGTAATGATGAAATTTGCATATTTCCAGATTACCCATTGTTCACTATTCATTGCTTTCATTCCCCTTAACTCGAAAGCTACTTGTTTATATATATATATATATATATATATATATATATATATATATATATATATAAAGGAATGCATTTACTGTATCAAGGTCTTTACTCAAACTGAAATGGTACAAAAAATAGAGGAAAAAATAAATGATATATGAATAAAAAACATTTCAAAACAATTGTGTTTAAAAAAAAAAAAAAGAAATTGCAACAATACATCCATGTAGCACACATAAGCAGCAATCACAAGCAGTGAGAGCGGGGAGAAAGCAATAAGACTCCTATTTCATCCATTCCAGGTTTTAATATGTGTTTAATTATCTGATGACATTTGGGTCCCTGTGGTCTCTTCTAATAGGCTCTCCAGAGAAATCAGTCTCGGATCTCTTTCACAGCACAGCCTGCACGGGCTATGCTCCTTTTTGTTTTTTAAGAATTGTGTTGAATTGAACGCCTTGCAATGCTAGTACATCTCTAGACACTACACAACATGATTTCACATTTTATATGTCCAGAAGCACAAAAACAAATTGCTGTTTTATTTTGGGGTGGGGGGGATCTTTGGTGGAACGTTATACATATCGTTGTGTGGTGCAGTTTTTTTTTAAATGATATTTTAATGCATGTAGCTTCCCTACATTGTCCTGTGGTGAACATGCCTCAAGCTTGCCCTGGTCTGTAGGGAACACCCTTTCTCTTAGGGGGGTGAGGGAGGGAGGGAGCAGTTCAGTCTCCATGCCTCAAGCTTGCCCTGGACTGGAGAGAGCACCCTTTCTCTTAGTGGGGTGAGGGAGGGGTGAGGGAGGGGGGGAGCAGTTCAGTCTTCATGCCTGAAGCCTGCCCTGGACTGCAGGGAGCATCCTTTCTCTTAGGGGGGGTGAAGTGTCTTCTCTACCGAAATGCACCTGTTCACTTTGTATGCTTGACGACAAGCGAGAGTCATTGAGATTCTTTTTCCTTGCAAATACTTCTGCAAGTCAGTGAAGCAGACAGATAGAGGGCAGGTAACAAACACACACTGACAGCTTCTTTCTCGAGATAAATATTTATTGCCTAACCCGTCGCTACTACGTTTGTTTTGCCAGAAATGTCAGAAAAAAAACAACTGAACAGTCTCTTCCTGTTATTAACTCCTCCTTTATGTCACTCCTATGCAGTCTGAGGAGCTGAAGAGCATGGGGAGAATGCGAGATTGTGTGCATATCAGAGGCACAATGGGACGGAATGGAGTGGAACTGGCATTTTGCAAAGCACCTTTCAGTCCTAAACAAGCCCTTCCTTTGTAAACACTATGTCACTCAATCACTGAGCAGCCACTTACATGGAGCATTGCTCCTCCACAGAGCTCAACATCCTGGATTTCCTTTTATTAACTGAAACTCGCAAAATAGTTTCAGTAAACTTTCCCTATTCACTATATAGGTGTCAAATGTGCAGTTTTGAAAGAAACACATGCTTTAGCAAACATACATTCTCATTCTAAATCGCTATATCTGGTACTACGCTAGGTTAAAGAAATCAAATTTTGCAAGCCGTGCTTTCAGACACTTCTTGTATCGCCACCTTTCCTCTCAGTAACCAATCAGCTGCTCCCTCTAATGTGATTCTTTCGAAACTGCACCTTTGAGTTCTGTGTAGCTAATGAAAGAGCCTGACAGGTAACATGTCAACTACAAGCAGTTTGAGTGGCGGAGGAGGAAATCAAACCCCAAGGCTGAGACCGTCAAAACTCATTTCGTACAGGGGTCACTGGTTAGACTTGAACCCAGATCCTGGAGGTGAAAGTGCGAATGGGATTAACTGTTTGATGCTCAAAACCTTTTTTTTTTTTTTTTTTTTGAGCTTACCTTGTCACCTTTCCTTCCGACATCCCCTTTCAGACCAGGCAGGCCGGGAGGGCCCTGTAAAATAAGACAAAGCATGAAATGTGAGGGTGAGGCGTTTTTGTGGGAGTACCCCACACTGATAGACAACTGCTGTGGAAATGCAATGGTTCTGTACCAAAACAAATCATTAAATAAAAAAAATAACCATGTGAACATAATTTAGATCTCTCATGTAATCAAAGAAACTACAAAATTATATCGCTTAAAAAAGTCTACCGGAAGCCATAATAGTAGTACAGTAGTTTGTGTTAGATTTCGAAATGTCACATTTTTCAGAATTCGAAATGTCACATTGGTATGCAATTCAATATGTTAACGTAACATTATTCAGCAGGTTTCATTCAACTATATGAAACAAAATGTGTTAATTCTATAGGCCATAGCTGGATATTGACTTACCAATAGTATCACAATGGTATAAAACTATACTCCCTGCTGTACCATAATCCTATTACACAGTGCTGGTAATACAGTAGTCTCCGCGTATAGACGCACCTCCTAAGAGAACACTTCGCTTAAGGGAACACCCTTGTGGTGAAAAAGATTTTTCCCATTGTAAATGCTCTGGCTAAAGGAACAGGAACTTCGCTTAAAAGAACACCTTCTTGGCACCGCTAGCGATTCACTTACAACTGATACAGTACTGTTTTGTAACCTGATACCTTAAAACTTTGTTATAAACTTAAATTCAAATGGTTTTCAAAAGTGACTTTTGATTGATTTATTCAATCTCTCCAGACGCGTCGTCATTTATCATTGCCTTGTTTGGTATTCTGCTTTCCAAGAGTGCACCTCATCGCTACAAAATCATGGTATGTAAACAAACAGCAAAACGCGCCGCTGTTTCTCTTGCTACAAAAAGTTGGAAATTGTTCGAGCTCTTGAAAAAAAAACCTGAATCAGATTTTGGTGTTTCCCGTTCTGGTGAGTTGCTCCACCATTCTTCTTTAATAATTTTGTGCATGTCTTGAATATTGCTCCTGTACATGTATTCATGATTAATCTAGAGCTGCTGCTGCATTTTCTAACGTGTCTAGGTGTGCTGTGTTAATTTAGTTTGACAGTTAGTTTATTAACAT
The DNA here is from genome assembly GCF_902713425.1 of Acipenser ruthenus. Classification (NCBI taxonomy): domain Eukaryota; kingdom Metazoa; phylum Chordata; class Actinopteri; order Acipenseriformes; family Acipenseridae; genus Acipenser; species Acipenser ruthenus. Next base: position 1,884,182 of record NC_081224.1, on the reverse strand, counting down.
TAGTTTGTCTATTACTTTATTATTATAGTTTATTAACATACACTTGCCTATTGCTCATTTCACATGTTGATGCACATGCGTCATCACAGGTAATACATATTGATTTATTTATTGATTCATATTGTGTCTGGTGGTCAACTCTGTCTTGGAGAATACTTTGGCTAAGAGAACGCTTCGCTTGCTTCCCGAGGGGTATTCTCTTAGCTGAATATGACTGTACATGATATTACATCAACACCACACAGCATGGTACTGTATCAGAACCTAATGTTTCTCGTGGGTAATGCTCTGTTATAATGGGACCCCAGTGGTGTATTTCAAAACCTTCAGACTGTAATGGTTGCTCTGCAGAAGATGAATATGAACAGAAGCTTACCGACGGTCCGGGAGGTCCACTTTGTCCAGGCGGTCCATTTAGACCTTGTTCTCCCTGAAAAAGAAGATATATTTCACAATAAAAAAAAGAATAACCAGTTTAGCTTACTAGCCTCAGCGCTGCGAGGTCTGGCTTCTCAGTGGCTGAGGATGAGAAGGGGCTGGGATAAAGGGAAGGTGTGGAGGGCAGTGTTGGAGATTAACTACCCAGCTCAGTCAGTGAACTACAGTACCTTGCTAGGAGGCTTCCTCAGGCTCCATTGACATGGAGGGGGTTTCAACAGACCAGAATGCTGTTTTTTTTTTTTCTCGTTTCACGTCATACTCACAGCGGGCCCCGGGATGCCCCTCATTCCCTGCAGTCCAGGCTTGCCCGGATGTCCCTGAGCCCCGACTGGACCAGTCTTCCCTACAGGACCCTCGGCTCCTGACGCCCCCTGTGAAGAAAACACAAACTCGGTGACACACGGGAGCAGCAGCCGGCTGTCCTACTGCCCTGGGTCTCTATTTAAGGTAGATCCAAACACTGTTGCTGTTTATATCGCTGAAGGAAGAAAACCAACATCTTGAACAGTGTGTGGGACCTGCAATTATTTTACCCCCAATTTTCTCCCCGATTTGGAATGTCCAATCATTTTTCCCCTCACCGCAGCAATTCCCCGCACAGCTCAGGAGAACTGAGGTTTCAGCGGGCGTCCTTCGATCCGACGACCGAGCCTGCTTCCTCTTCCATACCCAGGAACTCGAGAGTGGATGTCAGCGAGCTACCAACCACTGGAGGATAAAGGGCAGCCCTGCAGGTGTCTGCTCTGAGCTAACTGGGCACCTGGCCAGCAGGGTTCGCTGAGGAGAAACAGTCCCTGCCGATTTTGCCTCTCTAATCCACGGGAGCACCAGAGCCAATGAGACGCTCCCTTCAGAATCCCCAGCGAAGACTCTCTCAGCACACTAAGCAGCATTTTCAACACAGATCAGTAAAGGAAAGTGGAAAATCCAGACCCAGTGTTACTAAAGTAGAACTATGCTGTTCCTGTACGTTGTTCGGTAGATTCTATGATCCACCTGCTCTTGAAGCACATGTAGCTTAAATATTAACTTAGGAACTTTTAACATCAGCTCTGTAGACACCAGCCTCCGGTGTGCCAGGGGTGGGGGCGGCAGACTCACCTTGGCTCCCTTCTGTCCCTGATTCCCTTCTTTACCAGCAGCTCCAAGAGGTCCCTTGAGAAACAAAAACAGCGACACCCGATCACAGTTACACCCGATCGTTTATTTCACACAGCCGCCACGCACAGCCGCCACTGTGAAGGGGTAGCCGTGTGTTACAGTTGTGTTGAGATGGAGCTGGGATTGCAAGTGTAAGTCAAGTGTAGTATCTACTGGCGTGTGCAAGCAAGCATGCAGACTTTGCATTGCATAACCCTTTAAGGTACAAGGGGCATATGCTAACTTTTTTATTATTTTGCAATCAGGTTTTGCACGGAACAGGCTTTAAAATTTGCTGACATGTTGGATCTGGTCGTCCAAAATGTGTCCGTTTCCTCCTCGCGATACTCGAGTCGCTCTCACAGTACTTTAAGAAGAAACCGTTTGAACAAGCGCTCAATTCCTTGCGTGCCTTAAGGGGTTAATGTACCTGAATTTGGTTTAAATAAACATATCACAATTATTTTTAAGCTTTCACTTAATAATACTTTTAGAAATCTATCAATTGACTGCCCCATGTCACCTCCAGATTGGATAGTAACAAAAAAATACATATATTCCAACATCTTAAGGCTTGCAAAAATCCATTTACCATCAGCTGCTCTTTGTGCTGTTTTGTACAGTAATATTCTAAAACAAGGGCCTTCCCTTTTTATCCTGGAATCGTTATTTTTAATAATAAAATTATGGGGCAGCAGTGTGGAGTAGTGGTTAGGGCTCTGGACTCTTGACCGGAGGGTTGTGGGTTCAATCCCAGTTGGGGGACACTGCTGCTGTACCCTTGAGCAAGGTACTTTACCTAGATTGCTCCAGTAAAAACCCAACTGTATAAATGGGTAATTGTATGTAAAAAAAATAATGTGGTATCTATAAAATGTGAAATAATGTATAATGTGATATCTTGTAACAATTGTAAGTCACCCTGGATAAGGACGTCTGCTAAGAAATAAATAATAATAATAAACGAGGGTAAATAACAGCCCTGCGAACCACTTTTTTTAAAACCTTGGTTTCATGGCACTGCTCGCTTCATTCTTCTTGCATGACCGCAGATTTCTACAATTGTCTGCAGGCGTAGTGTTTTTCTGCCTCTTTATCTAAAACCTCGCTGGAAATAGGATCCTGCGGGCAGGCGTGCTCGCCCTGGTTTACGCTCTGGATGAATTAATAAAGGAGTGCGGCTCAGTCAGTTACATCCCCTCACCTTCTTCCCAGGTGGGCCAGGCGGTCCAGGTTCCCCTGAGGCTCCTGGTGGGCCCTGCAGCACAAAGAACAAGACGCAGGCTTCAGTGATCTGATTAGCATCAGCTGTAGGGCCAGGGGACACAGCACAGAACCAGAGTGCGTTCACTGCTTTCACACGCACAAATACAAGGTCAGCTTAGGTGAAGTGCTGGACCAATGCTAACAGGCATGGCTGATGTACAGAACTCTTACTCGCTTGGCCAAAGGAGCTACTCCTTTAGCTCACATGGTTCCAAGCTTAAAACTGACAGCATGTTGTTCTGCCAGATGTACAGCTACAGCCAAAAGTTTTGCATCACCCTATAGAATTTACACATTTTGCTACTATTGGTATGTCAGAGGTATGGAGACTTGTTAGGGACCTGTCTGAATCCAACACAGTACCGCTTAAACGTCAAGAACAGTGTTGCAACTGTACCAGTGCTCTCTTGACCTAAGGGTCACGCAGTCCCTGCCTCAGGTCAGTGCACTTGCGATACCCTTGGATAAATAGCATGCCACTTTGTATTTTGAGAGGAGAGTAACAGCACTGCATGTTATGGCTCGCTAGGATATGCAGAAAGGATCTGATTTTGCCCAAGGGTTATGGAATGAGTCAGCGGCGGAGAGAATTTAAAATCCAGGATCTACCGGCTCCCATTCCTGTTCGGATCAGTTGCTCCAGGTTTTAAGTGTTTAATTTTCTCTGTTTAGCCATAGGGAAACAAATAGTATAGCACTGAAACAAAAAACATTACAAAAAGTAACAAACAGCTATAGTGAATTTGATCCAAAAGAAATTATCAGTACTGGTTTATGACCTGCATTATTTCACTGTTCACTGGCGCGGTTTAACTTCCAGACATAGGACAAGACAACCTTATTTGAAACTAAAATATATTTATAGAGGTATTTATATATATATCGCTTCCATGCAAAATAATTAGCGTGCGTTATAATACAGAATAGTCTTTTTTCATCTAAGCAGCTTCAGGATTTATTAGAGTACTATTGTTAGGCAAGATGTCAGCTGTTTTAGTGGCCATTTGGCTATCATGTGACCTAAAGTGTTGTTTTATCTACCTGTTTCATTTACAGTAGCCAGTTAAAGATGGTCGCTAGCCACTCAAATTCAGTTTTTTTCCCTCCTTTAACATATGGGCTGTCTCTGTGGCATCTAACTATAGTTCAATTCAGCTTTTATTATCTCAAAACAAACTGATATGCTAAACCTCAGGCAGGAGACCGCAACAGCCTAGAGAGACAAGGCAGAGGCGAAAATAGAGAAACAACAGTCAGGCGCCCCGGGTGTACACTGATGTGCTCTGGCACCCTCACTAAGGACACTGGCCCCAGTTGACTTTCACACGGTCCATTTGGGGATGGGCACTCAAGCTTAGACAACAGGCACAGCAGAAGTGAAAACAGGGTTTCAAAAGGAACCTGGTGATTTTTTCAATCAGCGTCTCTCTTGTTAACAAAGAGCGTTGTTTTTTTACGCACTGCGACTATCTTCTGTTTGTAAATATCGGATGCGGTACACATCTGTAAGGGAGGCGAAGTAAAAAAAAAAAAGAAATCCTCAATAAATACTTACAGGGTTGCCAGGCTTGCCATCATCTCCCTTGTCTCCAGCTTCTCCGTCGATACCCTAACATGACATAAAACAGACCAGAAAAAAACATCACTGGGTTTGTTCAGTTCAAACAGTTATCAAAGCATGAACTTTTGCAGCATTAAAAGATAAAGGCGTCTACAACGCTGAGGTGTAATTTGTGTCTTCACCTCGTTCCGCTAACTAATGCAGAACGAACAAATAACTTTTCATAATGAAAAGCGGAAACCGGAGAGACGGCCTAGCCTCAAGATCCCTCCGATAAAAGCTTAAGTAAAGGTTGGCTTCAATGCATCAAAAGGATGTATAATAATACATTTGCATGTAATTAAAATTCTCGCTCATTAGCAAGTACTAATTACCCCTCGTTCTATAATAATGGTTCTAGTTGATTTGACAGGCTGAGGCTTTGTAACTTCGTTCATCAGTTCAGAGATCACTATTTCTATCTGTGTTGCAGGGCACTTCTTTGAAACTAACTTTTAATCAATCACGGGAGGGTCGGGCTCCTCAGAGCCTTAATAAAGCCTGTTTAAATAAATCACAAACACACACACAAATGGAGTCAACCGACTGTAAAATATCTCTGTAAGTGTGATGTTCTTACACTCCCCAATTTGGTTTTGATTTAGCAAACTGTTTTCTTTTGTAAAGGCCAGTGCACAGCGGATTTTGCTCCGTGAGGCATCATCCATCATCTGTAAATGCTGTTAATTGTATTCCAGTTGTGTGAGCGTACTTGTACATTCAGCACAGGGATGGCTGCTTTAGACTGCTTACCATGGGCCTCCGTGCCATGAATAACACTCCAGGCATTGTTAACATGCATAACAATAAAGCTGAATCAAAACACTTAGGGACTAGGTGTGCAAGGCGCAAAGGAGAAATGCTAAACTATTATTTGTGCAATAACTTTGCACCAGAGGTTTGGATAAATAAACCGCTCCAGTGTGCATTGACCTATAATCTACGTTGGTAACCTATTTATAAACTAAAAGGTGGGTCTGTCTGTGAGCCATAAGTCAAATTAGTGTAAAGATTGCTATGTCAGTTGCACAGAAAATCAAGAAAGGAAACGGACACCTTGCTGTTTCCTTCTAAGTTTACCACAGTAAATCTGCACTGCCGGTTTCCAGTTTTCCTCCATGCTTTTCCCACGGTTATGCAATATGTTTGCTATATTTTATCATGGTGTGCTTTTTTAATATACTTAACTATGGGATTTACTCTGCTGTGCTTAACCATGCTTTCACTAGGCTTTTTAACACTTGGCTCTGCTTTTACTATGGGTAACTTTTATAAGTGTTGATAGCCTTGTCCTGTCATTGAGCAAAGGAAGACCTGCTCTTACTTACATTGATCCCAGCTTCTCCTGGGGAGCCAGAGTCTCCTGGAAATCCAATTGGACCCTGAAAACGCAGAACAGACCAGCAGTTAGAAATGAAATCCACACAACATGCTGATATAAAGCAACGCACACAGTGTCAGGGAGGGTCTGCCACACACAATACAAGGGAATGTCTTATTTTAGAAACCCAGCATCATTCTAAAAGCTTGTAAAACACAATGACTGATTTCTGATAGAGTAATTTTCTTTGGGCGTTCTCCTTGCTTGACCCGCACACTCCCTGCTTCTACAGTATCTATACCTAGCAGAGGATAAGTGTGCTGCCAGCCTTGTGTGGGGGTTTTCTGTCTTTCTCCTTTTTCAGTGTGGATGTTAGCAGCAGGAAACAAATCAATTCAGGAAGCGATCTATAGCATCCAGTGGTCGTAAGTTTCAAGACAAGACAAGCGAGGGAAAGGTAGCGCAGTACGTTACTGCTCTATCAGCCTTTCACCTTTGAAGGCCTGGGTTCAAATCTAGCTGAAGTCACACATGTGAAAAGGATCTGGTTGTCTCAGACTAGCCTTCAGCGGACAGCGCTGTGTTTCTGAATCACAAAGGGTAGATTCAATCCAAAATTACTGCGCCGTTTTACAAACTGCATTATATCATTTTTTTACCACTATTAAATCTAACTTCCATGCATGGGAGAAAAACACAGTACGACATAAGCAAAAGAGTCTAAAACTTGTTTTAGGGGCAGCAGTGTGGAGTAGTGGTGAGAGCTCTGGACTCTTGACCGGAGGGTCGTGGGTTCAATCCCAGGTGCGGGACATTGCTGCTGTACCCTTGAGCAAGGTACTTTACCTAGATTGCTCCAGTAAAAACCCAACTGTATAAATGGGTAATTGTATATAAAAATAATGTGTAAAAAATAATGTTATTATATGTAAAAATAATGTGGTATCTTGTAACAATTGTAAATCACCCTGGATAAGGGTGTCTGCTAAGAAATAAATAAATAATAATTTAAAATGTTCAAATTCCTTGGCGGACTGTACAGCTATGGCCAAAAGTTTTGCATCACCTAGAATTTTAGGATTGAGAAATAATAAAAAATAAATAAAAAATTATATGAAAATAATGTAGATCTTTTATCTAACATCATGTAATGAAAGAAACTAGAAAATGATATTATAAAAATCTACCGGAAGCCATAATAGTAATGCAGTATTTCATGTTAGATGCCACATTTTCATTAACTACAATGCGGTGTGTAATTCAATATGTTAACGTGACATTATTCAGCAGGTTTCATTCGACTTTATGAAGCAAAATGTGTTAATTCTATGGGGTGATGCAAAACTTTTGGCCAAAGCTGTACAGTGCTGTAGACAAAAGTCACTGAAACTCGTTACCACTCGTTCCCATGATTCAATATTTAAAGAGGGAGGGATTAGGAGTCAGCTTGGCCATCGACACAGAAACCTTTATTATTGTTATTTTTCACATCCTGTTTTTAAACAGCTTGACACAAAGATTGTCTTGCCATGGAATACAGGAAGTGACACGAAAGGCCCAGGGACAGAGGATCCTGTCATCGCGAGTGACTTTCGGAGGAGAATGTTAAAGGTCACACCCAGATTCCGAGATAAGAGAACCGCATTGTGACATCAGCTTGGCCCCGAGTGCCAGGATGTGGGACGGGGAAAGCAGGGAAAAGTCATTCGAACTTATTTTGAAGATGGGTTTATTATTCGTAGCATGAGGACAAAAATACTGAGATCAGGCATGGAGGGGGGGAATTCCATCAAAATAAATACAGCTCCTGCATTAGTTCCATATTTTTATGGCACCAACCAATCAAACAGTGTCACAGAGTACATGTATTTTCCAATATGTTTTTGACACTTATCCTAAGGCAGTAGTGTGGTCTGCGGTCTTCCTATGTCTTAAAGTCACGCTATAGATAACTCATGTTATAAAGCTGAGCTAAAGTGAGGCTTTGCAAAGCCCTTTAGTCTGCATTTTCTAGCGGCACCAATAAAAAAAATAAAAAAAACACAGCTTCAAACAATGAAACGGGATGCTGAACAGTGCAAGGTTTACAGAGACGGAAGGTTTATCCAAGCTGATTTTCAGTGCAGGTTGGTTTGAGATTCAAAGGGAGTGCTGACGTGGCATGTCATAAAAACCCCTGACAGCAAGGGAAGCAGTAAGCAAAACTGACACTGCTTTTTATTTCAATGTCTTTATGGACAGCAAAGAGTACCTTATCATCAGGCCCTGGCTTCTGATACTATAAATGTTTCTCAAATCCCACTGTTCGGTTTTCTAATGAAAGTGTTTAATATACATAACAGGTTTAATGCAAAAAATGTGCACCACATATTAGACCTTAGTGACTGTGAAACAAACTGACAACAGCAGCAGCAGCAGCAGCAGCTACAACACAAGGGCCCTTAATTAGGAAACTTGTCATTTGACTAGTAAGGCAGATAGAGGTAACTCCACTCACTTATTTCTATTACAATCTATGAATGTGCTTGGGATGTCATTTACTACATAGTTAATGATGTAATGGTCTATTACCCTTCAGGCATCATGGTATTTATATACGTATCTTCCTTTATTCTTCGACAGTGTACATTCTGTAATGTACAATATAAAACGACACATTTGAGATCATCCGTGTGATGTGTATTCTTTGTAAAGTGTAGCACTATTGGTTCATTTCCTTTTTTCTTTCTTATGTTTGATAAGGGGCTGCTGTATTGTTTTTGTCGTGTGTGTCTGAATAGCAGAGCAGTGAGAATCTTGAGCACCAGGAAAGGTGACAGACTTCAGACAGCAGGGCTCCGTTACCAAGGAAACGAAAGCACGCTGACGTAAACGGAAGGGAGGAAATAGCAGGAGACCTGTAGGAGGTGAAGCTGGGGGTAATGAAGTGTCCTGTCACCTCCACAGACCTGGCTTTCCAGTATGTAGTCCTTGTACTGTGGGTAACAAGTGAGCCGAGTTTTGTGTTCTCAGGTGTGGCCCCAGTAGACAAGCCACAAGAATAAACCACAGGCAATTTGGTGTCAAAAAGACAGGACAAGAACTGACTGGGTGACACTCCCATCAGAATTCAAAGGGAAAACTACGGGGAACAAAGTCAAGCAGACAAACATTTTGGCTTCTGCGTGAACTGTACAGCTCTGGTCAAAAGTTTTGCATTACCTTATAGAATTAACTAATTTTTGCTTCATAAAGTCAAATGAAACCCGCTGAATAATGTTACATTAACGTACTGAATTACATACCACTTTGTAGTTTTTTGCAATATGGTTTTATAATTTCTTTGATTACATGATGTTAAATAAAAGATCTATATTCTGTTCATATAGGAGTTTTTTTTTTTTTTTTTTTTGAGATGTCTCAATCCTAAAATTCGAGTTGATGCAAAACCTTTGGCCACAGCTGGTACACTGAAGAAGGCACTCAAATATAAGTCTGCATGACTTGTTTTATTACAGCTTTACCTTTTTAAACCCACCCAAGTAGACAAAGCATTTTGGCTATCGCCTTCTCCAAGCGTCCCGTAGACTGAACTGCAGCCAGAACGTTTGTCTGCTTGACGTCTTTTTACAGAAAGTTAAAAGCAGTAACCACAAGTAACCAGACTCACGGGGTTGCCTTTGGATCCATCTTCGCCAGGGGGGCCCTTTACTCCTGGGGGCCCAGCAGCACCAGGGGGGCCAGTGTCCCCCTTCTCTCCGACGTCTCCTTTAGGGCCCTATGAACATGAAAACAACAGCATGTGAGAACTCTGGACCAAACCCCAATACAATAACACTGTGAACTCCGGCCTTGAAATCGGAGGCCTGCTGAGTCCAACTAAGAAGTATTGAATACTCGGTTTTACTCTTTAAATGCTAAAAGCTTTTTCTTGCTATTTTGTTCTTGTCTGTTGAGGAGCAAAATTGGGCAGTTTCTCCGTTAATAGGCACTCTGCTGTGTACTAGCAGTATACAGCAGCAGATATATGCCTTATACTTCATCATCAACTTCCTCGTGTTAGGGGAAGAACCCCAATCAGTTTATTAGTTCAACATCTACTGCATTTAAAATAAAAAATAAAAATTGATCAAAGACATCCCATACGGAAAATAAATATATTTTTAATATATGGAATTACATATTTTTTAAACCTGAAATGTATTTATAATATATTTTCTTAAACATGACATGTTGCTTAAATATATTTATAATATACTATATTTTGTAAATCAACATATTTACATTTATACATTTTATTTTTCTAAATTATATTCAAAATACATTGTAAAATATGTTGTAAATAAATATATTCACATTAATATATTTAAAAGTGTATGCAGTGTTTTCAAACAATATATTTATATATTGCATATAATGGGAGACTGCGACGGTCAGACAGCACTAAATTTAAAACAAGGTGGCTTCATAAGTTTATCCATGTAAAGCAGATAAAAACACAGACACTGTGATTTTAATTCGGTAAATAAGTTTATTCTTGATGTTATGGTCGTTAATCAATCTTTCTGCAGATACCGAAGTGTTACAAATACCTCATAAAAAATAACTGGGCTAAGCCTAGTATTTAGAAGAAAAAAAAGAGAGGTCAATAACAATCAAGGACACAACAGGCTGTTCATATTTTAAGTCACCTTATATTTAAACTGTATGCCCACCAATATGAAAAAAGAATGAAATTGTAAAAATGTATTTCCAGTTTATTAGTGTTTTTTTTTTACTTTCATAGCTCTATTTTCAGTAACAATTCCATAGCTATTAATGAATTTTTAATTGGAAGCAGCAATTTTTTGTAACGTCTCATAGTTTCAGAAGAACAATGTTAGCAGGTCTACAGAGAAGCAGCCCAAACACCTGTTGTAATGCAAACAGCCTTTTAGCATATGTTGAAAGCTTTTCATTTTTGTACTTGAGTGTTTTATATACACTGAATTTTTACAAAATGTTGATATATTCCATTATGTTTAAAGCTAGTAGTTATTTTTAAGTGAAATTGCGGAATTCCATTCCTTTCTTATTTATTTGCTTCATATCTGTTTGGCGGAACACATGCAAAATATGGTGTGTGTCCAGGCACTTTACATTATGTAATATATTGTGAATACATTATATAATACATGTTTAGTAAATATATTGAATAATACATTTCTAAAAAATACATGGACAATATAATTGATATATTGTTACCTGAAATTATATGATGATTTTAATTCGGTAAATAAGTTTATTCTTGATGTTATGGTCGTTAATCAATCTTTCTGCAGATACCGAAGTGTTACAAATACCTCATAAAAAATAACTGGGCTAAGCCTAGTATTTAGAAGAAAAAAAAGAGAGGTCAATAACAATCAAGGACACAACAGGCTGTTCATATTTTAAGTCACCTTATATTTAAACTGTATGCCCACCAATATGAAAAAAGAATGAAATTGTAAAAATGTATTTCCAGTTTATTAGTGTTTTTTTTTTACTTTCATAGCTCTATTTTCAGTAACAATTCCATAGCTATTAATGAATTTTTAATTGGAAGCAGCAATTTTTTGTAACGTCTCATAGTTTCAGAAGAACAATGTTAGCAGGTCTACAGAGAAGCAGCCCAAACACCTGTTGTAATGCAAACAGCCTTTTAGCATATGTTGAAAGCTTTTCATTTTTGTACTTGAGTGTTTTATATACACTGAATTTTTACAAAATGTTGATATATTCCATTATGTTTAAAGCTAGTAGTTATTTTTAAGTGAAATTGCGGAATTCCATTCCTTTCTTATTTATTTGCTTCATATCTGTTTGGCGGAACACATGCAAAATATGGTGTGTGTCCAGGCACTTTACATTATGTAATATATTGTGAATACATTATATAATACATGTTTAGTAAATATATTGAATAATACATTTCTAAAAAATACATGGACAATATAATTGATATATTGTTACCTGAAATTATATTTTAAATATATTTATAATATGTTTAAGCAAATACATTGTAAATATATTTTCCATATGATGAAAACGGGCCAATTTTGTAATATGTTAAATATATTTTATATAACGTTACATACATAATACATATATTTTTCCATATATTTTTTCATTCCCAACGACTATGAGTTTTATATGAATAATATGTTTACAAAAATATATTTAAAATATATATTATTTTACTATGGGATTGGTCAAGTCAAACGTTTCACAAAGACGTTTCTTTTAGCATCACTAAACATTCTACCATTGAGTGTTTTCAATAGTTACTGTACATATGAATTGGTTAAGCGTCAAACCTTTCGAAATAATAACATAATGACAGCTCTGTGATGATTGGGGGGAGGGTTGAAAATGCCACTGCCTGAAGCCATGCTTGTGAGACGAGGAGATGCCACTCGTCCCAGACATTGAAATCAGGCTCCTGTTGCATTGCAGTTTGATCCATTCCTAGTTTTACTCGGAGTTTAATAAGACACACCACCTGAGCTTGTTACCTATAGGCTAATGAAGCAGGTATTAAAACCTGGAATGAGTGAACCTGCTATGCAGTAGGAGTCTTATTTCCATCCCTGCTAGTTCACCGAGTCTAAATATAGGTGTTGGACGTAAAACTGGAAACAGTAATAAAGGTAACGGGCATCCATACTGTAACTTGTACAAAGACAGTCCTGATGGAAACAGCACAATTCTACCATGCTCCATGTTTAGCATTAATAAACTAGAGACAGATGATGTGACTACTGTGTGTGTGTGTGTGCGTGTGTGTGTGTGTGTGTGTGTATACACGAGAGAGAGAAAGGGAATTCAAAAACAGCAAAGAGCTCTATATCCAAGGAGAATCTGAATCCAACAGCATACTCATCAATCACTAGAAATGCTTAATGAAGAAGAAACGCTCAAACTTAAACTGCAACATCAGTCTTCCTGGCTGTTTATACCATGCTAGCTGAAGACAGAAGCCGAAACATTGTAGCTAATTATTAAAATAGTGAGTTGTCATCTTCATTATATATATATATATATAGACACACACACACACTTGTGGTGCTGACATGGTTTTTAATATTTTATGTAATGCATGGAAAATTACAAAAAAGTATATAGCACAATTAAGTGCAGCCCATGCATAATACAGTATCTGAGCCTGGGTCTGCTGATTCATAGGGTTTTGTGACAGGTAGGTACTGACCTGTATTGTTCTTTTTACAAGCCCTGCATACTGACAGCTGTTCTCTGGCCGCTGGGATGCCATTACACTTTGTGTAATTGTATACTGGCCAATTCTACACTGGATACATAATGCAACATTGCAGCTTCCACCCACTGTTGCCCTTTGAGAATGATGTCTTTCCCTCAGAGTTCCATGCCGACATCACCTTAGACACCGTTGCTCGCGAAACATCAGCAAGTTGAGCTGTGTTGGTCACTGAAGCTCCTGCCAAACGCGCCCTGACAATCACCCCTCTTTCAAAGTCACTGAGGTCTCCTCTTGCAGCCATGCTAGCCATAATTATAGGCAACCAGGCCTGTCCAGCATTTTTATACATGACCCTAAGCATGCTGGGATGTTATTTTCTTAATTAACGCATGAGCATATACATATATAATCAGCACTGTTTTAGGACTTTGAAATTGTCGTTTCTGAAACTGTTTTTTAACCACAGCAGGAATTAGTCATGATGAGTGGAGTGCTGCTGAAACTTTTCCTGTACGACCCTCTTTAGTTTCCTTCGTTTCTAACCTGGATGAGAACATGGCATTGCTGATGACGTAATGTGAAGGACTCATGGTAAGGTGTGGTGTGCGCTACAGTACAGCACAGTACATCATTGTTCACCAAGCATTTTAATTCATTCAGATAAACACCTAAATATACACTTACAGCACGGCCTGACTTTCCACTTGGACCTGGATACCCAGCTTCACCATCTTCACCCTGGAAACAAGATCACCATAGCAACGTAAACTTAAGAACATAAGAACATAAGAAAGTTTACAAACGAGAGGAGGCCATTCAGCCCATCTTGCTCATTTGGTTGTTAGTAGCTTATTGATCCCAGAATCTCATCAAGCAGCTTCTTGAAGGATCCCAGGGTGTCAGCTTCAACATTACCGGGGAGTTGGTTCCAGACCCTCACAATTCTCTGTGTAAAAAAGTGTCTCCTATTTTCTGTTCTGAATGCCCCTTTATCTAATCTCCATTTGTGACCCCTGGTCCTTGTTTCTTTTTTCAGGTCAAAAAAATCCCCTGGGTAGACATTGTCTATACCTTTTAGGATTTTGAATGTTTGAATCAGATCACCGCGTAGTCTTCTTTGTTCAAGACTGAATAGATTCAATTCTTTTAGCCAGTCTGCATACGACATGCCATTTAAACCCGGGATAATTCTGGTTGCTCTTCTTTGCACTCTTTCTAGAGCAGCAATATCCTTTTTGTAACGAGGTGACCAGAACTGAACACAATATTCTAGGTGAGGTCTTACTAACATTACTTCCCTTGATTTAAATTCAACACTTCTCACAATATATCCGAGCATCTTGTTGGCCTTTTTTATAGCTTCCCCACATTGTCTAGATGAAGACATTTCTGAGTCAACATAAACTCCTAGGTCTTTTTCATAGTTCCCTTCTTCAATTTCATTACCTCCCATATGATATTTATAATGCACATTTTTATTGCCTGCATGCAATACTTCACACTGTTCTCTATTAACTTCAAACTTTTTTTCACTTCTCACAGTAACCAGTGCATTAGCCATGCCAATGCTTTCTACTGTAACAGCCCCCCACCCGCCCCACCCCCTCTTACAGATACTTACTGGTTGGCAGTTCTTTGCAGCAAGGGAATGAAAAATATCACTGGAAAAAAAACTGATCTGATGAGCCCAAATGCCAAAAAAGGCTCCACATATTATTTCACAAAAACTACTTTTATAGGCATACAAAAAAAAAGAAAAATCTGTATTAACTTTAAATGCATTAGTATAACATGACTGTCTCTACTCTGTGCAGCATAGTGTTATCTGCATTCCGATATCCCGTTCTCTGTTGCTGTAGCAAACAGATTTGTGCACCCTGAAAATGTGAGGGTTGCTGAGGAAGTTGATCACAGACACAGAGCAGGTGGAATGAAAGTGATTCTTTCGACTCTGAGAAAAAAAAAACTCTGACCTTTTCTCCAACTAAACCAGGTTGTCCAACACCTCCAGGCATTCCAGAGGGGCCCTGGAAAAAAAAAAAAAGAGAAATCAGCTGGTTTAATTTATACTTCTTCCGAGATTGAGGATAGATATTACCAGCTCATTTGGAACTGTGCCAGTGTTTGGTATTTTAATAGCACACACGGCATTGCAGAAATACACATGTTGCATTTCTTTGTCTCATCGAAGAAGACGTCTAAATGTGTAAACTTCTTCTCTACTCCAGCTCTACTCTTTTTGCTGCGCTCTGGAAACAACGACGGATCTCAGAACCTGATTGGCTGCTGGGCAAGGTTTATTGTACAGCTATGACCAAAAGTTTTGCATCCCCTGGAATTTTAGGATTGAGACAAAAAAAAAATAAAACAACTATATGAACATAATTTAGATATAATTTATAACATCATGTAATCAAAGAAACGACACCATTCTACCGGAAGCCATATTACTAGTACGGTATTTTATGTTAGATTTCAAAATGTCACACTTTTCAATTGTCTGTTTTTCGTTAAGTATATGGAAAGCTAATTCCATAAAGTGTCTAATTCAGTCCGATAACATCACATTGATCAGCAGGTTTCATTTGACTTTATGAAGCGAAATAAGTTAATTCTATAGGGTGATGCAAAACTTTTGGCACTGTAATCCACTCAGCTCATTGAGCATCATTAAAAACCTTCAGCAGCCAAGCTGTTTTTTAGTTTACCACAATCAAGGACGAATTCCCATTGCATGCACACCAGTAAAGACCTGTTGCCTACAGTCTGTTGTTTAGATACAGCCCAGATGTGCGTGTTTACTGTGAGGGAGAGCTAACCGTGTCGTCTGTCTTCTTGACAGATGGCTAGAAGGCTTTTGAACGTCTTATAACCTGTTTTAGAGCTCATTACCAAATCCCTCAGTGCAGAGAATCCAGACTAAAGAGCAGGTTTCGGACATTAGATGCATTACCGCTAACTACACTGCGCAAGGCAATGAATATACAAAGTGCCGCTGGGATGCAGTACGGTGTGCATCGCTGCAAAATACTTCTGCTAAAGGACAGGAAGTTAAACGTGTTTGTGTGGATGTTTGCAGGGATTTACAGTGCGTGCATTTGCAGCATCAAACTGTAATTATACAGCTCCTGTACCCACCGTAGCTTTAAAGATTCTGCTTGATTGACCAGGCGAGGTTATTAGTTAAACTGGTCCCAGCAATGACCAAGACTGGTGTATACTGGTCAGTACTGGTTGAACTGGTTCAGGAGACTGAGCCAAGAAAAAAACACGTCTACTGAAGAGCATCTGGTTGTCTAATCATAAATTAATCGGTTTGCCTGTGGTTTTATGTACCTGCTGGGTGCCTAAGAGGCCAATGAATATTTGTTACAATTCCCAACTCTGAGCTGTTCACCAGGGCTTGCTTGCACCAGCTATACATAAGTTCAGACTTAGCTTAGTTAAAGTCTCTATATTTAGTGGTAGGGAGTGGTTTGCTCATATTAGTATCATTGGCTGTTAGGAACTCACATTACCCTGATATATCACTTTGCTATGGAGCAGAGAAATTAAACTTCCATTCCCCAGACTCACAATCTATCACTTTAATGAGCAGCTGAATAGTGTTATGCATAGAGTTATCTCACTGCTGAGAACCTGGGAGCCCATTCATATCAGAAGACCCGTGTGTACATACAGTATACAGGGGGCTTTTTAGATTTAACAAGGTATAAATCTGTCAAGGTTAACAAAACTCTGGTAGTGATAACTAACGGACTCCAATGTGCGCCTCAGTTGTTCGTTTCATTCATTCATTCGTATCAATTGTGTTCTGTGCTGCTGATGTTTAATAAAAAGAGTCTCAAAGGAATCGCACGCTGTGATAAGGTGTTAAGACTGTTTTCCTCTGTGGGGGTAGATTATACCTCTGAGTACAGGGTAACCGTTTTTCTTTCTGAGTTCTTACAATAAATAGCGTGTGAAGTTGCGGGTCCAGATCTTGTGACTGCAGCAGCAAGAGTACATACAGCCACACACACACATGCACACACACATGCACACGCACATGCACACACACACTCTCAAACTCACACACTCCACATACTCTAGCTTCCAGGGAAACTGGAAAGCGACCAGCTGGCATGCTATTAAGAGTGTAAACTAGTGAGGATATTGACAAGGAGTATATTAGAGCCAGAAGGTTTGTAGGCGTTTTCTTTTGGTGACTTGTTTTTTGTTTTTTTTTGCAAGTCCTTGACTGAGAAAGGTCATTGCATTGAGCTTCTCTAGTGCTGCAACCCCATGCAAGCGTCTAAACCACTGTACCCAAGGGTCTGACCCATACGTTTATGGCCCATAACCGTATCCTACCTGTGGAGGGCAGCACCACCTTATCTAACACTGCCTGCCACATTCTCCCCATCATTTACAAATGCAGGGCAATGCTGACTATCTTTCGATTCGGTTCTGGATGAGACACCTACCTCCCCTCCGTTAGACCCGATGGGCCCTCTGGGGCCAGCCTGACCAGGAGGACCCTGTGAAGAGAATACAACAAAAGATAATCAGTTTATTAACATGCAAAAATAACACTTTCATCACTGCACTGGAATCCGGTCTTTCTTATAATAAAACATGTTGCTGTAATGAATGCAGTCGACATCTGGTTATTAGTGCTGCACAACCAGATGGCAAGCTTCTTAGATAAGCGTTAGATAAGTGTTCAGAGAGAGACAGAGAGAGACAGAGAGAGACAGAGAGAGAGAGAGAGAGAGAGACTATACATGTAATTAATGATTCAAGCTTTAAGGATACAGCATCGCCAGTTGTGTTGCACAGTTTATTTTATGATTCACAGGTGAGGGTTATTGGCAAATGGACCATTCCAAGTGAAACAAGTGAAGAAACAGCTGCTTGGATTTTGTGTGGATCGCTGTTTTCCGCAGAGTCTAAGAAAAGCAGCAATCATCACAAACCCAAGCAGCTGTTTCTTCACTTGTTTCACTTGAAAAGGTAAATTAGCCCAATCGACACCAATGACCCTCACCTGCGAATCATCGAATAAACTCTTCGTGCAACACTCTTGGCTGTCCTTAAAGCCTGAATAATTAATTATATATACTGTACCTCTCTCTCTCTCTCTCTCTCTCTCTCTCTCTCTCTCTCTCTCTCTCTCTCTCTCTCAACACTCATCTAAGAACACTTACCTAAGCTTGCCATCTGTTTGTGTACTGTGCTGCTATTTTCTTTCTTTGCATTGTATTTCGATGTATCTGTTTCTCTGTCTGTTTGTCTGGACACATATAAACAAACGTTAGTCATGGTAAAAAAATGTTGGCTGTGATTTTACCATGCATAACCATTCATCCATGTGATCTTCCCATGCCTGCCTATGCTTTACCATGCTTCCTCTACACTGTGCTCTGCTCCCAACCATGCACACTGCAGTGGACACGTTTCTGTAAATGTCTGTCTGTATCAGCATAGAAGAATGCATGTTTGAGTGTGAGTGTGAGTTCATTTCATTTATTTATTTCGGTTGCAATAATTTCCACATGCTCCACGCTATCACTCCCTGAGACTGAAAGAAACTCATTTGGCTCACTGTGCTTCCAATCAATCAAGTTTTCTTGAGACGTCAAGCCCTGTGAACAGAGAGCTTGTTTATTTTTAACAGCACTGCCTGTCTTCTGGACCCGGGGCCTGACAGCTGTACATATGTTAATCGATAACGGAGCTCCATGCCAGACATGTTACTGTATCAGCAGTCCCTGTTAGGAGCAGGAGTGCATTCCTCTCGTGCTTCCTAGATTTTAATACATTTTAAAATATAGTGGAACAGAGTCACCCTTTGCAGAATTTTGATTTATAGTCCCGAAATAATTTGCCACTGTCAAGCAGCTAAAATAAATGGTCTCTCATCTGCAGTTGCAATTGGGTGCCTATTCAAACATGCCTGGCATCATCTTGACCAGAAACCTGAGTCAGAATGCAAAATCCTTCTAGCTAAGCCCTTATAAAAGTTTCCCATGGTATTTCTTTGCAATTTTACTAGGCTTTTCCTGTGGTTATACTAGCATTTACCATTGCTTACCATGCTTTACCATACCTTGCTATTCTTTACAATGCTTGCCTATGCTTCATCATGCTTTCACAATGCTGTGTTACACTGTGCTATGCTTTTACTATGGGATAATTGTATAAGGGAGCCTGTAAACGTTTAAATGGTAGAAGGCAATAAAAAAATATGGTATTTTACTAAGCGTTTAGTAGAAAATGTCCTTTTTAATGAGGATCTTGCAATATATCTATCATCCTGATGCATTGTAAACCATGGCAATTGAATACTGTATACAAGAAATCACTATCATTTAAAATAAATACAAAAGCAATGATATACAAGGTGACAGTAAATGCTAAACAAAGTCTAATTTTTTTTTTTTTTTAATTTAGTTGTTGCCAATTATTTTTTATTATTTTCTCCCAATTTTTGGAATGGCCAATTATTTTATTACGGTCGGCTCACTGCTACCACCCCTGCGCTGACTCGGGAGGGCGAAGATGAACACACGCTGTCCTCCGAAGCGTGTGCCGTCAAGCTGACTGCTTTTTTTCACACTGCGGACTCACCATGCAGCCACCCAAGAACTACAGCGTCGGAGGACAACGCAGCTCCCGGGCAGCTTACAGGCAAGCCCGCAGGCGCCTGGCCAGACTACAGGGGTCGCTGGTGAGTGGTGAGCCGAGAACACCATGACCGACTTGACCCTCCCTCCCCCCGGGCGACGCTCGGCCAATTGTGCGCCGCCCCTTGGAAGCTCCCGTCCTCGATCGGCAAAGGAATAGCCTGGATTCGAACTCGCGACTTGCAGGCTATAGAGCGCATCCTGCACTCACGTGGAGCGCCTTTACTGGATGCGCCACTCGGGAGCCCCCACGAAGTCTAATTTTTCATTGAAAACGTATGATCGTTTACGTTTAAGGTTTAATTCTGGCCAGATACTGAAACAGCACGATTATATCTTTACACATACAATGTAGCTCTTCATCTAAAGCACAACGTCAGAGTTACGTACATCACAGGAGCTTTAAATAAAAGATCGAACAGCGAGCTGAGAAATGAAATTAATCATCGCCCATTAAGTAACAACAAATGCTTCTGTAAAGTCAGTAAGTGGCTTCATGATTTGCATTCGATGTGACAGACTTACAGCAGCAGACTGTACTATCTGTGCAACCCTGCTTATTAAAATGTAACACACACAGTGGCTCCCGAACAGCATAACCCTGCTTAAGGGCTATCTTTCTGACACATAAGACTTGTCAGTGTGCTTGTCAGTTTACAGGTTCACATGCATATACGAATAGTTTCCTGCACTCCCTCAATAAGTCGAAGAAGATGTGAGCGTTCTGCCTGAACTCTCATTTCAGAGGATATTTTTTTTTTACAGCACTATCACTGAATTTCTGATTTGCACCCTGATGGTGACCACCTTATTTTTCAGTATATACTGACGGAAATGCCTACAGCTATGGCCAAAAGTTTTGCATCACCTAGAATTTTAAGATTGAGATATAATTTAAAAAAAATCTATATGAACATCATTTAGATCTTTTTATTTAACATCACATACTCAAAGAAACTACAAAATTATACCGCAAAAGTCTACCGAAAACCATAATAGTATTTCAGTATTTCATGTTAGATTTCGAAAATGTTACATTTTTCAATTTGTATCAGTTTTTCATTAGGTATATGGAAAACTACAAAGCGGTCTGTAATTCATATATGTTAACATTATTCAGCAGGTTTCATTCGACTTTGTGAAGCAAAATTAGTTGATTCTATAGGGTTTTTCAAAGCCTTTGGGCATAGCTGTATATCCCCTTAAGTCACAATTGTACCAAGTTAAGTTTCCTATTTATGTATCTATTTTATAATGCATCATTATTTTTTTGGCAGGGCAACTTCTCAGCATCCTATGAATTTTTTAATAATATACAGTGAATACCAATAATGAAATGGTACAGCTAATTTTAATGTGACAGCATTTCCATCTGACGCAAACTATTTGATTAAAGCCATCAAATCATACAAAAGAAATTTCACATGTCTCTATGGCTTTGATATAACGGTCTCCCTTATATATTATATACAGTGTTACGTTTTGCTTGAAGTGATTGCCTCCATTTCAGTGTTTTACGACTGACTTTTCAAAACCTCTTGATCTGTGCGTTCCTATGTGTAGGTTTATGAACCATGAAAATAGTCAACAGAAGAAAAAAACACGATCTCAGCTGTGCGAATGAATGAACTATGTTATGGTATTCCAATTAATTACATGGCAAGTTAAATGCATACTCCAATTAAGCATCACTGCGACTGCATGCATCTGTTTCAGACAGTTGCATACTGAAGATAGTTGCGTAAAAATAATTGAGAAAATGGACCTTAGATACAGACAGACGGTGTCCCCGATTCTGCAGTACAGGTTAATTAAGTAAAGTGTGATGCTTGTGAAACTCCTCTGGTCTGCTGCTTGTTAAAGGACAGCTTTGTTAGGATGAGATCTGTAAGTAGAGGACTACGCACCATCAAGCCAACATGCCCGCTCTCCCCCTTCTCTCCTGGTGGACCTGGCAAACCCTGGAACAAAGTAAAACACAAAGATTAATAGAAATACATACGGGAAAAAAAAGCCACAGTGCTCCACGTGAATGTTTACCATGGAAAAATTGCACATTACTTTTGCAGTTTTCCCATGTTTATACAATTTACCACAGCTTACCATGGTTTGCCATGTTTTTTTTTTATATGCTGCACCATACCTTATGAAGTTTATAAACTAAAGTTTGGGAGGAACCTCTTTAAAGCTGGGTCTTAGGGGCTCCCGAGTGGAGCATCCAGTAAAGGCGCTCCGTGTGGAATGCAGGATGCGCTCTATAGTCTGGACGTTGCGACTTCGAGTCCAGGCTATTCCTTTGCCGACCGAGGACAGGAGCTTCCAGGTGGCGGCGCTCAATTGGCCGAGCGTCGCCCGGGGGGAGGGAGGGTTAGGTCGGTCAGGGTGTCCTCGGCTCACCGTGCACCAGCGACCCCTGTAGTCTGGCCGGGCGCCTGCGGGTTTGCCTGTAAGCTGCCCGAGAGCTGCGTTGTCCTCTGACGCTGTAACTCTTGGGTGGCTGCATGGTGAGTCCGCAGTGTGAAAAAAAGCGGTCGGCTGACAGCACACGCTTCAGAGGACAGCGTGTGTTCATCTTCGCCCTCCCGAGTCAGCACAAGGGTGGTAGCGGTGAGCTGAGCCTAAAAATAATTGGCCATTTCCAAATTGGGTAGAAAATAATACAAAATAATTGGCAACGACTAAATTTATAAAAAAAAAAAAAAAAAAAAGAAAAAAGAAAAAAAGCTGGGTCTTTAAGTCCACAGCGCTCCCTGCTGGTTTGTTTAATGCATGTTCTGCTCTCTTTTGCCACCTGGTGGCAGGACTGGCAAAGTACAGCTGAATAGTTGGTTTTGGCTACCATTGTACACACATTATGTCATCCAATTTTGGGCTATCAGCGCTATAAATAGACCGGTAACCTACCTTCCTATTACGTTTGATTCATTCGTACCCCCTGCCTCCCCCAGCCCCACCCTTGCTTTTGGTACTCTCTGTTATTGGGGGGGGGTCTACTGCCTCGACATGCAGGCCAAGTGATGGACCCCCAAACCAAGCAGATTTTAGGCAATTGTTCATTTCTGTACCTCATGTAATCATCAATAAAATATTAGTTATTCAGATTTGTGTGTTGTGGCGGTTTGTTCTAATCTTCTGAAACTGGTTACACTTTGCACTGCTTTACCAGGCTTCCCCTATGCTTTGTTACACTTTGCTATGCTCTACCAGGCTTCCCCTATGCTTTGTTACACTTTGCAATGCTTTACCAGGCTTCCCTATGATTTGTTACACTTTGCTATGCTTTACCAGGCTCCCCCTATGCTTTGTTACACTTTGCAATGCTTTACCAGGCTTCCCTATGATTTGTTACACTTTGCTATGCTTTACCAGGCTTCCCCTATGCTTTGTTACACTTTGCAATACTTTACCAGGCTTCCCTATGATTTGTTACACTTTGCAATGCTTTACCAGGCTTCCCTATGATTTGTTACACTTTGCAATGCTTTACCAGGCTTCCCTATGATTTGCTATACTTTGCAATGCTTTACCAGGCTTCCCCTATGCTTTGTTACACTTTGCAATGCTTTACCAGGCTCCCCCTATGCTTTGTTACACTTTGCTGTGCTTTTACGATGGTACACTTCAGCAGATATCACACCTTCTCTACATAAAAGGACATATCCATGAAACTGTGCTTGACTGGTGTGTGTTTGGTTTTTTTGTTTGTTTTGAGTTTCATGCATATAAAACTTAATTTGACATACAGCTACAGCTATCTGATAATGCAGCTATGGCCAAAAGTTTAGCATAACCTAGAATTCTAGAATTCTACCACTGAGCCATCACTTAAAAAAATAATTCTTGAACATATTTTAGAGCTTTTATTTAACATCATTTAATCAAAGAAACTACAAAAATGATATCGCAAAAGTTGCCAGTTTTTCAGTAAGTAGCTGGAAAACTAAAAGCAGTATGTTTCATTCGACTTTTAAATGTAATTAATTCTGTAGGGTGATGCAAAACCTTTGCTGTACTTCTGTAAATATTTCACAAGTTTTGTGAATAGGGTCCGGTACGAGACAAGTGTAACCTTGACAAGTGTAAAATAACAGGGCAGCCTTCCATTCCACCTGCAGGGGCTGTGAATTGGATTCTGTAGCGTGTGAGAATTAGTAAATTCTTCAGAGCTTCCGGACAAGGTGAAAATGAATTCCACACAGGACCTAGCGGGAGCTGTTTAATGATCCAACTTCTTCATTAAGCAGGACGCTTTGTAAAGGATGGTTAAAGCTCTTTTTTTTTAATTCGCACTTCTCTGACTCTCTCTCTCTCTCTCTCTCTCTCTCTCTCTCTCAGAGTTATCTTCGATTTCCAGTAGCTGCTCCCCGCATCAAATTAATTGACTTCCTTTCTTCCTACTTGTGACGCGCTCCGGCCGACACGATCGGATCTCTCTTTCTTTCTTTCTTTCTTTCTTTCTTTCTTTCTTTCTTTCTTTTATTCAGTCGTGGAGAACACTATCATTTGTTTTCAAGAGGCTGCAGACTTTCTTTAGCCGTGCCCTGCACGCTATGTAACAACTCAACGCAAAACTTTTATAAACACTGAATCAGTCAGAGAAGAACTTTATGTTTCAAAACATGTTTGGCCAGTTTGGCAGTTCAAGGCACTTCACCATAAATGTTCATTAATGATAAACGGCTTTGAGATGGAATTGCAGTGCAGGTCGTATTGGCTTGTTTTATTGCAATGTCATTTCAGTGCAATGATTGAATGTGTGTTTTATTTCTGAATCCCTGAACATATTGGTATGATTTGTGCATGCTTCGATTAGAACATCAGTATATACTAAAGCTGACTGAACTAGCATTTCACTGATAAATTGTTGTCCAATGCCTTGTTTTATTGTAATGTCGTTTTAGTGCAATGATTGCATGTGTGTTTTATTGTACAATGCCTGAACGTATTGTGCGATTGCATGCTTCATAACATCCTTTCTTATAACGCGTGAATCTACTGTTGTTTTCAGAGACCGATATTGAGAACATGTTTATATAATTTAATAAATGCAGTTATTATTTTAGGAATAATACTGTTACAATACTATCCACAGACGGCACACGCTTAGTCATGCCTACCTGCAGTCCAGTGGGGCCTGCAACTCCACTGAAGCCCCGGGCTCCTTCATCCCCCTTGGGCCCGTACATTCCCTGCTGCCCCCTGGGTCCTGGGTCTCCGTCGGTTCCCTGCACACAACAGGAAGGACAGTTCATTCTGTAATGCAGTGGCTTTCAAACCAGGGACCCCTTAGGGGCCCGGAGAGTCCCCTTAGAAAGTGTAGACCTCCTTTGTAAAAACAACATAGCTATTTACTAAACAGAAATAAAAAGTTATTTGACTGTTGTGTTGATCAACAGACCTTGTGATGCGTACACACGCACACACACAAACATTTCCATTCACTGCACAGGGGTGGAAATAAGACTCCCACTGCATAGCAGTTTGATCCATTCCTGTTTTTTTTGCTATGAGTTTAATAAGACACACCTGAGCTTGTGACAGACACACTGTGGCTCATCAAACTTGTGAAATGAACACTAACCCGGGGTCCCATGTGTCCGATAGGGCCTTGATTGCCAGCGGGTCCGGGTGGGCCCTGGAGGAAAGAGGAGAACAATTCATATCCATACCATACTGTCTGAATTCCTATCAATGGGATTGATGAAGAAGTGCTCCTCTGTTCACTATTGAAGCAGCACTAGCTTTCAGTTCTCTCACCGTTTGCATCGTATCTCTGGTTTCCCAGTAGCGAAGTGCAATAAACCGCAGTGAAAGCATGATAAAGCAGAGGTAAGCAGGGTTAAGGAATAGCGAGGTACGGTAAAGCATATTAGCAAACATGACAAACCAGGGTGAACTAAGGTAAATGCATAGTATAACCATGGGAAAAGCATGGGGGAACACTGCAAAAATACAGTGGTAAACTTTTATAAGGGGTAAGACAAATACTATTCTATTTCCGCTGCATCTCTGCTATTAAGACAGTACTATTCTATTTACATTTGAACAGCAACAATGCCATGCGTTGCTCCTTTGATGTGAGCTGTTGTGAACCAGCTGTCTTTGCTTTTGTTTAAGCGGCACAGTGTACAGTATGTGATCTATAAGGAGGGAGTCATGGAGGTCAGGCTGGGCTGTGACTGGCTGTCAGGGCTTGCTCTCGAAGAGGCTGACAGTGAGCCTGGAGTGAATAATGACTTCTGCGAACTCGCAGGTGATGCATTAATTACCATTCATTATTCTGGACTGGAGCACTTGTGAGGAAGCAGCTCGTTAGATGTCACTGTGCCGACACGTCACAGACACTTAACTGCCTACCGCGCTGTGGGGGGCGGGAGGTAATATGTGAAGCTCTAATGTAACACTCTAACTATCTCCTGCACTTCCTCTCCATGTCCAGGATTAAGCAAAGACAATAGAAACCTTCTCAATCTGCAAAGCCTCCCTCATCTACCAGACTGCGCTGTGCCTGATTCACTGAGAAAACAGTGCAGTGTTGGGGGTGTGTGTGCGGCTTACTGTCAACGTGACCAAACCGCAAATTTATAGAAACAGGTGATTCTTGTTGCAGAGACAGACATGCAAAAACTACAAACCCATAACTATGTTCTATTGAGCTTTTTATTCTTAAAAAATACCATGTGGTGGAAGCAACTTAACCTGTTAAGTACCAATGACATTTTTCTTTGAAAAAAGCTGTATTTATTTATGTAATTTGATACACCACATTTAGACTTTTTGCACTAAACAAAATGTGAGTATTGTATCATAACAATATAGTTAAAGAGAAAATTAAAACAGGTAGCTGCTACCAGTTAAAAATGCTCCAAAAAATGACAAAAGTAGTCTGTCCTCAGATAAGGACAATGGCACTTAATGGGTTTATCTATGACTTGCAGCTCTTCATAGTAGTGTCAGAAGAATGTCTGTATTTGCCAGTTAAATAGTTGTAAAAATAGCCGACTAGTTGGCACTTTAAACAAAAATCTATGAATAAATCATGGACTTGATCATTTCTGCTGCTCAATTTGTGCACATGCAGTTTTGTAAACTGCTTTAAAGCCACTGGGAATTTTCTAAAAACGATGTATTCGAAAATGTCACCGGATTTCTGAAACCGCGCGCTTCACAACCACTTTCTGTTAAATTCAAACAGCTGAATAGAACTGAAATACTGGCATTGCTTGATCGCTGCTAGCAGACACTTTAATAAACAGCTCGCAAACGTGACTGTTGTGGTTGCTGCTTCTCTAGGCGCTACACCTGCTTTGCAGTGCTTTGGCAGGAAGCCTGTGTGTGTTCAATGGTGCTGTCGTTCAAGCTGTTCTGTCACAGTTAAAATCTTTCAAACGTGTTTTCTCTCAGGTTTAATTAAGGTATGCAGAATTTCTACAAGCAATGCTAGAACAGGCAAACAAAAAAAAACACAAAATAACACTTACCAATTCTCCCTTGTCTCCTTTACTTCCTTTCTGCCCAGGGCCTCCAGTTTCACCCTTTAAAATAACAAAACGTTAATCAGCTTTTGCTAACAATGCAGTACAGCTGTGGCCACAAGTTTTGCATCACCCTGTACAAATAACTAATCTTGCTTCATAAAGTCGAATGAAACCTGCTGACTAATGTTACGTTAACCTTTTGAATTACACACCGCTTTGTAGTTTTCCATAATGAAAAACTGATACAACTTGAAAAATGTGACATTTTGAAATCTAACATGAAATACTGTACTACTATTATGGATTCCGGTAGACTTTTGCAATGTCATTTTGTAGTTTATTTGATTACATGATGTTAAATAGAAGATCTAAATTATGTTCATATAGTTTATTTTTAAATGATGTCTCAATCTTAATTCTAGGTGATTCAAAACTTTCTTGGCTGTAGCTGTAGATTTACAGTATATGGTGCTGAATACGTTTCTGGTGCCCATTCAAGGGTAATGATGACTTCAGACAGTAAAATCCCAGAGTGGACAGCGAGCTCTCTTCCAGTGACAGAGGGCACTTCGGGTCTCCTGCTATGTCAGTAAGTTTCCATTTATTGATTCCAATATTCAACACGCATATATCTTAAACATTTTAAAGTTTAGTTATAAATTTAGTTATAAATAGAAATCAGATAGTGATCGGTTGCTTAATGTTCTAGAAGAAAGCTCAGGTACAGTCTGTCATCAGGAGAGGATTCAGGTAAGCTTGTCTCACTCTCACTCTCAAGCGCCTGTCTTATATATCTTGCCTAACAGCGTGTGCGTTAAGGTGAACTTTGTTTTTGCCAGTGTTTCAACCAAGCTCAGTCAACTCGGTTCCTTGTCTGGTTGGTAACAGCATACCTTGCAGCTGTGTTCGTGATATTTGCCTTCATTAATCCCAACATAAGAGATCACTTTGTGTAGTTCAGTACCTTGTCTCCATCTTCTCCAGGAGGCCCCTGAGGTCCAGCCACCCCAAGAAGACCCATCGGCCCCTGAGTGCCGTCCTGCCCGACCGGGCCCATTGGACCTTTCTCCCCCTGGAGGAACCAAAAAAAAAAAAGAAAAATGAAACCCAGAGTACAGAACATCATGGGCAGCATTTTCAAAGTCTCCAGTCTTTAAATTAACTCCTAATTTTTTAACAGGCAAAACACGTGTTCATTTTGCAAAACCAGAACCAAGCGACTAAGTGATAGATTTCAAGTCCTCCAAAGTCCTCTCGGTGTGTTCTGTGTTTTCCGTTTTCTAACATTAACATGATTTTGTTTCTCAAAAAAATAGGAAGTTAATTGAAGAATGGAAGAAACGCTTTGAGAATATGGTCCCACATGGTCTAATGGACCCCTTTTATTTTTAAGCTGATTTAGTCTATGTGCTTATATAGGGCTAATTTTATTTCCTGTTCTATGTTGAATTTCAATCGCATTTTTCAAAGGGTCAGTATATAGAAATGTGTTTGACTAAGAGGTTATCTATCAAATGTCCACAAATGTGTTTGTGTTTTTCAGAAGAGAAACGCATGATTCATAAGTGCGGAGCAGATTTGGTTTCTCTATATATTTCAACGATAACCAATTGTATTCAACACAAAAACAAAAAAAGCAAAATGACCGTTTGTTTCAGCAGCCTGACGCTGAGGCTTTGGGGAGCTGTTCAAGACTCAGCTCAGCTTCGTATCAGTCCGATTTATTAAAATGTAACCACAGGCAATTAATTGAACCTTCTATAATTAGCGCTGAGCAGACTAACAATGGCACCTCTTTAATGAATCTGTCTGTTATATATTTCTTTCAGAGTAATTAGGTCATTAAGTAATTTTGCCATTCATTTTTAAATTAAGTAAAATCTGACACAGTTCCCGTTCTGTTTTTTTCAACTGTTCAAATAACATACCGGTCATTTATCTTTTCATTGTTAACATCCTGACAACTTTTTACACTTATAACTTTGAAGTCTGTTTCAAAGCTATTTTCAAAATGTCTGCTCTAGTGCACTGGGGTTTGAGATCTGTCCTCTAAATCACTGCAGGAAAAACATAATGAGTGCTCTGTCTTTTCTGTTCCGTACCACATCATGGCTCGTTATCGCTGTGTTGCCTGTTTGACAATGTAGGTAATAATTCTGACACTATCAGTGCACTAGAGCGGACATTGGGAAAAGAGCTTTGAAACAGACTTTAAAGTTTTAAGTGTAAAAAAATGTTAACAATGAAAATTAAAAAACGACAGGTACGTTGTTTAAACAGTTGTAGCAGCATGTGGGGACGTGGAACTCTATATTCTTTGGAACCCCGCTACTTACTCTTTAACTGAATGTAAGAGTCGGTTGTTTCCTTGTGCAAAAGAGTTTTTGTTATAATTTAGTTTAGAATGTTTTGTTGCATAATATACACAGTTTATTTCAAAAGCAAAAAAAACCCCAAAAAAACAGGTATTCTATTTGAGAGAATTGTTTTTTATTATTATTTATGGCTTTTGACTAAAGTATACTGTGATTTAATGCTCTTACTGTATCTAGATTTGAATAAAACTATAATGCACAAAAATGTGTTTAACAAACACACAGTAATCATTGTTACACGGGTTTCATAAAACAATCAGATGCACTTAAATTGTAACTTACATCATTATTATTATTATTATTATTATTATTATTATTATTATTATTAACATAGAGAGCATCTTTCCAAACTGGCTGAACTGTTAAGTCTGGTGACTTTAGCTCTGCTTACACTGCCCCCAGTGTGCGCAAAGAGAATTACACTCTGTTAGTGAACATGACTACTCAGGGAAGTGATAACCATGCTTCAGTTAAGGCTATTCTTGAGACAGGATTTACTGCTTAAACTTTAACTGCAGGCTTTCCAGATTTCTAGCGTGAGATTTTTCTCAGCTAACAAACAGACTTACCACCATAACTTAACCCACTTCCTGTAACTTTTACTGCTGGGCATTACAGAAAAGAACAATGCCACGAAGAAAGCCAGCGTATTGATTGGGCGTCTTACCGGAGAGCCTTTCTCTCCCATTGGTCCAGGTGGGCCTGTGCTGCCGGGACGACCAGGCAAGCCGATTCCTCCCGCAGGTCCTGGGGGTCCTCTCTCCCCTGCCGCACCCTGCCAATGGAAATCACGAGATGGGGTGTTAGGGGCTACTGCTGGATTTATTCACTCATCCCCGTCCTATTGATAACAAGCGTGGTCCCCCCTTATAAAAGTTTACTACAGTAAATCTGCACTGCAGTTTTGACTTTTTCCCCATGAATGGTTTTCTAAGCATTAATCATAGTTTACAGTGTTTTGCCGTGTTTTGAAAACAATATATATTTTACTACACAGGGATAGAAATAAGACTCCCACTGCATAGCAGTTTGATCCATTCTTGGTTTTACTGGGAGTTTAATCAGGCACTCCTGAGCTTGTTACCTACACACACGGGCTGTGCAATAGCAGTCTTATTTCCAGCTCTGTCATATCTCTCTGGGCTTTACAATGCTTACTTTTATGCTTACTTATTTAACATGTATATTATTTTATTGTATGCATCATTTATGTATGCAGTAGTTTACCATGTTTATTATAGTGCATGACCATGCCTTGTTATATTCTTTATATGCTTTCACTGTGCTTTATTACACTTTGCTATGCTTTTACTATTGCAAACTTTTATAAGGGTTAGTTTACCATACCCCTCTGTGCTTTACAAAGCTCACCTATGCTTTACCATTATTATTATTATTATTATTATTTATTTCTTAGCAGACGCCCTTATCCAGGGCGACTTACAATTGTTACAAGATATCACAATATATTTTTATTTTTTTATTATTTTTTATGTACAATTACCCATTTACACAGTTGGGTTTTTACTGGAGCAATCTAGGTAAAGTACCTTGCTCAAGGGTACAGCAGCAGTGTCCCCCACCTGGGATTGAACCAACGACCCTCCAGTCAAGAGTCCAGAGCCCTAACATTACTCCACACTGCTGCCCATGCTTTCACTGTGCTTTGTTACACTTTGCTCTGCTTTCACTGTGGGAAACCTTCAGAAGGGTGGCTTCCACTAGGGCATTCTCAGTGTAATTTGCAAGGTAAGGTATGCAGGACCACACTCTGGCTGCTTTTCTCCATTGATTCAGTGGAGATCAGAAAGTGCCTTAGGCCCCTACTGTACGTGTTAATGCAAGTTTGTTGAATTTCTCGGAAGATGATACCAAGATTGGGGGGGCGGCATTTCTCTTACACATTACATTCCTACAGCATTCCGCTCCAATGCAGGTGTAATGATAAGAGGTGCGGGAGCAATTTTCAAAACTGCAGAGCTTTAACCCTACAAACGCTGATTCAGAGCTCTTATACTCCAGCCTAAACTGGCATGAGCTTGGATGGGGTAAAAATCAGGAACTACAGTGTCTAAAGTGCCATTGGTGGCTCTTTATATTAAGGTGTACTGTGCTTATTATTATTATTATTATTATTTATTTCTTAGCAGATGCCCTTATCCAGGGCGACTTACAATTGGTACAAGATATCACATTAATTTTACACACAATTACACATTTATACAATTGGGGTTTTACTGGAGCAATCTAGGTAAAGTACCTTGCTCAAGGGTACAGCAGCACTCCCACCTGGGATTGAACCCACGACCCTCCGGTCAAGAGTCCAGACCCCTAACTACTACTCCACACTGCTGATTGGGCTTTGCAAATGTAATTGGATGGATTGGATGTTTAGCTCTTCTTAGACAAAGACACACAGACACGCATCGCCATATAATCTCATAGCTATAGAATGTCCTTATCAAAATAATTGGTTAACCATATATGTGTGTATAAGGATAGGTGCTTACATACTGTACAGCTATGACCAAACGTTTTGCATCACCCTATGGAAGTAACACATTTTGAATTACATACCGCTTTGTAGTTTTCCGTATACTTAACGAAAAACTAAATAAAAATTGGAAAACGTGACATTTTGAAATCTAACATGAAATACTATACTACTATTATAATTTCCAGTAGACTTTTGTAGTTTTTTTTAATTATCATGTTGTAGTTTCTTTGATTACATGATGTTAAATAAAAGATCTAAATTATGTTTAAATTATTATTTTTTTTATTACGTCTCAATCCTAAAATTCTAGGTGATGCAAAACTTTTGGCCATCGCTGTACATCCGCAACGCATTGCATAACAGGATAATGAAAGTACTTACAAGTAGCCCAGAAGAACCAGGGGGGCCCTCTCCTCCCTTCAGACCATGAGGACCCTGCAAAAGACACAAGCAGAGATCAGACAACTTTACAGGACTGGCGTCTGAAGCATGATCTGCTGGCTGTGTGCCTGCTGCCACTAAGGTTTGAATGACACAGTGATGCTTAAAGAGTAGGTATTGTTAACATCCTGACAACTTTTTA
Organism: Acipenser ruthenus; assembly: GCF_902713425.1. NCBI lineage: Eukaryota > Metazoa > Chordata > Actinopteri > Acipenseriformes > Acipenseridae > Acipenser > Acipenser ruthenus. The sequence goes on along the minus strand of NC_081224.1, from coordinate 1,851,594 downwards.
CACTTATAACTTTAAAGTCTGTTTCAAAGCTCTTTTCAAAATGTCTGCTCTAGTGCACTGATAGCGTAAGGATTACTGTCCACATTGTCAAACAGGTAACACAGCGATAACGATCCATGTTGTGGTACGGAACAGAAAAGCCAGAGCACTTGTTAAGTTTTATTTTTTTTCAAATCCCTCTTCCTGCAGCAATTTAGAGGACAGATCTCAAACCCCAGTGCACCAGAGCGGACATTTGCATGGAGTTGACTGTGCTTCTCAGTGATTGGGCTTTGCAGATGTCATTGGATGGAATGAGACTCAAATGCCTGAGATGCTTATCTCTGCTAGGTTGTGAGGACGGTAAAATAAACTGGTTACCATGGTGCCCGCGATTCCGCTTCTTCCTTGAAAACCTCTCAGGCCTGCCGGACCGTTTTTCCCAGGAATTCCATGCGGGCCAGGATCTCCCTAAAAAAAAAAAAAAAAAAAAATCGGAAAAAAGACTAAGAAATCTTTGATTATCAAAGCCCTTTACGTTATTTTCAAAAATAACAGAACTAAACACAGGTTAAAGTGACAAAACTGAAAATAAACACAAGGGGGTGTTTAATTTTGGGCAGTTTAAGTAAGTTCCCGTGTAAAAGTTTACCACAGTATTTTTGCTCTGTATTTTTTTTATCATGCTTTTTCCCCATGGCTATACTATGCATGTACTACAGCTTACCCTGGTCTGCCATGTTTATTAACACATTTCACCATACCTCGCTATTCTTTACAATGCTTACCATGCTTTCTCTATGCTCTATTACACTTTGCTATGCTTTTACTGTGGGAGACTTTTCTTTGGGTTAGATGGCTTATTTCCCATTTGATAAATTGAGTTTTGAAAATCAGCCCCTATATATTCCTATATCCCGCGAGTCGAGTGGAGCCTCTTACCTTGTACCCTTCCTTTCCCGCTGATCCTGGCAGTCCCTGCTCTCCAGGGGGTCCTGGGGACCCAGGGTGTCCTCTCTCGCCCATCGGCCCAATCTCTCCTGATTTGCCCTGAAAGCACATGTGTTCGTTAGTTTTAAACCAACATGCGCCTAAACCTTTAACCCCAGTGGACCATTTACACCATTGACGCATCTATTAAACACTGACCATCAAAGATGTCCAACAGCCTCCCGACAGCCCCCCCCCCCCCCCCCAAATTAAATGATCGTCAATTGAGGTTTCATGAATACAAAACCCATATTTAACCATATATGAATTATTTGGAATAAGTTATCATTCTGTACAGTTATAAAATGGTAATTTTGTAGTTTCCCCATGCATTTCCCATGGTTCTACTTACCATAGTTTACCATAGTTTACCATCTTCTTTTAATATGCTTTACCACTCCTCTCTGTGCTTTACCATGCTTCCCTATGCTTTGCCATGCTTTCACTGTCCTTTATTACATTTTTCCTTTGCTTTTACTATGGAAAGCTTTTACAAGGGGTAGTTTACCATGGTTTATTTTTTAATATGCTTTACCTCTCCTCTCTTGTGTTTTACAATGCTTACCTGTGCTTTAGCATGCTTTCACTGTGCTTTATTACACTTGCTATGCTTTTACTGTAGCAGACTATTAAAAGGGGTTCCCTAGAGCGGAACAGGTTCATTCATCAGCACAGACCTTCTTGAAAGGCTGAGTGAACTGGGTCCTGTGGCACTAAGCAGGTTTTTTACGTACTTACCTGCGGTCCAACTACTCCCATGGGTCCTGGAGGGCCAGTTTTACCTTGGAAACCCTAAATAAAATAGAAAACAGAGTGCTTAAAAAATGTCAACATATCCAATACAAAGACTAATACAAAGCCAGGTCCTCGGGGCTCAGCGCTACAGTGCCTCCTCTTAATACAAACCCGAGGGATCGTTTGTGTCACAAACCATTAAAAGCTTAAAAGCAATATAAAAAAGCCTACCTGCTTAGTGCAAGTGTGTGTGTGTCTGTGTGAGTCTGCGTGTGCATGTGTGTATGTGTGTGTGTGTGTGTGCATGTGTGTGTCTCTGTGTGTCTGTGTTTGGGTGTGTGCACTGAACTTCTGAAATCAAAAACTAAGGAAAGTGCTCATGATCATTGTAAATAGTTATTCCACCTTTGCAGTAACCTACTGCGCCTCTAAGCACTTCTTACTAACCCTAATAACAGTATGTGCTTCTGAATGGCAGTGGTACTCTGGTAGTACAAACATAGCCAATTCGTGGTAATGAACATAACAGTACACCTGACACTAGATATATATATATCGGGGCAGCAGTGTGGAGTAGTGGTTAGGGCTCTGGACTCTTGACCAGAGGGTTGTGGGTTCAATCCCCAGTGGGGGACACTGCTGTTGTACCCTTGAGCAAGGTACTTTACCTAGATTGCTCCAGTAAAAACCCAACTGTATAAATGGGTAATTGTATGTAAAAATAATGTGATATCTGTATAATGTGAAATAATGTATAATGTGATATCTTGTAACAATTGTAAGTCGCCCTGGATAAGGGCGTCTGCTAAGAATTAAATAATAATAATAATATATATATATATATCCCCTTCAGTCACTGCGTGTATAACTGTACCAGGTTAAGTTTTCAATATATGTATCTATCTCATAAAAGTTTTGTTCAAAGTTTTGACAACTTCTCGAACAGCATGGAGTTGACACAAACTGTTTTAAAATTTCCAAAAATGTCATTTAAAAACCGTGACCGAAGAGGATTTATATGTATCATTAAAAGAATAAATAGAAAGGGAACGAATGACAAAATTACTTAATGACCTAATTACTCTGAAAGAAATATATAACAGACAGATTCATTAAAGAGGTGCCATTGTAAGTCTGCTCAGCGCTAATTATAGAAGGTTCAACTAATTGCCTGTGGTTACATTTTAATAAATCGCACTGATACGAAGCTGAGCTGGGTCTTGAACAGCTCCCCAAAGCCTCAGCGTCAGGCTGCTGAAACAAACTGTCATTTCACTTTTTTGTTGTTGTGTTGAACACATTTGGTTATCGTTGAAATATATAGAGAAACCAAATCTGCTCCACGCCTATGAATCATGCGTTTCTCTTCTGAAATCTGTTTCATTTAAGGAGGTTTCAATTGGAGTGGGGGGGGGGGGGGGGGGGTCAATCATTCAATGAAGTCCTGCTTTATGACCTACTTAATTTCTATATACTAACCCTTTCAACATAGAACAGGGAATCAAAGTAGCTCTGTATAGTCAGCATAAAAACTCTTCCAGTCTTTAATATATATATATTTAATATAGAGGGTTCAATTCCCCCCCCCCCCGTCTGCGTGACTCACCGGTTCACCCCTCTGTCCAGGATGCCCTGGGATCCCATCTTTTCCAGAAAGACCCTTGCATAGAAAAGGGAGAAGGTCATTCACGTGTAAACAGGGGCACCTGCTTTACAGAAGCAGAGGAGCAATCTGTGAGGAATTCATCATTAACCCTTGAGAGGACCTGCTGAACGAGCAGTTTGTGCTTGCAGAATGTCTCGACGTTTTCAATAGCATTGTGTGTTATTTGCTCACGCTGTTTGGGAGGACTGTGCAATCTTGAATTTCTACAGCCACGTCTACAGACTGTTCACACCCATTGACTACAGGCTATACACAATGAAGACTTCTTATCAAAACGTTTGTCATTAAAGGTGTCTTCAGTATTTAGTATTGCTAAATGCAGCACTATTGAGACTATACCCAAACACTGAACATATTAAAAAAAACGTACAAGAGTCCCCTACACACAGTAAGATACAGTAAGACTAGCTTCACTTTTTGCTTTGGTTGTGAAGGTTATAGATATGCAAAAGCTCTATGGCGTGTCATTTCAAAGGGTTTGTTTCCAGTCTTTAATTAACTCCTCAACTGGTAAAGGTTATCTCTCAAGCCTTCTCCAATTGTTTGTTTCTCAGCGTTGCAACATTAAAGAGTAAATGCTTTGAACACATTCCTCTGCGTTTCACAATGCTCGCTCTTGCATTTTGTAGCCTCCTATCTTTCCAATGCATTACCACTGAGATCTTCAAGGTTGCGCTCACTTTAGCAATTATGGACGGGAGGCGCTTGTCTCTGAGTCCACACGTGTGTCGTGCTCAGCATTCTGTTTAAATGGACCCACAAGAATACAAGCAGACTTCCGTGCTCTCTGTTTTTTTCTTGCATGGGTAGCCTCTCCAACACTACATGGCTTAAAACGCTTCTAGAGGTCAAATGGCAACAGAAAGAGTGTGGGGTTGCCAGGCAACTAGCGCGACATCCAACAATGTTCAAGAAACAGCGGTTCTCGAAGTCGGAGCTAGGGGAAGCGGGTAACGCAGAAACGCTACACAATGCGTGCTGCGCTTTCAAATGCAACTACAGCTGTGGCCAAAAGTTTTGCATCCCCTAGAATTTTAGGATTGAGTCATAATTAAAAAAACAAAAAAACAAAACAAAACAAAACAAACTATATGAATCCTTTCTTTAACACCATGTAATCAAAGAAAGTACAAAATGATATCGGAAAAGTCTACCGGAAGCCATGATCGTAGTACAGTATTTTATGTTAGATTTCTAAATTATTTTGTTTTTAAATTTGTCAGTTTTTAGTTAAGTATTTGGAAAACTACAAAGCGGTATGTAATTCAATATGTTAACGTAACATTATTCAGCAGGTTTCATTCTACTTTATGAAGCAAAATTAGTTCAATAGGGGGATGCTAAACTGTTGGCCATAGCTCTACGTGTACTCCTGAACTCTTATGATTAGCCCTACCCTGAAGGAGACGGCTCGTTGCAAAGCAGTGAACTTAAACAGTAAAAGACGAGGACTTCCACTGAATTCGTAGCACATTTATATGTAAACTGGCAACACATTCCATGCAAAATGATACCATAATGTCATTAGTGAAGTTTTCGGTTTACTTACATTTGGCCCTTTAGGTCCTGGTGTCCCATTTGGCCCCTGTGGCCCTTGAGGCCCCTAATAATTGAAAGGAAAATAAATTACTAAAAAGCCCCTGTGTGATTTTCACTGGTAATACAACACAGAGCAGAGGGAGGCGCATATGCTGTAGTGGACAGACCTGCACACTTTTATTCAACTGTTCATTATAGATAAAAGTCTCACCTACTGTAAGAGCCACTTTGCATACCCAAAGGCAACTTCTGAGATGACCCTAGTATATTGGGCACAGTTTTCAGGGTTCGAGATTACTTTGAGGACACAACCTTTTTGAAAATGAACCTCTCCACTTGAACAAGGCTAATACGTATAGATGCCAATGCAAAACGCAGTTCCTCTGGCTTACCTTATCGCCAGGAGAGCCAGCTGGCCCCTCATTGCCAGCAGTGCCCTGAAGAAAGAGACAAGCCTCTGTGTCACAAACAATCCCACTCAAGTGCACGGCATTCTAACCCAGTGCTTTAAAAATGAAACACATTACATACAAGTATATATTTATAGGCATGAAAAAATATCGTAAGGGATATATTAAATGGTGACTGAGAAAAAAAAAAAAAAAATCCCACACAATCCCAAATCATCCGTGGCAATCCCACCGGGGATTGAACCCACGACCCTCCGGTCAAGAGTCCAGAGCCCTAACCACTACTCCACACTGCTGCCCCAATCCTACCTTCATCCCTGGTTTCCCAGTTGGTCCCTTCTGTCCTCTCCCGCCTCGGGCACCCTAGACAAGAATAATTTGTTAGAGGTGAGCAAAGTGAATGGGGCTGTTATGAATGGCTCATGTTCAGCATCGTGATTTAGATTGGAAATAAGAATTAAGACTCGACGCAGTGGCATGTTACTGGATATTGCGTTGGGTCTCTTGCTATCGAAGAGGGGTGGGAATAAGAGATAAGAAAGAGGAATTCAGAGCCAAAGAAACACCTGAAAGACTCCAGCCAACATGCCAGGAATGTTTGTAACCGATCAGAAAAGCATTAAAAGAAGCCTTCCCTCACTGTGAATTACTGCAGCACATATCAGTGTATAAGACTGCATGTGGACAGCATGTGACTGTATACGGAAAAGACTGTCAAGAAATACTGAATATGAAAAAAAAACACACAACAGCCTACTGCACTCAAGAAACAAGGACCAGGGGTCACAAATGGAGATAAAGGGGCATTCAGAACAGAAAATAGGAGGCACTTTTTTTACACAGAGAATTGTGAGGGTCTGGAACCAACTCCCCAGTAATGTTGTTGAAGCTGACACCCTGGGTCCTTCAAGAAGCTGCTTGATAAGATTCTGGGATCAATAAGCTACTAACAACCAAACGAGCAAGATGGGCCGAATGGCCTCCTCTCGTTTGTAAACTTTTTTATGTTCTTATGTTCTTATAGTTGACCAGCATTCTTCAGACAATGCAAAGACAACATTCTACGCGCCTTGAAATGTACATACCGGTATGTGATTGTTTGTAATACTTACTGTTGGACCTCTCTGTCCAGCAGTCCCAGACTCTCCAGCCGCTCCCTGCAATGCAACACACACAATCAGCAGGCTGGCTGTGACTCAAATGCATGTTCAAAAGCTCCTCTGTGGATTCCCTTTCTCAGACGAAGGCAGTTCCAGCCTATAACTATGCTCTTAATATGATTTACAGCTTATGTGTTCTGTAAGATCGTGTAAACCAGTGCGCACACATATGGGAGGGTCGTCAGAATCTCTGACTATCTACAGGTTCAAAATGTGTACTAGTTTGTATAAATTCATCAGTTTCTCAGATTATACCCAAATGCTGTAGGCTGGGGGTCAGTTTGTGATCTGACCTTGGTCTGGCACATTTTTCACCGCTTTGCTCATACACCCTGGAATTTAGAATCCTCTTCAGAATCCTATCAAAACTCTCCTCTGGTTCATTGCTCTGCTATTCCTGTGAAGTCCCCAGGCAGGTACACTGTACTGGAACCCACTTCCCAAAAGGTTCCTGCAGAAGGTTCTATTTAGAACTTCGGTTTACTCTATTGTGATGATGTCATAGGTGTCTAGTTACAGTGTGGTTATCACTGTATAATCAGAGTGGTGTCATCCTCATAAAAAAAAACTTACCCTTTTGCCCTTTTCTCCAAGAAGACCTACAGATCCTACAAACCCAACTGAGCCCTGCAAGAGAAAAAAACAACAAGATATAAGATTAGTCCAATAATTTAGCAACAGCACTTCCTTTTATGTGGTATTAGACAACTAATGCCCTATTAACGGAATATTCACAAAGCGTTAACTAATGAGTTATTAAGGTCTTTAACTGAATATCAAACTATTTTTTGTCATCAAAACATGTTAATAAGAAGACTCTTGCAAACCGACATGCAGTTGCGCCTACGTCTTTAATTAAAACTGTATTTCAAAGGCTGTCAACAATGACTGAAAAAATGATATATTTTATATTACAAAGGCAGCAAACTGATGCAGTCCTAGCCTGCTGTGTGATGGAAAAATGTGAAAAAGTTCCTACCTTGGGTCCCTGTCTCCCGGGATAGCCTGGAAGTCCGGGCACTCCGAGTTTACCCTTGAAAAGGAGACAGCGAGAGAGAGAGAGAGAGAGAGAGAGAGAGAGAGAGAGAGAGAGAGAGAGAGAGAGAGAGAGAGAGAGCGGCCGTTAGGAACACGCTGTCAGGGGTGAGGAGCAAGGGGAGGGGGGAGTCAAAGGAAGATAAGAAGCCGCTACCTTCTCTCCAGCGGAACCGGCTGACCCAGCCTCACCGGTCGGCCCACTTTGACCCTTTAGACCCTCGGGACCGTCCTCTCCACGGGATCCCATCACTCCGACGTCGCCCTGGTGACATGACAGACGACACAAGTCAAGTCAGACAGGGAAAACTAGCTTTGAAGGGCCCCAGCGTTAACTGGGCCCGGGCATGTTGGCACAATGGAAATCTACAATTGTTGTTGTTTTGTTGCAGTGTCATTTAAAAAATAATGAGTATATATATATATATATATATATATATATATATATATATATATATATATATACGTGTGTGTGTGTGTGTGTGTGTGTGTGTGTGTGTGTGTGTGTGTGTGTGTAGTGGACCAAACTTTGTCACTTGTCATCATTTGATTTTGTAGCAACCCTTGAGTATTCATTCTAAGATACCTAAACAAGAGAGGTTTTGAAACCCAGGACTGGGGGCAGACCTCGTGTGACATCCTAACCCTGTATTAATAAGCAGTGTGAGTCAGTGAAAGCCTCAGTATAAGGCTGAGGACCAGTCTCTGAAGGATGTGTTAAAGTCTTACTCCGTCTCCTTTCAGCCCCATGTCACCTTTGAACCCTGGGAAGCCATCTTCACCCTGCAGAAGAACAAGAAGAGGCCGTCACAAAGGGACTCGAACCTTCAAAAGCTTTCCACCATCAAACACCGTGGATTTTAATGTCCTGTAAACTCTGACCTCTTTTTGCATGACTAATTATTATTATTATTATTATTATTATTATTATTATTATTATAATTATTATTATTATTATTATTATTATTATTATTATTAGCTGATTGTTACAAGATCCGGTACTTAGTTTAGCTGTTATACGTATTTTCTCTTTCCGTTAAAATTAACAAACCAACAACAGCAAAGAACTCATGGAGTCTTTTCCCTACTACTGCAGCATTAGAGTTAGCCACAGAAACCACACTACAAGTTTACCTCCACTTTCCCTTATTAAAATCCCTGTTCTTTCAAGTTAAACATTACAATTTAAAGGATGTGCAATATGAACAAAGGCTTCAAATACAGTTACCGGAAGAAGTGAGATTACAGCGTCGTTTTTTGGATTCTTGCTAAATTAAAACTCGGTCACGTCTGAAGCGCAGTGGGTGGCAGATGAAACTAAAGGTGAGTCTGTCTCCCCAGATTCACATTCTTCACACAGTCCTTACCTTTTCACCTTTGTTTCCTTTGAGGCCTCGGACTCCATTGGCACCCTGTAAGGGAAAAACACAATGTACAGTACCTATCAGCTTAACACTACGACACAGCGCGCACTTCGATTAGAGTTCAGCTAAACCCGTTAAGTGCCATTGTCTTCATTTGAGGACAGGCTACTTTGCTTTTTTTTTTGGAACATTTTGAAAAATGAAAGACCCTGTGTCACTCTCACTGAAAACTAGAACCAAATCATAACTGGTTAAATAAAGGATCTGATGGATAGGTTCAAATAATAAAAAAAATGAGCATAAAAGAAAAGAGAGAAAGAAAGAAACAAAAAAGAGAAAGAATGAAAGAGAGCCCTCATTATCCGTCTCACTGCAGCAGCCTGCGCCTCTTTGAAACAGAACACTAAACGATGCATATTAGAAGATTGTAATGGGGTGTGCGGCTCCCTACTGCGGGATAAAAAAAGATAGAAAAAGATAAAGAAATCTCGAGCTTGCGTTCTGGATAATTGACGCGTAATGATGTATAATGGATCAGCAGAGGATGCGAGAGGACTGCTTGAAGTTCAGGTCTGTAGTTCACAAGCACTCAGAATGGAACATGCGACTGTTCTGCTGACAGGAGTAGTTTAACCTCAAGCGCGCCTATTGGAAATGCCTGCAAAGTTTTAAAGCATAAACACAGCAGCAGCAGACAGGGTTTGCTACCCTTTGATTCCCTTTGAATGCAGTGTGACAAGATGACTGCTGGTGGAATACTGTGTGTGACGTTTACCATGGTGTTAATGTGGCTGACTGGTCATGCCTTGCCTCCACTCTCCATCCTCCCGTGCCCGCTCTTTCTCTTCCCTAGCCCCTCTGCAGTGGAACCAGCTACTGGAGAACTTCAGGACTGCTCCGTCTCTCACCGCCTTCCGCCCCCTCCTCAAGACCCACCTGTCTACACTGGACTTGCCTGACCTCAGCACCACGTTACTGGATCTTCAGCTAATGCACTATCCTTACACTATTGCACTACTATTATCATTGTAGACATACCTCGTTGTAATCCTAACTTGTTGCATCCTAGTTCAAATTGTATTTTACCAGTAATATTTGCACTTACTGTAAACTATACTGTATTTAAATATTAGGCTTGCATTGTAAACCTGTACTGCGGTTTTGAAATGCTCTGGTTTGATCCAAGTTCCTCCAAACCTGCAGGTCAAAGTAGTGGGTTCAACACACTTGATTGTCTTCGTTGTTGTATTCACCAGAGCATGTCTGAAATGATTCCCTGTGGGACAATTACCTTAACTCCACGAGTTCCGGGGTAGCCAATCGGACCCTGGGCTCCAAGGGGACCCTACACAGAAGCAAAAAATATGCTTAAAAAATTGTATTCCACCCCCTTTACCTCTAAATACACAACTGAACAGGTCAAGTCCAGTATACCAGCCATTACAGTCTGGAAACTCCATGCCAATAAAAATGCAACGATCACGAAGGGATGCCGCGCACAACAAAAAGACTGCAAGGACGATGCAAGGTTTCTTCTAGTTTTGAATTAATATGTACTGGGGAAGTTACAAAACTTACAAAAACCCCTTTCTCTCCTGGTGGTCCTTCTCTTCCTGGGTGACCCTGTTGAAAGAAAGAGTTTATCCATCATTCCCACCTTCTGATCTGTGCTGTAGCTTGTTAGTCGCACCCCCCTCCGCCTGCCTGCCTGCCCGATATCTCTACCATAAAAGAGATTCTTGTCGACGTTAGCTGTGTTCATTTAACCGCATGTTTTTTTTATAAAGATAGAAAGTGTAGATGATGATTTATTGATTTTCTGTGTTTGTGGCAGGTTCAAATCATCAACGTTTACGCCCCTCCTCTGTCGAAGAAGCTTTCAAACAGACCGTCTGACACCAAAACGGCTAAACAAACTGAGCGCTCGGGTTGTGAAATACTCACCGGAGGACCATCTGACCCTGAAAGTCCGGGCAGACCTGCTTTTCCAACGGGACCCTGCAACAGAAAGGGGCAGGAATTCCACGTTATTACTAATCCCAGAGGTCACGCCAAAGGGACGCTGTTACAGAGTTTTGACAGTGGTTACTTATTTGGGGGCTGTCTCTATATTTTTTTCCTTTTCCATTGATTTAAGACCTGGAAAAAAAATTGAAGCGTTGACCAATTAAGCAAAGAAATTGGTTCAATTAAGTAATTGAGAACTCGGTTGGCACAAAAACCTGAAAACCCTGCAGCTCTCCAGGACCAGGGTTGGCCACCCCTGCTTTAGTCTAAAATGTAAGTGTTGGTATGTCAGACACAGATAGGAAAATAAGCCTGTTTTTTAACCCAGAGTGATTCGTTCAGTACAACAATTAGTCAGTTTAATACTAATGCTTTAATAAACATCAAAACCAACATGCAAATAGCAAACAGGTATTTTATGCATAATTACCACTTTCCACTGGTCCAACAAATGACTTCTAAACCAGACCTAACCTGTGGTGACATCATTCTTTAACAATTCCTTCTTTTTGTAACTGCTTTCCAATACATCTTGGTACCCTCTTGGTCCTTCTACTAAACAAACAATTCCTTTGGTGACTTTTCTTCATGACAGCGATGGTACCCTCTTGGTCCATCTAATAAAGACACTCCCAATGCATGCATCTGACACACACACAACCTGCTGAGATATATTACTGCAAGAGATTGCAACAGAGGGGTACCAGACAGCCCCTAGAACAGCCCATCCACACTCACCTTTTCACCAGGCATTCCAATAGGACCCTGTGGACCAGGAAGACCCTGAAAAGCAAGAACAGCAGCAATTACTGTGGCACAAAAGCAGCATCGGCAGGGCTACTAAACCCTTAGAAACATCATGGGAAACTGGACCTCAGTGATAACAACCACGCAGTAGCATGACCTTTACCGTTGCAAGGTGAACATGGATTTGACGTCATAGCAGAGTGAAATGCATTGGTTAATAATGATTGGAGAGATCCAGTGCAGAAATGTATGGAATTAAATCTGGGAAACTGTCAATCACAGTAACCTAAAGAGATGGGTTAGTGGTCGGATGCACTTGAATGGAGTAAAGGGCTCAAATCCATTTGATAATTAGTAAGATAACAAAAACAGACTGTGGTCACGCATGTCCTGAGCCCATATGGTATAAATACCAGGCATAGAGGCGACACAGATAGAGAAGACTCTAATACCTCCAGGGTCATGGTGGATTAGCGGTGAATCAGTCTGAGGACTCTCTCCAGAGGTTCAGGCAATCTGATCAGTTGTCTATCTCTGTTAATACTAGCGGCACGTATTGGATCTAAACAATAGCGTTCAATGTAGAATGTGACGTGGGTATTTGGAACTAATAAATGGTAACATTGTTAAAATGTGAAACAGTCTGGTCTCATCTTTATAGCGTAACAAAGTAGTTCATTCCAGGTTTACCTTCATTCATAAAGCTTACACTGGCAACTCTGGTGTGAATCCCTGGTTAACAAGACTCAGTGAAAGCAAATGGCAGCAAAATTACACTTAGATTGCACTTAATAGATAACACGCCATATAACACATTTATAATCCATATATTCATATTGAAAATCGTTTTGAAAAAAATTTTGAAGGCTGTTGCGGAATTATAGAATTCGGGTGTAATATTATAAGATTTGATATGTAAGGTTGTAGGTCTTGTTAGCTGAGCAGCAGATTCCCTGGTGAATGCAAGTACATTACCTCCTGTAGTAATAAACTTTAAACTCCATTCCGCTCCCTTACCTGTTCTCCGGGATTTCCTTGCTGCCCAGAGGGGCCAGGCTCACCTAGAGGTCCCTAGAGAAAATAAAACCCGACAAATCACAAATCGTTGTTTTTTTTGCTGTGGTTCGTTCTAAAAATGATCAACCAGGTGGTTCTGAAGATATCCATAGGGATGGAAATAAGACTCCCATTCCATAGCAGTTTGATCCATTCCTGGTTTTACTATGAGTTTAATGACACACCTGAGCTTGTTATCTATACACTGTCCTTATGAAGTTTGTAGTAAAACCTGGAATGGGTGAAACGGCTAAGCAATAGGAGTCTTATTTCCATGCCTGTATCTACAAATTCAGCATAGCTGCTAACAACAGTTTTCTATAAATCAAAGCCATCTCCCAGTAGAAGAAGAGAAAGAAATAATGGCACCTCCACCCCAAGTTAATCAGAGTCAACAGCAGTCACCCGATTCCAGAAGTAAGCTTCAATGGGTAATTCCTAGAACATATTAATTCCTAGACCATATGCATATAGAACTGGGTAGCTGTTCATTGTCTTTTGCATCAGAAACTAAAATGTATTAAAAAAGAAAGACTATTTCTTTCTTATATAGTTACCAAGTTTCCTTTAGGTCCTTGAACTCCGTCCACTCCGCGAATCCCCTGAAAGAACAAAAACGACGACGCTTTTTAAAATCAACGATGAAAAAAATGATTACAGTTGTTTTGTTCAGCAGAGACCTGTTGCTGTTCTGCATCAAAGCTTTTTAATACCAGTGTGCAACGTGCAAAACTAAGGACTCCAAAGACCATCTAAGTCGTTTCTTACTATTTTTTTCCACTTCACTGTCCATTGTATAAAAGAAAAGTGCACGTTCATCAAAGATCATGCTAATTGTGAACTTGGCTCATAGAGTTCCTTTTGGTCTCTGCGCCATCTGGTGGATGGCTGCTTGCACTGCACCTCCATGAGGGTAAATGTGGTACATATCGTGCAGGCATGTCCAATCACAATTCTGAAGGGCAACTCCACTCCAGGTTTAACAGGTACCTTATATAATTAACTACTTCAGGGTCTCGATGCAGTTTTAACTGGTTGAATTAAACAACTTAGAGCAGGGGTGGAACAAAGACCAGGAATGGAAAGTGCCAGCTTTGGCCACTCCTGATATAGTGGCACTGCTTCAAGCACATGCACATTTGAAAATTAACTAATATATTAGAAAACATATCCGGTTCTTTGTCTGCGTGCTTCAGTTGTGCTAGGTTGTGCAAGGTTTACGTCACTGCGGACCCACTGTGTCACCCAGCTACCCCTCTGCAATGGAAATGTCACTTACGGGCTGTCCAGGGGGGCCTGCAGATCCTCGGGGTCCAACTAAACCACGGATACCCTGCAGGAAAGAACAAGTGAGTCAAGATACATGTCTACAACCTTGATGAAAAGCAAGCTAAACAATGAGAAGCCTTACTAGAGACAAACACTGCACAGCGGTCCTGAAACAGCAACACAAGGCACCGATGTGGATTACTGGTGTATGTTGGTTCATAAAGACCATATGAAAATGTGACACCATACTGACATACCACAGGAGCTGCACCCCTTAGTCAAACAGCCATGCACCTGCTACTGCAGCAGTAAGATGTAATTTCCTACCTGTGCAAAATAAATATCATTGTATCATAACAGCATCTCAACGTAAATACCAACGTGCCAGGCCTATCTGAGAATAATGTAATCATTATTAACACTGTTTCAGGTGCTGGACTTTAAACCACAGGTGAATCGTGTTTTCAACTACACAATAAAATCGAGAAGGGAGCGAAAATTTCACAATGCTGCAAAAGTACCTTTGATTCTGCCCAATACAATAAAACACATGCAGATTGCTTTAAAAATGAGCCTGTGCCACATGCTTGCGATGCCTGTTTGAAGTCGCCAGCTGTTTAAGTAATTTTATGAGGCAGAGTTGGGTGCCGGGCCTGCTATGCAACTGTGTGAGCTGCCAAAGCCTCCCATACACAACCGACATCTGTGTTTTGCAGGGAAAGTGATTGATATGGAAATGACAACATCACCCGCTGCTGAGCTGAAGCAGGTTCCCGGTGCATCTCTTCATCTCCAGAAAGACAAACACGCGGCTCTCATTGCTGAGAACCTGTGAGTAATGCCAGTGCAACGGAGTGCGTTCAAACGCTTTCGGTGCGGCTTGAAAACAAACATGGGGAAGTACCTGATGGAATGGTAACTATTTTTGCTTATTAGAATATGAAATATGGAATATAGTAAATATGGACTGGAGAGGAGGAAAACTATTGACCATAGAGTCTGAGGACCACTGTGCAGAGGGTCTGTAAACAAAGCTACAAAATGACATTTAGGGTGTTAAATTACAGTGGAACCAATTTGTTAAATTGACAGGAGTTGTTATTTGTTTTTGTTTTTTTTTTTTTTTTTTGCTCATTGGAGCAGCAGACCACACTACTGCCACCCAGCCTGGATATGCAAGTTGCATAATTAGTTTTAGCAGAATAGCTAAATCTGAAAATGCAATTACAGTGAAACCTGCACATGACAGCCGAGCAAGGGGCCATGTCTTCACACAGAGATGATTTAACATGGGATATACTGTATCTCTACACAGGGATCCGTAAGTGTATTAATTCAGGTACTCACCGGTTCACCAGCCAAGCCTCTTGGTCCTGCAGGTCCATCAGGTCCCTGTAACACAAAGAGCAGTACATGTTACACACTGACGTGCAATTCAAAAGAGAGCACCAGGACTAACAGTAACTTCTGGCTGTTGGTATATACAGCTGTGGCCAAAAGTTTTGCATCACCTAGAATTTTAGGATTGAGACATAATAAAAATAATTTAAACCTATATGAACATAAATTCGATATTTTATTTAACATCATGTAATCAATAAAACTACAAAATGATATCGCAAAAGTCTACCGGAAGCCATAAAAGTAGTCCAGTATTTCATGTTAGATTTCGAAATATCACATTTTTCAATTTTTGATATTGAAAACTACAAAGCGGTATGTAATTCAATATGTTAATGTAACATTATTTAGCAGGTTTCATTTCTCTTTATGAGGCAAAATTGGGTTGTGCAAAACATTTGGCCATAGCTGTATATATTCAGGTTATAAAGATATTGATAAGACGGTATTTATCAATGATGTAATGGATTGAAGAATGCATATTTTTGGATTCCAACTGCATTCAAAACACACTCCGGAGATGTTCCTTTAGAAGACATTGAGAAAGATACGTTTGCCGTTTCATTTATTGTTTTTTTTTTAGTATTTCTAAACATACAGTAAATTGATTCTAAAATGAATCCATGAATGAAAATGAACTCTCTAAAACTGCAAAAAGAATGCACTACGAGCAGGATATTTATGTAGTGTGTGCGCGCGTGTGCGCGTGAGTGTGTGGGTGTGGGTGTGTGTGTGCGTGTGCGTATGGGTGTGGGTGTGTATGGGGATGTGTGCGTGTGTGTGTGTGTGTGTATGTGTGTGGGTGTGTGTGAGTGTGTGTGTGTGTGTGTGTGTCCTTGTGGATGTGGGTGTGGATGTGGGTGTGAGTGTGGGTGTGTGTATGGGGGTGTGCGTGTGTGTGTGGATGTGGGTGTGGATGTGGGTGTGAGTGTGGGTGTGTGTATGGGGGTGTGCGTGTGTGTGTGTGTGTGTGTGTGTGTGTGTGTGTGTTATAATATCTAACTTCAAACTTCACAGAACAAACTATTACAATTGAGAAGAAAGCCTACAAACAGGAGCAGGAACACTCCCAAGCTGAATAAGGATTTGAGAAGCTGGCAGTACTGAAGCGAGCAGAAGGCAGGAATCACACAGCTCCAGATGTTGGCTTGACACATTTGCCCGTCTGCGTAACGTGACTGGAGCCCACAAAGCTCTCTCATCCCAGTCCCAGATTGGGAGGTCTGCCTTGAATCTCAATGTAATTGTCTATTTCTTCCTCCTGTTTACAGCTCCTCACTTCCAAAGCGTTTCCACGGCTACAGAACCCCTTGAGTGAGCTATAGAGAACTTGCAATGCATAACTTAGCTGTTGGGTTCCAGTTTTGTAAAATTAACAGACGTTTGACCTCTTTCCAAAATAACGGCGTTCATTAACAAATGGAGTAAACGCTTTGAAAATATGACTCCGTATCCAACAGTCCTTTCGGATTGCATTTGGGTATATAATCTGCTAAACTGTCCATTTCCTACAACTATGCATGTTGTCTGACATTGCTTGGAAACCTCCTTCCGTGGGTGTGTGTTGTTCTTAAATGTTATCAAATTAACCTTCTCAGCTAATCAAGTTTCATGTTAAGAGGGCATTATCCTGGTGTATCCTCAATAAAACCTTCCCAAATTGTCCAGCAACGACCATGTGTGTGGTCCCACATACAACCCTCAATAATTAAAACTTTAATACAGTGCCTTGCGAAAGTATTCGGCCCCCTTGAACTTTGCGACCTTTTGCCACATTTCAGGCTTCAAACATAAAGATATGAAACTGTAATTTTTTGTGAAGAATCAACAACACGTGGGACACAATCATGAAGTGGAACGAAATTTATTGGATATTTCAAACTTTTTTAACAAATAAAAAACTGAAAAATTGGGCGTGCAAAATTATTCAGCCCCTTTACTTTCAGTGCAGCAAACTCTCTCCAGAAGTTCAGTGAGGATCTCTGAATGATCCAATGTTGACCTAAATGACTAATGATGATAAATAGAATCCACCTGTGTGTAATCAAGTCTCCGTATAAATGCACCTGCACTGTGATAGTCTCAGAGGTCCGTTTAAAGTGCAGAGAGCATCATGAAGAACAAGGAACACACCAGGCAGGTCCGAGATACTGTTGTGGAGAAGTTTAAAGCCGGATTTGGATACAAAAAGATTTCCCAAGCTTTAAACATCCCAAGGAGCACTGTGCAAGCGATAATATTGAAATGGAAGGAGTATCAGACCACTGCAAATCTACCAAGACCTGGCCGTCCCTCTAAACTTTCAGCTCATACAAGGAGAAGACTGATCAGAGATGCAGCCAAGAGGCCCATGATCACTCTGGATGAACTGCAGAGATCTACAGCTGAGGTGGGAGACTCTGTCCATAGGACAACAATCAGTCGTATACTGCACAAATCTGGCCTTTATGGAAGAGTGGCAAGAAGAAAGCCATTTCTTAAAGATATCCATAAAAAGTGTTGTTTACAGTTTGCCACAAGCCACCTGGGAGACACACCAAACATGTGGAAGAAGGTGCTCTGGTCAGATGAAACCAAAATCGAACTTTTTGGCAACAATGCAAAACGTTATGTTTGGCGTAAAAGCAACTCAGCTCATCACCCTGAACACACCATCCCCACTGTCAAACATGGTGGTGGCAGCATCATGGTTTGGGCCTGCTTTTCTTCAGCAGGGACAGGGAAGATGGTTAAAATTGATGGGAAGATGGATGGAGCCAAATACAGGACCATTCTGGAAGAAAACCTGATGGAGTCTGCAAAAGACCTGAGACTGGGACGGAGATTTGTCTTCCAACAAGACAATGATCCAAAACATAAAGCAAAATCTACAATGGAATGGTTCACAAATAAACATATCCAGGTGTTAGAATGGCCAAGTCAAAGTCCAGACCTGAATCCAATCGAGAATCTGTGGAAAGAACTGAAAACTGCTGTTCACAAATGCTCTCCATCCAACCTCACTGAGCTCGAGCTGTTTTGCAAGGAGGAATGGGCAAAAATTTCAGTCTCTCGATGTGCAAAACTGATAGAGACATACCCCAAGCGACTTACAGCTGTAATCGCAGCAAAAGGTGGCGCTACAAAGTATTAACTTAAGGGGGCTGAATAATTTTGCACGCCCAATTTTTCAGTTTTTCATTTGTTAAAAAAGTTTGAAATATCCAATAAATTTCGTTCCACTTCATGATTGTGTCCCACTTGTTGTTGATTCTTCACAAAAAATTACAGTTTCATATCTTTATGTTTGAAGCCTGAAATGTGGCAAAAGGTCGCAAAGTTCAAGGGGGCCGAATACTTTCGCAAGGCACTGTATCTGTTTTATGTACATTCATAATTTTGATCAAAACAGCTTGCATGTCAACCTATCCCGATAACACAGGAATGTTGTTTTTTTTTCCAAATACTTATCATATTATGCGTTCTTGTTATATCTATGTGTACAGATTTCAAGATATATGTCTGCTTCTTGTTATTCTAAGTATAGGTCGACTGAGCAATGCAGGGTACTAGAATAAAGAGCATAGAATAGGTTTAAATTAGAGTCTCATGGCTTGTCTTACCTTTTATGATGCTTTCCAATCACTGTGAAAGGTTCTTCTTGCAATTACTCAAATGCTGTATTTCTATTGCTTTTTGATCAGTCTGGGTTTCAGGTGCTTGGGGTTTATAAGCGGTTCTTCACTTCAGACAGCCATAGACATATGTTACGTAGGCTAGCTCGGTCTTTGTGGTTCTAAGCACCAGCGCCATCTAGTGAACACCCCTTGTGGATTGAGGTTAGTGCCAGCGCCTTCTAGCGTGAAGACGTACTGCTTGCAACTGGAACTCAAGAGCAACTCCTCCCAACTACCTCGGGTCACAGACTTCTCAATTTGAGCGCATTGCCATGAGAAGAACCATTCTGCATGATTGCAAACAAAGGGACAGTGCAATAAGGTTCAAATGCAAGTCTGGAGACACAGTGACTTGGATTCAGAACCTTGAAAATCATCCGCTGAGCCAAGCCGGATTTGAACCCAGGTCCAGGTATCCTGCGCTACTACTGTGGTATTCTTACCCTCTCGCCAGGCTCCCCGACAGGGCCATGAAATCCTGGCTTTCCAAGTTCTCCCTAAAGCAAACAAAGAGAGAGAGAGAGAGAGAGAGAGAGAGAGAGAGAGAGAGAGAGAGAGAGAGAGAGAGAGAGAGGTGATTAACTGTTTGACATAAGAACTTGTTCAAGTAGCCATGTCCCTGTCCAATCCTGTTCAATCTGACGCTAAGACACACAGCAACCCCGTAATAAAAAAAAGAAAAAAACAGGCATTCTTCTGGTATACATACTTGCAGCAGGAGGAGGTTATACATTAGATCGTTAAGAATGGATCTGGCTTCTAGTAAGCAAACAGACATAAAAAGGGGGTAGCCATCAAAGTTTTATAGGAAACACATCTGAGAAAACACATGGGATATGCACCTTTTGGCGCACCTTAAAAAATTAAAAAACCTTAGCTTTCTATTAATAAATACAGTGGCAGTGTAAGAGACCAGGGTTACGTGTTTTAGTGTAACAGCAATCTATTATTTTCACTTACACTGTGTCCTTTATCCCCTGGGAGACCTGGAAGACCGTCAAAGCCTCTGTCGCCCTTTAAAACAAAGACAAGCCATTAACAGCAAGCACTTTGTTTTTTGAGTGAAAATGTTTAAGCTAATGTTCTAATGGGGAAAGTGCCATGCTGGAGAAATAATTAAGCGTTATCACAGCTACGGAAAAACGTAATCTCTTAGTTTATATTACTTAGCTGTTTGGTTCCAGGTCTGTAAAATTTACAGCTGTTTTTTCCCTCTTTCAAAAAGCGGAGACTGGAGGAAACACTTAGTGTGGCATGAGCCGGAGCGTTTGTCTACTTGACTTAGTTCCTTATAGGTTTCGCCTTCTGTTTTTACTGAGTGTTTTTAAATTGATTATTACAGCTGCCCTAACAGATCCACTTCCTAAAAAATGTTACAACTCTGTCACACAAAATCTACAGCAGCGTGACTCTGTAAGTGTACAGCTGTGTTACGATAAAGAGTGGGAACCGAAGACTACAACTAAAACACTTTAACGTCAGCATCGCTCTGACAGGCCCAACAAATCAGAGGTCGGAGGTCATGACACAACAGTACGCAATGATTAGTCACAGTGCAGAAGAACACATGCAGAATACCCATGCCAACTTTCATTTCAATAGCTTAAAGATTATTGTATATATGTATGTGTGTCAAGGGATGAAAATAAAACCATTGCATAGCAGTTTCATCCATTCCAGGTTTTAACACTAGCTTGATCAACCCCAGTGTATAGGTAACAAGCTCAGGAATCAAGAATGGATCAAACTGCTGTGCAATGGGAGTCTTATTTCCATCCCTGGTGTATGCATGCATGCACAGGTATGTATGTACAGATATAAAGGAAGTCAACTATATTCCCTTTACTTGGGATTAGAGGACAGAAGAAAGGGTAATCAAAAAGAAATGTGTGGCGATGAGGACGGAGTGAGATGAATAAAGGAGATTAAAACAAGATGATCCGAGAGGCCCTGCCGAGAGAGAGAAGAGAGAAGAGAGAAGAGAGAGGGACCTCTCAAAGTGACGGGCGGGGCGGGGGGGCTAATTATACATGCGGGTGAAATAAAAATGCACAGCACATTCCTGTCCGGTCCGGTACTCACCTTACCCCCCACCTCTCCAGGCACACCTCTGATCCCGTCGGTCCCTGCCCGCCCCTGTAAAACACACGGCACAGTCAGTCTCCCAGCGCAGTGGTTAGGGGGGCTAACATGTTTAGTTATGAATCGAGCCAGCTACTCCTA
This sequence comes from Acipenser ruthenus, assembly GCF_902713425.1. Taxonomy (NCBI): domain Eukaryota; kingdom Metazoa; phylum Chordata; class Actinopteri; order Acipenseriformes; family Acipenseridae; genus Acipenser; species Acipenser ruthenus. Next base: position 1,830,357 of record NC_081224.1, on the reverse strand, counting down.
TAACCACCCCCTGGGCCATCAAAATCGATTCTAAATTGGAATGAAACTGTGGCGCAGTTATCAGGTAAGTGTGTGGGGGAATCACAATACATCCTGACATGAAGTATCACACAGCACTAGAGATGTCTCTTGTGATACAGGCCAGGTATCACTACACAGATACCCGCAGTCCACAATTATAATTCTTATATCTGTGTTTTTTAATCAAAATAAAGTATCATGCTCTGCCTATCATGATTTCTATTGCACTGCAGTCTTAATGTATTATTCCAACCGTAGTGCTTTGATCATTCATACGATAACTTATTTTGCTAGTGAAGCTGTATCACAGACTGTGCTTTACAAATAGACTTTACAAATAGAGTTTGTCTATTTGATTATATGCAATTATATATATATATATATTGTTATTGCATATAATTGCATATAGCAGACCCAGCTATTGATGTGATACAGCCAACTGAAACATCTTTGTATTACATAGCTTGTATCCGATGGTTTGTTTCAAATATAAATCACATCACATTTTAATTAGTTATATTGTTTAATTATTGCTATTACTGTATAGGGTGCTTTGTAAGATACTAGATTTCCACCCACTCAGTTGTATTCTCTACAACAGTTGCACCATAAATTGGTAGAATTGATGTAATTCTGAGTTAAATATAAGACCTAAATCTTGATCTAGACCCAAATCCCTGTTCAGATTCTTACCCTCTTCCCAACTTTCCCTGGCATTCCGATTGGACCCGGAATTCCCTTTGGACCCTGAAAAACAAGGATATTCAGATGAAACCTGGAATCAACTAGCAACATTGATTACAGTGACTGGAATTAGAGGTATAAATCAGCTGTCAATTTATCAATGCAACTTTCTTATTCTAAAGCAGGAAGCAAAAAAAAAATGTGTAGACTCGTATACAATGGAGGCTGTGTGGTCCAGTGGTTAAAGAAAAGGGCTTATAACCAGGAGGTCCCTGGTTCAAATCCCACCTCAGCCACTGACTCACTGTGTGACCCTGAGCAAGTCACTTAACCTCCTTGTGCTCCGTCTTTCGGGTGAGACGTAATTGTAAGTGACTATGCAGCTGATGCATAGTTCACACACCCTAGTCTCTGTAAGTCGCCTTGGATAAAGGCGTCTGCTAAATAAACAAATAATAATACAATGGAGTAGTTAACGTCTTTTTTTATGAGAATCACTTACCTGGGGTCCCATGTCACCTGAGTCTCCTTTCTGACCGGAAGCTCCAGGTAGACCCTAAAAATAAATACATACGCAGGCTTGAAAAACTGAAAACACAGCGGTGTTGAAAGCATAAATCACTCCAATTAGTAATCGTCTAGCTAATGAAGCGACACAGCAAAAGCATACAGCTGTTGTAAGAAAGGAAAATATAAAAAAATTGCTTGTTGGTAGTTATACCACCCAAGCTTATCAAAGCAAAACAATTTCTGCTCATGGAGTAACTGACTTAATTACTGCAGATTTGTCCACGGCATTTGAAGATTATTTTCTTTGAACTTCGTTGAAGGAAAGGAAACAAGCCTTCGGAAATCCCCAACGATTCAAGGCAGTGAACTGTGAAAGACCCACACTGCATATTTCAATGTCAGGGTCTCACGACACTCCAGCTCGCAATTTCCATTCTGCTGGGAATTCAGGACCGTGAAGGCATTCGCTAAGGGACACATTAATGCAGCAGAAAATACAACACAAAGTGTAAACTGCCTGGGAGCACTCAAATGAGTCCTTTGGCTCTTAAAATGTACACGAGCAGCAATGATACATGGACCTTGACCATTCTCTTATACACCTTGGCAATGATGCAGTTTTCCCATGGTTATACGATGCATTCATCACAGTTGTGTACCCTGGTTTGCCATGGTGTTTAACATGCTTTACCCAACCTCGTTATTCTTTACAATGCTTGCCTATGCTTTAACCATGCTTTATCACACTTTGCTATGCTTTTACTATGGGAAACTTTTATAAGGTCTGCTATTCCCGAACAGTTTTCAAACTCCACTCATTATTAAAATCTGCATTCACATTTCAATTGAGGAGTGTACTGATTTTTTTTTTTTTTTTTTAATTGATCATGCCCAATTATAGATTCACCTGCTTAATATCCAAAACTATTTTCTGGTACTGTGTATATAAACATAAGATGGTGGAAATACTCACACAAGAACCCACAAATATTTCAGTTTTTAGTAAACTGAGTGGATTCGATTTTTAAAAAGAAGCAAGGAGAGGTTATCGAAAGATAATGACCTCAGAAATTGTGCATGGACAAGTTTTTTTTATTTTTTATCATACTGCTTCACTAATTGTACTGCGGTTCTTCCCTATTTCTGCTGCTGACAGATCTCATTCAATCTTCTGTCACAGGGTAATGTCACCGTCCCACAGCACTGCGTGTGTCTCTGTGTGTTTGGTATGTTATCAGATGGTGAAAGCACGGAGCAGTGTGCGTACCAGAGGTCCCTGTCTTCCAGTCATCCCCAGCGGCCCTGGAGGTCCTTTCAGAGAAAGCTACAGGGAGAACAGAAAATGTGTTTAGAATTTACATCCCGATACATTTAGTACAGGTGCTTCCTAACTATCTGCGTAGATGAATCAGCGTTACCAAGCAAGAAGAACTTCCTGTGGAAATTCCTTTGCAAAGATTCATGAGATTTGGAAGTCTCTTATACTCTTTTAACAGTCTCTCTCTGTACTGGTGGAGCAGAGAAAGAGAAAGGGAGGCTCTTATACTTTCTGAACAGCCTCCCTCTGCTCTGTGCTGGTGGAGCAGAGAAAGAGAAAGGGAGGCTCTTATATTCTCTTAACAGCCTCCCTCTGTTCTGGTGGAGCAGAGCAATAAAGGGAGGCTCTTATACTCTCTGAACAGCCTCTCTCTGATCTGTGCTGGTGGAGCAGAAATAGAGAAATGAAGGCTCTTATATTCTCTTAACAGCCTCCCTCTGTTCTGGTGGAGCAGAGCAATAAAGGGAGGCTCTTATACTCTCTGAACAGCCTCTCTCTGATCTGTGCTGGTGGAGCAGAGAAAGAGAAAGGGAGGCTCTTATACTCTCTGAACAGCCTCCCTCTGATCTGTGCTGGTGGAGCAGAGAAAGAGAAAGGGAGGCTATTATACTCTCTTAACTAACTTGGTGTAGCAGAGGATAAAAATGAAAAACAATCGTGTGTGTGACTCGAATCAGGTGATTTGGAGAAGCTTCAACTCCACAATGGCTGGGGGACAGGAGGAGCTTCAACTCCACAATGGCTGGGGAAGAGGTGAAAAGATTCCTCACCTTGGTCTGCTGGAGAATAGCCTGAGCCTGAGCCTCTTGAGCAGAGATTACCGGACCCTTCTGACCATCGTTTCCATACTGGAACTGTGAGGGGAAGGGGGGTGGTGAGAAGAGATGACATTATCCGCATTGCATCAACAGCATTGGATTTTAAATTCCCATTAGCAGATGGCACACTAAGTATGCAGAATACCTATGTAGAATGTACAATCCATATAAACTGAAAATTCCACATGTGATCAGCCTTATTCTCCATATGTCTATATATACATTTAGGTGGAACTTACTGGTAACATCAGCATGGTCCCTGGAGGACCTGGTATCCCATCAGCCCCAGAAAGGCCTGGGCGTCCAGCAGGTCCCTGTCAGACAAGACAGAGAGAGATGGGGGGGAGGGGAAGAGGAAGACAGAGAGAGAGAGAGAGGGAAAGAGAGACAGACAGAGATTAGGTCTGTCAGACTGTATTAGCAATGACCACTCACAGGTGAAGACATGCAGAACGAACTCTAATGGATGGCTGCAGGGGATCTGAGTTCCAGACACCTGAGACGCATCTGATTTTTGGTTTCTTGTGTTTGCTTTCAGTGCTTGGGCCAACCAGAACTGAGCACAGGGAGTAGGGCAGGAAGGTATACATGGAAGTTTTAAACAGAAGGGAAGAGCATACTGGAACAACATGAGAAACGTTTGGGAACGAGAAAAGGCCTTTCAGCCCATCAATGCTCATCCCTTGTTAGCACACCCTTCTCCCCTACTGGGGGGGGGGGACTCATATAAAAGCACAGAATCTTTTTTTAAACGTTCCCAGTGTTTTAGATACATCACCTGGTAGGCTATTCCATGTAGTTATAACTCTCTGTGTAAAAAAAAGTGCTTCCTACCTGCTGTTCTACACTCAGTGTTACTGTGCTTGGATTAACTTTATCTACCATTTATGATTTTAAAGACCAATCAAATCCCCTGTTCCTCTTCTTTTTTCTCGGCTGAAGAAATTGCATTATTGTACCTGTCTTACACAGAGAGTAATAAATGCACTGCATAGCCTTCCATGTCAAGCAGTAATGTCTTAAACACCAGGAATGTAAAACAAAAACAATACGAGTCTGTCCTGGTGAATCAGATCACCTTAGTAGGGGCACATGGAGTGCTAGAAAGGGCCTTGATGGTCTGAACGGCCTCTTCTATTATTTATTTAGTTTAATCAGTTAATGCAGTCGATCCCCATCGCAGCTCTTTCATTCCAATACAATCCAGGGCTTTGTCCCAAACAGGTCCCTAATTATTTCATTGATCACCTGGGTCCCTGGTCGCGACAAAACACAGTGTAAGAGAATCGCGTTTCTACATTGCGTGATGCTGTGGGGCTACATCATTCACTGTCAACATCCCTCTGGGTTATGTAAAAATTAACATTTCTGAAGCACAGCCATAAAGAGAGATGGGCGCTCCCTGGAATGAAAATAGCCAATGCCAAAAAAACAAATAAATAAAACGAGAGAAGTACAGTAAGAGCCATCTCCAGATGGTCTGTCATTCAGCCCTAGGCTGCTGTATTTTTTCTTTTTTTTTTTCTTTTCCTCCAGCACCAGCTACAGAGATTGACATATCCCTTATCGGAGCCAATAAATCACAGGGCTGCAGAATTTCATCTGATAACATTGTACACTCTGTCTTGTCTAACCCCAGGTCCTCCCTGGAGAAAGCAGCTCTTAAGCTGCTGCTGTGGTATTCGTTCCAGCACTGCTAATAAAAGAAGGTGGCAAAGATTGTATTATTTATTTCTCATTATTACTATAAGTCTCTGTAAGCCGCCTTGGATAAAGGCGTCTGCTAAATAAACACATAATAATAAGCGCTCAAGGTGAAGCAAAGCTGATCTAAGAGACACATTCACAGAGCAGCGGCGGGACGAATATGTATATATTCAAGCAGGCGCTGCTTGAGCTGTATGACCATATGATTCGATGACTGGATTTATTGCTAACAAAATCAGCAAAATAAAATCAAGAACATGTTTCAGTGAGCTGAAGAAAATAACTTCTCAATATCCACGGTACATGCAGTATACATTTGCATTCGTTTTTGTCTTCCAAATTCATAATGAAGAACAGGCATCTGGAACGGATTCAAGCTTGTGAATATTTGAGAGTTTATAGAGAACTGCAGAATAAATGTACTATATTAAACATATTCAAACTACAGTGCGGGCAGCGGGCCACGTTAACACAAAGATGACGTTTATTTCTGTGGGTTTTTTTTTTTTATTGCTTTTTAGGATTGCTGTGAGAATCAAACCGCTTGCTTTTCTGGTGGTTTATTTTGTATTTTTTATAAATAGTAATAATCGGATAAAACTGGAGCATAACAGTTTAAAAAAAATGCTGATTTATAGACCTATTCTTAGTAACATTGTTACAGACAATAAAAATACAGTGGAACAAAGTCAGCAAACAAAAAATCAGGTTTAGAAATGAAGTAAATTAATGTCCTGCTCTGTTTAGATCAGTAAAACAAACCCGGAGGTGTCTGCATAAACCGAACATGAATTGAGCGCAGTAGCAGCTCCAAGCCAGCAAGGGGTACTGTAATGGAAGCCCAGCTGTAGTCTCTTTATACTTCTTTATTCTATGGTTTACTGAACAGTACCCCCTTCTGGATTAAATAAGTACTGCGGTTAAAAAGTTTGCAGAGACAAAACTGCTGGCCCTGCTGATTATTTAACTTATTTAATACAGTACAATTATTATTATTATTATTATTATTATTATTATTATTATTATTATTATTACACAATATATATACAGTATATATATATATATATATATATATATATATATATATATATATATATATATATATATATTACATTTAGTAGTCGCCAATTATTTTTTATTATTTTTTCCCAATTTCGAATTTCCAATTATTATTTAGGCTCAGTTCACCGCTACCACCCCTGCGCTGACTCTGGAGCGATGAAGACGAAAACACGCTGTCCTTCGACGCGTGTGCCGTCAGCCGACCGCTTTTTTTCACACTGCAGACTCACCATGCAGCCACCCAAAGCTACAGCGTCGGAGGACAACGCAGCTCTCGGGCAGCTTACAGGCAAACCCGCAGGTGCCCGGCCAGACTACAGGAGTCGCTGGTGCGCGGTGAGCCGCGGACACCCTGGCCGACCTAAACACCCCCCCCCCTCCCCGGGTGGTGCTCGGCCGCACTCTGAAAGCTCCTGTCCTCGGTCTGCAAAGGAATAGCCTGGAGTGGAACCGGCGACGTCCAGGCTATAGGGCACATCCTGCAGTCCACGCGGATCGCCTTTACCGGATGCGCCACTTGGGAGCCCCATTACACATATTTTTTGTCCAAGGTCGTTTTGAGCAAAACATGCCTACTTTTTTGCAAAAAAACATGCAGCTATATAAAACAGTTAATAGGAAATGTACAGCTATGGCCAAAAGTTTTGCATCGCCTAAAATTTTAGGATTGAGATGAGCATTACTTAGATCTTTTATTTAACATCATGTAATCGAAGAAACTACAAAATGATACAGCAAAAGTCTACCGGTAGCCATAATAACAGTACAGTACTTCATGTTAGATTTCTAGATGCCACATTTTCCAATTTTGTGTCAGTTTTTCGTTAAGTATACGGAAAACTACTAAGCGGTATGTAATTCAACATGTTGACATAACATTATTCAGCAGGTTTCATTCGACTTTATGAAGCAAAATTAATTCTATAGGGTGATGCAAAACTTTTGGCCAGAGCTGTACTTTATGCCTTAGTTAGATATCCAACACAGTTAGCTTTGCCAAACCTAAGTAACTCTGTAAACCATACTATAGCTAATAAAACTGTTTTAGTATGTCTTATATGGAAAAACAAATTTTATTGGGGCAAACATATGACTGGTTAACTGGCCTGCTATGTTGAGTTATTTTATCCTCTTTACAGTCATAAAGTCTGGTCTTAAAATTTTAATATAGCTTTTAATGTATTCTTCTACCCATCCCTCAGATAGTGTGTCATGTTCTGGAATAGGGGAGCACATAACAGCTGAAAAAGCATGACCAGACATGGATTCCGGCGTCTGCTAAGAAATAAAATAATAATAAATAAATTCCCCTTTTCTGTAGGGTTGAGTACTAATAAGGACTGTGCATATCAAACACAGCACCCTGTCGTTGAATTTCTGCCACGCTCAAAAAGGAACTTCTGTCTCAAAACTCATTGTGTATGACATCACCACAAGAGTACCATATGGGATCCATATGGCCCTGTAAGTAGACAGTCTCATCTGTGAGTTTCAACACATGTTTGTATAATAATAGTTCCACCACAATTGTATCTGTTAGACAAATGCAACCCACAGGCTGGTGCGGCAGACAGGCTATTGATTACTATTCTAGACAGGAACTAGACTGAGGGAGCAGGAAACTCTATCCCTCTGTCCCCCCTCAATAAAACACACACTGCAAATAATATATTAATATCTTGCAGCAAAACCTCACTTTTAGTGTTTGAAAGTAAGCACGCTCCAAACACTCTTTTAGAATTTACAGAGAGAGAGACACACCTGAGCTTGTTACCTATACATTGTCACGAATCAAGTAGTAAAACCTGGGATGGGTGAAACTGCTGTGCAATAGGACTGTTATTTCCTTGAATTGCAATGCATTTTTTCAATCAGACATTCAGCGCTGGTAAACTTGCTACTCACAAAGTCTCCAGTGTCTCCAGGTAAGCCGGGGTACCCCATTGGTCCCGAGGTGCCAGGTTCCCCCTGAAAAAGAGAACGCGTCATAGTGATCACTAGCCCTTTCTATAGTGTGCACTGTTATAGGAGCACACCAATTAATGTGCCTGTCTTTATCTGTGTTTTACACTGACCGACCACGGTGCTGCAGCAGTGTCCAGCATTTAATTTAATTAGTAAGAAATCTGGATAGGAGTTGCTTTGATCAGCCAATACTGGGTATTTAGAGCATTTTACAGTACCATGGAATCCAGCTGGATTGCATCAACCATGTATTTCTAGGGGTAGGTGGTTTCTGCAATAGGCAATTCTCCAGTACTGTACTCAAAAAACCCCTTATCCTAGCAGAGTACAGGAGACCAGATCAGCTCTTTAGAGCAGTGACGTTGGACCCAGGGAGAGGTTTGTATAGGTCTGTGTCACTGTAAGACAATGTGAATCTTAAGGAAAGAGATGGGAACTTACCCGGGGGCCTTGGGGGCCAGGAGGTCCCGGTACCAGCATTCCCTAAAGAGAAGAACAGAAGGGTTCAGATCAGCTCTGAGGGGGCTATAAGTGGTGCGAACAGGCCCCGAGACTGCGACTCCAGGACAGGGCAGGCTTGAGGGCTTGAGGCTCGAGATCTTGAGCATGTGGAACCTCACGCTGCCACTGCCTTGTGGAGACTATTCTGTCTCCAATCTTCAATTCTGCCAAATGCAACTCCAGAAATGATAAATGTGATATTTAAAAGATGCCTGCTCTATTTTGTTGCATTAGTACACAATACCGATAACGAACACCGCAAGCTTTGAACTAGGTTTCCCTGAGGCAGTCCCTTTGCGAAGGCGCTTTCAAATTTTCCATTGCATTGTTTGTTGTAATAAGTGCGGGACTCATTAGCGGTTCCTTACCGGTTCAATAACTGCTGGCTCTCCCTTTTCTCCCTTCTCAGATGTTCTTTTTGTCTCCTAAATAAAAGAACACAAAGACAATAAAGGTAAGAATCCTGAAAAGAAAAACAAACAAACAATGCATTTCAATTTAGTATGCTGTTAATTTCAGCTTTGAACTGCTTACTACACAATACAACCATTTCACTGTGGATATAGACACACAGAGTACAGAGAATTCAAAACCAGAAAGCAGCGCTGTTTCTAAGGAGAATCCAACAGGATACTCAGCATCAATCCCTAGAAAAACATAATGAAGAAGAAAAGTCCCAGACAAACTGTAAACTCAGTGTTTTAATAACCAGCTGCAACATTTCAGCTGCCTTGAAACTTACACAACAACAGCATCAGTCTGCCTCGCTATCTCTACCATGCGATCTGAAAAACGGCAGAAGCTAATTATTAAAATAGTGAGTTTTGAGTTTATCATTTACTTTTCCTCTTCATTTTACACACACACACACACACACATATTTGTGGTTACTCAGTGATACAGTCTACTGTAAAGCATACACCAGATTGTTCTGCCGAGTCATTTTTGGTAATTTATGGATCTGTAGTCCATTGTAATGCCGTTAAACGGGAGCCATATTGTTAATAAAGAAGGTTTTACGTTCTTTATTGTTGAATATAGAAATGTAACTGAAAATGGCACCAGAATAACACACAGAGAAGTCAGAAACCTGGAGTGAATGTAGCAAACACTTAGTCAAGGTGGGGTTATAAATATCAACAGCTTCCCCATCCCCCTACGCCCTGTGAATAAGTGTCTCCATAAAGCCCTTTGGGGGTTCTGAAAGACAATACAGCTGTGACCAAAAGTTTAGCATCACCCTATAGATTAAAGTCGAATGAAACCTGCTGAATAATGTTACTTAAACATATTGAATTACATACCGCTTTGTAGTTTTCCCCATATACTTAACACCAAAAAACTGACAAAAAATTTAAAACTGTGACATTTCAAAATGAAACATGAAATACTACTGTACTGCTATTATGGTAGACTTTTTTGATATCATGTTGCAGTTTCTTTTATTACACAGTGTTAAATAAAATATCTAAAATATATTTATGTAATTTTTTTTTTTTATGTGTCAATCCTAAAATTCTAGCTGATGCAAAACTTTTGCCATAGCTGTACATACAGTAAGGGCAGTGTTGTTGTTTCTGATGATGTCTGTTTCTTATTAGAAGTACACAGAGATGAAAACCCTCTCCTCATCTCCGCTGTACATACGTCATAATCTCTGGTCTCCGCTTCCTCTCGCTCCACAGGCCCGTAGCGATCCTCGTACTCGCCCTCTTCATACTCCTCATATTCGTTCACCTCGTACTCCTTCACCTCATAGGTACTGTCCTGGTCCTCAGGCCCCACCTCCTCGTACTCAAACGCCTCCAGCTAAGAGGCAGAGGCAGCACGACCCACATCACTCACACACCAAGAACATAGGAACAGTTTGAGAACGAGACAAGGCCATTCGGCCCATCAAGGCTGGCCCGTTGTTAGCACACCATTCTTCCCTTACTTGGGGGAACTCATTTAAAAGCACAGAATCTTTTTTTAAATGTTCCCAGTGTTTTAGACCCATCACCTGGTAGGCTATTCCATGCATGTATAACTCTCTGTGTAAAAACAGTGCTTCCTACCTTCTGTTCTAAACTCTACTCAGCTTCCATTTACACTCTCTTGTTCTTCTCTCTGTGCTAAACTGGAAGTCTTGGGTTAACTTTATCTATTTCATTTATGATTTCTAGGCTTTAGACATTTATTCTTTTAACCTTTCTTAATCGCTCATGTCTTTAAGTTCTGGGATCAGCCTAGTTGCCCTTCTCTGCACCTTCTCGAGTGCAGTGATGTCTTTTTTGTAGTGAGGTGACCAAAACTAGGTGGGGTCCAGCTAGGGCATTGTATAATCTTAGCATAGCCTCTCTAGACTTGTATTCCACGCTTTTTGTTATATAATCTAACAATCTATTGACCTATTTAATTGCCTCACCACGTTGGTGAGATACTTGTAATGATGACTTCACTATAACCCCGAGATTATTTTCAAAGTCCTCATCCCCTATTTCCATCCCCATTCATTGTATACTAAAAACATGGATTTGTACACCCGCTATGCAATAATTTACGTTACTCCCAACGCTAGGATACCACAACAAGGGGAATTACACAGTAGATCAATCATGACTAATGGAATTTAAAAACAGAGACGCCCATGCATTGCTTCATCTAAAGCAGACATCCCCCGATACAGCATTCATCTTATCCAGTGTCAGCACTGTTGCTGGGAACGTCTTTTCTCCCAAACGGATTGTTACTTTGCTACCCACTCAGTAACTAACCTATTTTGTATTTATCCTACTTGAGAATGAATAGAGATAGCTGCGCCTTTTTCTGCTAAGATTCTAGAGGTTTTGCCCAAGGCACTGTACCAGCTGATGCTCTTGAAAAATTGTATTCAATATATGACCACATACGTTTTAATATATGTAAGTTAAACATTAGCCGGCCTTATGAAACATTTGCAGTAAATAATCATTTATGTTAATGCTTTGTATTACAATACAATTTCATATCACTAGCAAACAGGTGTGATTAATCGATTGAGTAGATCGCTCAATCGATCAATAGAAAATGTCAAGATTAAAACACCTAATGTATATATTTATGGTTTCAAACCTGAAAAAGGAAAACTGCTGTGTACCAAAAGGAGGAAAATCAAAAAGAAAAAGGTAATGTAGATACACAAAAATGTGAATAACTGATTAAAAAAACCAATGATATATATTGTGGTTAATGGGTGATTCAGTCTGCTGTATCCCAGGACTCATACCAAATTGTTCTGCTAAGCCCTGCTGTTAAATGATGTATCTGTAGTCAATTGCCATGTTGGTGAACCCTGCTGCATTAATAAAGAACCCAGCAGTGTCTCAAACCAGCGGGATACAGGCTAACCACAGCAGCCCCTAAGCAGTGTGTCCATACCTCAGTGACGTTGGGTCCTGCTGTCACTGTGGACACAGGGATTTTATCGTACTCGCTGTAGAAGTAGTCTTCCTCTAGCTCCTCCGCCTTTGGTCTTTTGGGTTTCTCCTCATCCTGAACAGAAAGATCACAATTAAACCTGCAACATTTCCCTTAAAAAAAAGTTTACCGCAGAAAATTTACACAGTCATTTTGCTCCCATATAGTTTCATATGGTTTTGCATGTTTTTTTTAACCCTTTAAGGTACAAGGATATGTGATGAATAAAAATGCTAACTTTATTTTTGCAGTGAGGTGCACGAAACAGGGTTTAAGATGTACTGACAGGTTGGATCCGGTCATCCAGATGGTCAGTTTCCTCCTCGTGATGCTTGAGTCGCTCTCAAATGGATTTAAAGAAGTTTGAACAACAATTCCTTGTGTACCTTAAGGGGTTAAATATGCTGTGCTGTGCCTCTCTGGGATTTACATCCTTACCTCTGCTTTATTACACTTTGCTAATCTTTTACTGCGGTAAGCTTTTATAAGGGATATTCCTTTTCAGTCTTGTTTTAATGTGGTCTTGCTAGTTCCTAGCCGTCGTTAGCTGCAGTACTAGATTTGCTGCCACTACTGGTGCAATCAATTGTGTTGGTGAAGTTTTCCATTTCTTTGTGCTTTGAAATGTTTAACCTTCTTAACTTTGCAATTACTATTTCTGTTATCTGCCGAATTTAATTCCGCTGGAGCCCGAGATTTTTGCTGTTGTGCTCCTCGCTCATGGAACTCTATTCCGGTTGACATTAGGCAGGTTGAAACATTGGATTTTAAGTTTAATTTGGGAACATACTTTTTCTTATGTGCTTTTATATGATTGACTACTGGAGAGTATTGTACACATGAGCTCTCTTGTTTTGTTTTTAACTTTGTACAGCACTCTGGGATGCCATGGTGTGAAGGGAGGGCGCTGTATAAAAATACATTTGTATTGTATTGTATTATCTCCATATGATATGTCAATTGTGCCCTCTGGCATCATCACCTGTTTCTAACACAATACTCCCCTTTAAAAAACACTGTAAACTAAACCAAATTAGCTGTCATTGATCCAGACTAAATTTAGTTTTATAAGATAGATGTAAGAGACCAGATTAATACGGCACGCACTGCAAACAGCTTGAATTGAAAACTTCACCTCCACAACATTCAGTTTGGAATGGTCTGTTAAACACTAGCAACATGACCTTTAAGATTAGTTGCTACTTGTGGGTTTGGGTTCGCTGCTTCAGATCACACCAGTAATGTATCTTTTTAGATACATTGACAATTATACAACAAGAATAATTCTCTTTGTACCTATTATGATCGTTAAAAAATGTTAATGATTATTTATTTATTTATTAATTAATAAATGCTGTAGTTAGCGGATTAGGCTTTCTTCCATTGGGGTTCCTCACATTCTGGGATTTTATTAGGTTGTGATATGTTAGTTTTAATGGGAATGCTATGAATGGGAAGGGAGTAACAGCATGACATTGCCTTTATGTTTTAAAATATATTACAGACACTACAAGACGCAGCAAAGGTATGGCCACATGTTTTTTTGTAAACACTCGAGGGGGTTCTGCAACACTTTCAGGTATCAGGAAAAAAAAATGCAACCATAAACTTTTCATGCATCTATTTCAAATCTACATTTTTAAAATAGAAATATATTAAAAACACACATATCATGAAGATAAATATATAGATTGTATACAATTATATCTATATCTATATATCTATATATATATATCTATATCTATATATATATATATATATAAACACTCAAACACACTACAATATTTATATATATATATATATATATATATATATATATATATATATATATAAATGCATAATCACTATTCACATGTAGTATTTATATATGTATTGGATATACATATATACAGTGTATATGCATAGGGAGCTAATGAACCCCATTCCTCTAATTCTAATAGTAGATTGTCTCTTGTTGTCTCTTGTTGGAGACAGTCACAGTACCTCTAGGGGGAGAAGGGGTACCTCTGCTTTATTACCCTGCTCTCATGATGTGGATGGCAGTTAGGGAACAGGTACATGAATACTATGGTTAAGAAGCGTTAAGGGTTGTCTAAAGCTATGTAAGTGGCAGGGAGTTCTAGTCGGGTCTACGACATCAGCTTTTATATTTCTACCTCTTCCCCAGAAACTGGGATTATCGTCGCTTCGGGCTGCAACGTAGCCACCACAAGGGTCTCTTGTATTGGATCAGGCAGTGATGTAGCCACCTCAATGGCCTCGTCAACTGCCAGTTCGGGCAACAATGTAGCTACGCCAAGGACATCCTTGATCGGCTCAGGCAGCGATGTAGCCACCTCAAGGGCCTCGTCAACTGCCAGTTCGGGCAACAATGTAGCTACGCCAAGGACATCCTGCATTAGTTCAGGCAGCGATGTAGCCACCTCAAGGGCCTCGTCAACTGCCAGTTCGGGCAACAATGTAGCTACGCCAAGGACATCCTGCATCGGTTCAGGCAGCGATGTAGCCACCTCAAGGGCCTCGTCAACTGCCAGTTTGGGCAACAATGTAGCTACGCCAAGGACATCCTGCATCGGTTCAGGCAGCGATGTAGCCACCTCAAGGGCCTCGTCAACTGCCAGTTTGGGCAACAATGTAGCTACGCCAAGGACATCCTGCATCGGTTCAGGCAGCAATGTAGCCACCTCAAGGGCCTCATCAACTGTCAGTTCAGGCAATGGTGTAGCCACTCCATAGGCATCTTTTGTCGGTTCAGGAAATGCTGTAACCTCCACAAGGACCTCTAGCATCTTTTCAGGCAGCGCTGTAGTCGCTATAAGGGACCCTACTCTTGGTTCAAGCAGCGTTTCAGCCAGCAACAGTGCCTCTATTTCTTCTTCAGGTCCCGGCACTTGTTTTTTCTTTCTACCCTCTTTCTTGTTTTTTGTCTGAGAGGACTTGTCCCTCTTGTTTTTAGAAGACAACCTTTTTTCTTTTTTGTCTTTTTTGTCTTTTCTCTTTTTTTTGTCTTTTTTCTGTTTTTGGTTGACGGGGGCTTCTTGTAGCCCCTTCAGCGAGTAAAGCTGGACGACGGAAGCAAAGGAAAGAACAAAAAACAACAAAGACACATCAAACAAGGAAAAGGAAAGAACGACACAAACAAGAGCAACACAGGCCTTGTTAACTCAGTCAACAACACAATGGAGGCCAGGGGGCCAGTCTTTTACAAATGCAGGTGGATTTGTAGAGTCCGTCTCTCTAATGCCATACGACCTGTGCAATCTCACGTGTGACCGCTTTGGTTTGGAAACTGCTGTACAACTAAAGCACAGCAGCATTAATCAAGCCGAATCTTAGCTTTGTAAGGTAAATGCAGGAGGTTTCGCAGAGTGAAATGGCACCCACACACAGTATAAGAGAAAAGAAATCATATAAAAGAACTCTGTAAAAGAGCAATCATTTTAAAAATGAAATCAAGTAGTTGCTGATCTACTCATATTTTAGTTTCAATTAAATATTCAAACAGTTACTTAGGCAAGGAACCCCAGCTTGCGTTTGCGAGAGGATGTCACACAAGCTTCCGAGTACTGGTCATAATGGACCACCCAGCCTGAAAGGTGAAAGGCACACATTTGTGTTGGTTAGAGGCCAGGGATTACACACACAGCTGTGACCAAAAGTTTTGCATCACCCTATAGAATTAACTAATGTTGCTTCATAAAGTCCAATGAATAATGTTACGTTAACATATTGAATTACATTACTTACGACCCTGGATAAGGACGTCTGCTAACAAATAAATAAATAATAATACAGCTTTGTAGTTTTCCACATAATGAACAAAAAACTGGCAAAAATTTTGAAATCTAACATGAAATACTGTGGCTTTTGCAGTATCATTTTGTAGTTTCTTTGATTACATGATGTTTTTTTTTATTATTTTGTTTCAAATTATATCCCAATCCTAAAATTCTAGGTGATGCAAATTTACAGCCATAGCTGCACTGTAACATGACCAACTATATATATAGGCTAGCCCCCTAAACTCACCTGATCAGAACTGTACAGGCTATGGAGCACTCCCATGTGGAAATTTGGAGCTATTTCTGGTACAGTGGATGCTAACTTGATGGTACACACTGAAATGTCTGCGAAATGGCAAACTCAAAATCCCTCCCCCCTCCTTAGTCCCTACAGAAGATTTGCCACCCCCTTTCTGTCCACAATAAGATGCTGAGCAACTGGACAACCCTGTCTTTGTTCTCTGTTCATCACTAAACCACACGTGCACAAACACACACACACACACACATATAATCCTCAGATGTGAGCCAGAGAGAAAATTCTCCATCCAGGTTTAAATTAACCCAATTGAAAATTAAGTTTGGAAAATTAAATAAAAATCGACAAAACCAGTGCTGACACACACAGAGGACCCTCATAATTGTGTCATAATAATAATAATAATAATAATAATAATAATAATAATAATAATCTGTACAGAGCCTCAAACCTGGTTTCAGATATATGTATTGAGTTTAAAACAACCAAATGCTGAAATCTGTCTAAAGGAGGCTTGGAGCATTTAATAAACATCTGGTGAAGAAAATCCTGCCAATTATCGGTCAGTCCTTAAGGGTTCTAATTTGTCCTTTAAAACGTGGACCCTAAAAAAAGTTAAAATAAAAAGAAACACTTTTTTATAGCCTTGATTACTACCCTGGTAAGCAGAGCTGACGTTAGACTCGTGGGGGCTCCAGGCCCCCCTCCCCCCTCCCCCTCTCTCCTTCCCCCTCCCTCTGCTACTTTGCTTGGAAAAGGACTATCACATAAGAAATAAACAGATCACTTTTAAAATTCAGAATGCGAACTAAAAGATCTGTCAGCCTAATCACTGTTACCTGTTAAAAGGTAATGCTAGCGTTTGATATGAACAATTAAACAATGTCATGAACGAGACCAATTTAAGGTGACATATGCGGCACTATTATGAATTTTTGCTTTCAATTTGTTTTTCACTGCTCTGTAGATGTGATCTAACTCAGCCTACTGGGGCCCTGGTTGCTGGCCCATATGAAGGACAGCGCTTTACCCTGTGAAGGACAGCTAAGTGACAGCAGACCAACAGCAAGAGTCCCAGCCCTTGTTTTCTCAGTAAATAGTAAGAGTCTCCTGTGCTGAATAATCAGACATTTCCATCAATAACAAAAGACAATTCCAGCAAGAACTCAAACAAACAAAGCAGCTTGCTTCAAACTGAAGAGCCACAGGGGTTTCCCCGAACAAACAGCCTTGCCTCCTCCACCAGAGCAAGCCAAGGTTATTTTTCTTTCTATTAAATCAAAGTGACTTCAGCTTTTATTTATGATTGAAATCACATATATTTTACTAAGTCACATTGCAACTAGAACCTATTAGCAGAAAAAAAAGAGTGTAGATCTCACACTGTCAATGACAGAACATTCCAAACATTTCAAGCACAGCATAATCTACACAGATTAAACACGTTAATATCAGCTTGACGTCTGGTTTTTATTTAGATGGTTCTAATCGATTTGAGAGTGCATTTTTCTCTTGTACTTTGTATGCCTGAGGGTTCTATGCATTCTGTGAGTTTAACTTCTGCTGCCTTTAAAATCGCCCCACTCTTGCAAGGTGAAAGCCGGACCAAATTTAGAGCGCAAAACCAACCTTTTGCCACTGTCTCCTGAATAGGAAACATAGTCGTTAAATGCAGGATGATCAACAACTAAAAAGACCCTCCTGGTCTTTGGTCTGTGTTCCACCTGTAACCTGTACTTCATTGAATCAATCTGACCTCCTTCCAGGTCTTAATCACTGATGTGTTTACCTCAAGAACCGGATTTGTGCACCAGTGGAATTTCAAGTGCAGCAGCAAGAAACCATGGACAGCAAGCAAGAGGGCATAGGGGCAGCATCACATGATGCATCACATGACCACAGCAAGCATGCCACATAATGCTTTGCCAACCTCCTATACCGTTGCATTTCCTGAACGTTTCAACTTGAACATATTGGAAATGTTCAAAACCAGTCTTGCACCTGTGTATAAGACTGCTTGCATACAGCCTTTAATTGTATATGGAAACGAAATACTGAATGTGAAACAAATTGGCCTACACTGTACACTAGGCTGACATCCATATATAACCTGCATATTTCTAGAAAGTCGTTTAGGCAAAATATTAAACGTTTTACCCTTGGCTAGAATTGTAACTAAACGTTTAACATCCTAAGTTGCTAAATGTTATAAGATGCACAGTTTTTACCGCGCCCAGATAGACAGACATATAAATGACAATTAGCAAAAGTCACACACACAACCAGAATGAAATCTTTAAAACGGAAAAACTTTTCTTCCATACGGTTTTTAGAGAGAAACACTGCATAACTGCAATCCCTGTAAACTCCTGAAAAGAAAGCAGTTATAAGACAACACCAGGAAACTGCGAGGTTAGTGTAAATACTGGATGCTGTAGAGAAAATAAAAATAATTGTTGAAGTATAGGAAGAAACACACAGCCTAAAACAAATAGCCTTCATCGTAAGATATGGAATACCCCGCCATATACAGCTAAAAGTTTTGTATCACCCTATAGAATTATAAAGTTGAATAACACCTGCTGAATAACACATTTCGAAATCTAACATGGAACACTGCACTACTATTACGGCTTGTGATAGACTTTTTTAAATTTTTTTATTACATGATCTTAAATAAAAGATCTAAATTATGCTGATATAGTGGTTTTTCAATTATGTCTCAATCCTAAAATTCTATAGGGTGATGCAAAACTTTTGGTTATAACTGTAGAGACGGTCCTTTTTCTTCTTGTTTTTTATTTGAAAGTAGTTTGAGGGCTCCTTGTTCCCACTCTGCGCTTGCTCAGTGGAGCTTGGCAGTCCTCTCACCTCTGGTTCGGGGTCCTCTGCCTGTAGGGTGTAGGGCAGGGCGGCATCACAGTCAGGAATGTAGTGCTCACAGTATTCAGCAGCTGCCTTGGGGTCCTCTAGAATCAACAGCTGCTGAATATCTCCCTGCAAAGAGCAAGAAAACGCAGCAATCAGCGCTCTGCAGGAGCCTAAAGAAATCATTTCAAACGAAGAAATGATTTTATTCGAGATCTGAGTGCTGTACAAGTAAAGACACGTCTTTGTTATTATTATTATTTAATCATTTAGTAGACGCTTTTATTCAAAGCGACTTACAGAGACTAGGGGGTGAGCTATGCATCAACAACTGCTGCAGAGTCACTTACAATAGGGCCTCGGTTTTACGTCTCATCCGAAGGACGGAGCACAAGGAGGTGAAGTGACTTGCTCAGGGTCACACGCAGTGAGTCAGTGGCTGAGCCGGGATTTGAACCGGGTACCTCCTGCTATCAAGTCCTTTTCTTAAACCACTAGACCACCAAGCCTCCAAAAGAAAACATTTGTCTTTGTTCAATCAGTCAATCAATCAATCAAAACCTTTATTTATCCAGATGAGTCAACTGAGAACAAATTCTCATTTCCAATGACAACCTGGCAAGAGACACACACCACCACAGCAAAAAACACCAAACACAATACATAAGGAGTAAAAAAAAAAAGTCATCGTTGTTCATTCAGAATTTTAAAACGCTCGATGGTGCTGAATTTAGAAATACTTAAAGGAACGTTGGAGAAATAAATTCAATGACAAATGTTTTCTTTTGTAATGTGTAAGGACTTTAGTTTTTTTGATTTCGCCTCACTGTCGTCAAAGCGATTCGTCGAGCGTTTAGAGATTTATTCATGGTTGCTTTCGTGTTGGCCTTTAAACTGGATTCGGTAAAACGAGTCCCAGGTAAGTCGTAATAATGTGCGTGAATCAGCTTGAATGCTTTTTTCGTACGCTTTTGAAATGCTGAAAAAGAAAGCAAAGCAAATCTTCCCTGATAAATGTTTACCATGTCAACTTTTACCTGCTTTATATAAACATTACATTTAAATACATGCTGTACGACAGCTGTTAGTGAAATTATTTATTTATTTATTTTTCCCCAATTTAGAATGTCCAATTATGTTTTTTTTCAGTCCCCACACAGCACGGATGTTCCAAGGGCGTGTGAGCGTCCTCCGATCTCACAAGCCTAAAGCCAGAATCGCTTTTAAGGTGAGTGAATTATGTGTGGGCGGGGCTACCAATCCTGGAGAACAGAGATCAGCCCTGCTTCTTATCCGCTCTGAATGTGCTCAGTGTCTCGCCAGTAGGGTTCGCTGTTGCTCAATGAGAAGAAGCAATCCCTGTCGGTTTCCCATCCCCCGTCCCCAGGAGCGTCAGAGCCAATGTGACGCCCCCCTCGGGGTCCCCAGCAAAGTTCTGCCTCTTTGCAGAGCCTGGACGCAAACTGGCGCTGTCCAAGCTGTGTGTCTCATCCTGCGCTCCCCCGCTGCACAATGCAAGTAAGGTTTGAATCTCAACAGACCACATTCTCTGATCTTTCCTGAAGCTGACCCGACTGAGAATTCTGACTTGAGAAAAACTGTAGATTGTCCATCACTGTCCTGTCTTTGATCTGTATCCAAGTTACTTCCATCGATACAACAGCTACAGAACCACTGCACATGGCATCAGCATATTTGAAGGGCTGCCTGGTACGTGTCACTGTCATTTACTGTTTAGTTTCCTGTGTCTTCCTGTTCCCACTGGGAAAGGGGTGTGGTGCTCAATGCGCAATCGTTGGTGATTAATGACTGCTTCATAAATCACAATCCTGCTGTCTGTAAAACACACTGGGAGAGCTCAGTAAACAGACACATTCTCTCATCGCATTCAGGTGGTCAAACACCGTGGCAACCAAGATACAACAGCACTAAGAAAACAACTTTTCTGTATTATTTTTTTTTTTAACATTCAAGAGAAACAGGCTTTACGGCTCAAAGCCAAAATCATAATCTCTTAATGCCTGATACCTGATACAGTCCTACCTCCCAACAAAAAGGAAAGATGTAAAAAAAAGCACTGTTGAGGCTAAAACCCCTTTGCCTTTAAATCTCTTTCAAGTGTTCCATCTCCGTTTCCCATTGCTGATCAAAGATTGTGATGCTCTTTGAAAGAGAAATACAGCTGCTGGCTTATTCACTCCCCATATCTTTCTACCTCAGTAAGGCTTGTGTTAATTCTGGTGCAACACAGCAATAAAGTATTTGGTGAGTCAAACACATTACTAAAAACAAGATTTGTATAATTTGCAGTTTCTGATTGAGAGAAGTCTAAGACAAGTGCAGGTGGTGCTGGGGTCAGGATTAAAACTAGTGGAAGTTCCCATGGTGCCTGACCGCAGCTATAGCCAGTCACAGACATACCAACCAATACAGGGCTGGCCAACCCTGGTCCTGGAGAGCCACAATCCTGCAGGTTTTCTGGGTATCTTTAAATCATCAATGGGTAAAGACCTGGGAAAACTGTTAATGTTGACCAATTAAGAAAATAATTGGTTCAGTTCAGTAATTGAGAACTCGGGTGGAACGAAAACCAGAAGACCCTGCGCCTCTCCAGGATCAGGGTTGGCCACCCCTGCTATATGAAATATATAACCTTCAACTGCAGCATCCTACTGTATAAACATGACAGCTGTATGTGATGTGCATATATTTGACAATGGTTAATGGTTTAGGACCAATTTTTAAAATATATATATTTTTAGCTCCAAATTATTAAGCTCCCATATCTGGACCAGTGCTGCCTTATAATTTGCAGTTTCCGCATGCCAGCTGAGCTGCACTGTTTTCCAGCTGAACTCATATATAAAAGTGCAAAGTGTCAATTAGCATTGCTTCTTTTCCTTAAAAGGCAAAAACACATTGAAATAAACAACTTGAGAAATGCACTTCAGGGCTGTTGTGGTTCATTTCTAATGTTGTGAAAGAGTGAGCAGGGCCGTTCAGCACAATCAGTGCTACTCAAGTCGGGTCTCAAAGAATCCCGATGGTTCAGCATCATGTCCAATTCAAGGAGACGCTGTAGTGCTGTACTGCGTTGCATCGGTTGTGCTTTTCTGTCCCCCAGCGTTTGAACAAATGATTCCTCTGGCAGGCACCCACTGGCTGTTTACACAGTTACGTATACACGCTTGTTAGTGATGAAAGATGCCTTCATTCAGACTGCTAAAGCACAAAGCTGCTAGATAACTCCTCTGTTCAGCTTAATAAGGGCTGGGCTGCAAGCTTGGAGACTAATTTTATGTGAATTTGCACAGCTGTAGAACTCTCGTTCAAAGCATTTTTATTGCACTGTATCGTTGGCAGGGGGTGTAGGAGTTTGAGTTTGTGAGCTGATTCAAGCACTGTGAAAAATGAGTGGGGTAAAAAGAAAATGTTTTAAAAAAGACCCCACACTGTGGAGTAGTTTTAGCAAATCCTGTTTACTACATTTAACTCTTGCAAATCATTTTACAAAAACATATTCTACTAAGGTACTGAAAAACCACCGCAACTGTTCCGGTAAAAATGATTTTGATCTCTCTTTAATATGGTAGCTCTTTGCTGTGTTATTTGCAATATAACAGACTGTATTATTGTTAGTCAAACTTGCCCTCCCGTTCAACTCATGGTTGCTATGTCTCTATTATCCACTGATGTTTTTTTTTTTAATTATTTTTTAATTGTGTTACACTGAAGTTCCTTGTCGTCTGTAAACAAGATTTTTCCACAGTTTAGCCTTCTGTGCCCTCTGCGTTGTCAGGAAAAACACAGACGTTGCTGACAGCCCAGTTTGTTTACATTCCCCAAAGTTTGTTTTTTAGTGTTGGGAACGATCTCCCCCAAACTGCACCCCCTCTCTGGTATCTGAGATGAGTTCTATAAACAGGCCCTTGTCTGCTCCGCTAATGGTGGCTGAACAGTGTGGGGGTCAGTCACGCTGACCTTCCTGCCCAGTAGTTTCTTGACCAGTCACTGTGAGGTCGTGCTCCTGCTGCTACTTGCAACATTAGGAGGTTATAAACATGGCCAGTGCTATAGACACTAATAATAATATTTCACACTAAACTACAAAATGATATCGCAAAAGTGAAATAAGTTCATTCAATTGGGTGATGCAAAACATCTGGCCAGAGCTGTACATGCAGAACTGATATCTTCAAACAGGCTTAAAAAGGTAAAAACCTTGTAATATACCTTGTAAAACAGACTCAGGCACTGCACCGTTAAAGGTTTCTCTCTCTCTCTCTCTCTCTCTCTCTCTCTCTCTCTCTCTCTCTCTCTCTCTCTCTCTCTCTCTCTCTCTCTCTCTCTCTCTCTCTCTCTCTCTCTCTCTCTCTCTCTCTCTCTCTCTCTCTCTCTCTCTCTCTCTCTCTCTCTCTCTCTCTCTCTCAGAGCAGCATTACAAGACAAAACATCCGCTGTTCAGACACTGACTCACGCTCTTAACTGTGTGACCTTACACAACCGGTGTGGCAGCAAACAGCTTCTATAAATAAATACTGTAAGCAAGCAAGAGGTCAAGGATTAGAGCGATTACAGATGTGATTTGTCTAGCCCCCTAGGAGATCAATAGACAGCTCTCTGTTTACAATTTCCTGTATAATGCATTTTAGTTAAAGGGTCAGAACAATGGTGGAAGGGCGGTGATGTCCCAGTGCCCCCTATCTGTCCAGTAAGGCAGCCGGCCATTATAGGTAAGCAATGGTTTTAACCCTTTCATGCATGGCGACTTCATATGGGGACAGATAAAAAAAAAAGTCTTCTAGTCTTTATATGGGGACATATGGAAGATGCAAATGCATGACGACCTTCTATGAGGATACCATTTTTTCCCCATATAAAGCAATGGAAGAAAATGTAATGAAAAATCTACTTTCTGTATTTTATGCATTTGTCAGGTATTTTTCTACGTCCCTTTGGACGAGATTCTCAAAGCTGTTTACTCCAGATTGTCACGAGCATAACTGTTTTCTGAATGAAAAAAAAACACACCAATTAAATATCTAAAACGAATAAGAAACAACTTAATACTTCATTCAAGCGCCTGAATAAATGTCTTAGTAGTTTATTTCTGGTTTGCTAACTTTTATTGGGTGCGTTTCTCCTTTCTGAAAAAAAAACTGTGCTAATGACAAATCGGACTAAACAGCTTTGAGAATTTAGCCCTTTGACATCTTTCCCTGGAGCATTCATCTTTTATACTATGTAGAGCAATTGTAAGTTGCTAGTAGAGCATCTAGATTCAGTTTAATTTGCAGACTCGGTTAAACTATAAACTGTAAACAGCGTGCGATGCCAAAGTGGGATTCCTTGGGCTAACACAGACTGACACTGTAATTAGAGATGTGCAAGGCTGCAAAGTATGAGAACTCTTTACTGCCTCTGATCAAAATAGGAAGATTATTATTATTATTTTATTACTAATTAAAAGTAAATGATATCTAATAATTGATCATCTGAGTGCCCCCCTTTTACATTTGCCTTCAATTGTATAATTCTGTCTTTGTTATCTATCTATCTAACTCTCCATTAGAAAGTGTTCTAATTCTACATTACAGATATTCCTTTAATCCCTTAATCAACAGTGATGAAGGGACTGTGAATGGCTGTTTCCATTTCCATTTCCATTCTAATATAATAGCTAATCCTTTTGTTCTTTTTGTAATTAATATGATAAGATATATCAGTAGAATGATTATAGGGGCAGCAGTGTGGAGTAGTGGTTAGGGTTCTGGACTCTTGACCATGGGTTCAATTCCAGGTGGGGGGGACACTGCTGCTGTACCCTTGAGCAAGGTACTTTACCTAGATTGCTCCAGTAAAAACCCAACTGTATAAATGGGTAATTGTATTTAAAAAATAATGTGATATCTTGTAACAATTGTAAGTCGCCCTGGATAAGGGCATCTGCTAAGAAATAAATAATAATAATAATATAAAAGTTTACCAAAGTAAATCTGCAGTTTCCTCATGCTTTTCCCATAGCTATCCTATGCATTTACCAAAGTTCGCCATGCTTTTTTAATATGCTTTGCCATACGTCTTTGGGCTTTACAATGCTTACCTATGCTTTGCAATGCTTTCACTGTGCATTATTCTACTTTGCTATGTTTTTAGTATGACACACTTTCATAAGGGGAAGGACAGGAATACATGAAGGATAACACTTTATCAAATAGGCTGAGAAACTAAAAGGGAGATACATGGAAGAAGGAGACGTGTCTTTCAATGCAAAATCAATCCCTTTTTAATTGGTAGTACACATGTAAACACTTTACAGTAACACTGAAAGAAACTTGACCGACTCTTCCATTTTAACTCTCGAGAATACGCTTGTTAAAGACGTTGAGGCAGACTTCCAGTCTGAATGTTTGCCAAATCATTTTTTCAAGTGTCCCCAAGAGTAAAAGCTACACATGTTCAGCAGATCTCTGTCTGCAATCTGCAAAGGCTTCCGTTAAATAATTTTAAACGGGGATGATGAAGGAGATCAAAATGAGCGATAAGCCATTTCTCTTGGGGGGGCTGAGAAAGCTTGTCTGAGTCATTCAAACAACTCGCTTTTTCTTTACAAAAATAATACTCTGCTTGCTATTACTTTTCCTGTAATTCGCACTGTTTCCCAAGTCGTTGTATAATTCACTCTGAAACCCCACACTGACTCACATGCAAGTGGGCAGGGATAATGCACAGAGGTCATCTAAGCAATGGAAAGTTACACCAAACCCAGCTAGTCCAAGGACTAAACACAGGCAATGCAATCTGAACTCCATTTAAAGATTCGTGTGTGACAATCAGAATATTTTACCCTAAAATAATCTATTTTGTACCTTATTTTAGCATCACTGGTCCCCTTTTTTCTTTTACTGATCTCCACTGCAGACGACAAATAAAACTCTTCAGATGCATTAACTTACAGCTGGGGTGTCCACAAGTTGAAAATGCATCATTTCCATGTGAGAATGTGGACTGAATGGAGTAAAATGTGGGCCTCGATTGGTGGTCCAATCAATTATTCAATGTGGTTTAACTGAGGCAGGTGTGTATCAATGACTGCACCTGGTCTGTATGTTCACGTCTGTAGGCTGAACATACAGGGGTGGCCAAAGTGGGCTCTTTCAGTCCTGGTCTTTGTTCCAACCCTGTTCTAAATTGTTTGATTGAACCAATTAAACCTACCTCTACCTAGACCCTGCTGTAATTACTTATACAACTGTACCTGTTAAACAAACCTGGAGTGGAATGGCACCTCCAGGATTGTGATTGGATACCCCTGATTTACATCAATGCATTAAAGAGGTATTCCCATTAGAAAAGGTTACAGATAGGTCACAGGGCTCGTCATCCTAGACCCCCACTTTATTTCCAAACCAGTACAGTCACTGCAGTCAGGAGTTGAACCCCAACATTTGTTAAATGTGATTTTATTATTATTATTTGTTTATTTAGCAGACACTTTTATCAAAGGCGACTTACAGAGACTAGGGTGTGTGAACTATGCATCAGCTGCAGAGTCACTTACAACAACATCTGACCCGAAGGACGGAGCACAAGGAGGTTAAGTGACTTGCTCAGGGTCACACAATGAGTCAGTGAGTGAGCCGGGATTTGAACCTCCTGCTTACTAGCCCTTTTGTTTAACCACCGAACCACACAGCCTCCGATGGAACAAACATGTTTTTTTTATGTTTGAATATTCTTTCAAAATATAAATGAATATCGAAATAGTCTTTCATCTTTAAATTAGCTTGGAAACAAAAGCCTAATTCGTATCTAAATCTCTCAGGAGTAAAATAAACCTCACGAAATGACCCATTAAAGAAAGGAGAGAAAAACTGTTCTGTACAGTAGAATGTGGTTTCCTCTGCATGATCTTGTTTTCCTGCAGTCGTTTATGAATTCTGTTGTGTGAATGATTGCGAACATGGTCATTTTTGCCACTGCTTACTCAGACTTTTGACCCTAGATTCTAGGAGAAAATGTGATTTAGCCTCTAATGATATAAACTAAAATAACATGCTTCCAAGTTTAGTCCCAAAAAAAAAAAAAAAAGCCTGTTTAAAAACGGTTAGATGTGTATATCTCCAATCCCCCGGGCAAAAAATGGTCTCTGGTTTTAATCATCCCAGTTTCATTAATATATGATGTAATAGTGATGTGCCATAATTGAGCCGCCTGTACTGCATTAGAGGACATACGACAAAGCCTCCAACTCTCTTTAGCAACCAAGGATTCACATAGTTGTAATGGTCAGTTTTAACACCTTGTGGACTTGTCACATTGTATCTGTGCCGTGAGGGCAGCCCATGGTGGCCCTGCACCTCACTGATATTCCAATGAAACAGCCTCTGGGCTCCCATCCGTTCTGCAGACCAGGCTGGCTGAGTAGGGATTTTCTCCAGGTCTTTAACTTCACATCCACTACCCAGCATGGACACAGGGCTTAGACTGTGTCCATGCTGGGTACTACTACGCACTGGGCTTGCCTGACCTCAGCACCACGTTACTGGACGCTCAGCTGATGCATGCACTATTGCACTACCATCATGTCATTGTAGATACACATTGCCTTAATCCTAACTTGCTACTTCTTATCTCATATTGTATTCTAGTAGTGTTTGCACTTACTGTAAACTACACTGTATTTAAATATTGTTCTTGCACTGTAACCTTGTATTGCCCTGTAACACCTGTAAGTCACCTTGGACAATAATAATAATAACAATAATAGGGAGACACCTGGGGTGCATATGATCTAAATACTTATAAAACACAATGCAGGTGCTTTTGTGCGTGCTGTGCTTCACAAGCAAGCTCTGCAGATATTTACCGTGCATGCATTCAAAACCAGTTAGTTAACTCTCCTTCTTTTTTCCAATTTGGGCCCCATTTTCTGACATTTTATTACACTTCACGCTGAGCTGTACTAATCTAGAGTTATTACCATGCCAGTGTTTTATTTTTCTGTTTTTTCACACATGCATTAGAAGTGAACACCTGTGGTATTTTCAATTGCATCTTAATAGATCTTGTGTGTTTACCCTCAATGCTCAACGATGCACCATAAAAGTGCACTAAATGTATCAGTTAATCTGTAGAATTGGTTCTGTTTCTGGAGAGCACTGGGAAGGGATAAGGACCTACAACTGTTAGCAGCCAAATGATTGGAAATGCATGGAGATTGAACTGCTCCCTCCCTCAACCCCTAAGAGAAAGGGTGTTCCTTCCAGTCCAGGGCAGGCTTGAGGCACAGAGACTGAACTTCTCCCTCTCTCATCCGCTAAGAGAAAAGGTGCTCCCTCCAGTACAGTGCAGGCTTGAGGCATGGCGACTGAACTACTCCCTCCCTCCCCCCCCCTAAGAGAAAGGATGGTCCCAGGGATGAGGTCAATTCATTTTTTTTCAATTCCAATTTAATTTCCAATTCCTTTTTCATATCCATTTCCCTTTGATAAATGTCAATATCAAGTTCTTTAAATGAATTCCTTTGAAGGACTTGGAATTGGAATGGGAATTGATCGAAAGGGGGTGGGAATTAGAACTGGACTTGGGAATGAAGTATAAAAGGAATTGGAATTGAAATTTGGAATTGAAAAACAGGAACTGACCCCAACCCTGGTTTCTCCAGTCCAGAGCAGGAGAAAGGATGATCTCCATGAGGTGATCTTGTGGAGCAATATGATGAAGCTCACATTCTGCAGATACATCTATAGTGTTGACACGTCACACCCCTTCATGGGCACCAAAACCCATCACAAAATGGCCAAAAAATAAAATACATGATAACATTTAGCTGGGGTGAAACAATTCCGCAATTACGTCTATTTGCTTCACACAATCTGGGACCTCTCTTTGTACCAAAATCTGCCAACTGACATTGTTTCTGCTTTTGAACTACGACCAAGAACAGAAGTCAGCTCCCAGTATGAGGGATCGTCCAGCAGTGAGAAATTCAATAGAAAAATACAGCGCAGTACAAATACAGCCAGGGAAACCCCGAATCTCCTAGCAGACTTGACCAGCTTCCAACAGAATGCACAATACCACAGCACAGTCCCAGGGAAGATTGCTGAAGCTTTGTATCCATGCTGTTGAAGCCAAGTTGTTAAACTGTGGTGCCGCCATTATTCCCAGATATATATCTTCCTTGTGAACCCCCTTGGCAGTGCTTTATACTGGATGTGCGCCAAACCAGTATCCAACTATCAATCCTTATACAAAGTGCTTATATGCTGCCAAGCTTTTCGTCTTAAAAGTTGATGAAACAATAGCTTTTTCTTATATATATATATATATATATATATATATATATATATATATATATATATATATATATATATATATATCCATGCAGCTGCATAATGAGAACTGTACTGTATAATTGACCCTTTGCAAATATGGGACAAATACAATTTGACATTTATATATGTAGATCCCATCAAAAGCAAGGTCTGCAAAATGCAAATACTTTTAATCTGTACGTTCTATTAGATTTTTTAAATGAGTTCTCCATCCTTGCATTAGCTTCATTACCATTCCCACCACTCCTTCCCGAATATTGTGTAATGGAAGGTGTATCAATTTGAATGCATGTTTTAAGCTTGCTTGAGCTTGCTTGGGTCACACTTCACTATCCTTTCCCCCCCAGCTCGAGGTGATGTAATTCAACATTTAGGTTCCTTTGCAATTAGTGGCATAGCTTCTGTATGAACCATTAGATAAAACTGTCTCATTGCTGCTACTGTTATCCAGGAATTCAGCCAGATCTATCAAAGCTTTATTTTATATAGCGCCTTTCATAGTGGACCACCATCACAAAGTGCTTTACAAGACAGAGAGGAACAATGCATAATGCATTAAATACAGTGAAATACAGGGCATAGTACATTAAATACAAACAGTAAAAAAATGCAATGCAAATACATTAAATACAGGCATACTACATTAAACACAAGGCTAGGATATGAATTCTAAACATTGTGTCATACAGAATCATACGAATAAAATTGAGTGAAAAACCTGAAATAGCAATTTAGACAACAGCTAATAACACAAATCAGGCTTAAAGAGCATTGAAAGCAACAGAGAACAAGTGGGTCTTGAGAGTTGATTTGAAGTGAGCGACTGTGAGTCATGTGGGGCCATGAAGCTAAAAGAGCGCTCTCCCAGTGTGGTGCACTTTTGCTTGGGTATAACAAGCAGGCCAGAGTCAGAGGACCTTGCGTGCAGGGACATAGCGGGTCAACAGGTTGGAGAGATACTCTGGACCTGTGTGATGAAGGGCCTTGTAGGAAAGGAGAAGAGTTTTGAAAGTAATCCTGAACTTTACAGGTAGCCAGTGCAGCTGGGCACGACAGGGGGTAATGTGATCATGTTCTTTTACATCTGATAAGGTTTCGTAGCAGCGGCATTTTGAACCAGATCTGCTAATGGTTTCTTTTTCTGGCAATAGTTGTCAATTATCCATATTACAGTCCATTGAAAAAAAAAATTCAAACTCTACATTGGTGGACTACAGGCAGGGTATCCAACTTTCTAATTCAAGCGAGCTGTAATTTATCATACAGTTCCAATTCCTTTGTCTCTCACAATGATTGACTGTTTAATTAAAAATCCCTTTTGAATCCCATCTGAATCGTTATGAGTGCCACTTCATTGTTTCCCCATGTTAAAACATTTCTTTTAGAATGGTTTTGCTGATGGACTTGGTTTTCTTTAACTTAATTCTGTTTCGCTCAATATTATTTTCAAATCATTTGATCTGGGGGTGACACAATTCAGTAATTACTCCTATTTGCTTCGTACAATCCGGGGCCTCTTTGTACCAAAAGCAAGCCAACTGTGCTGACATTGTTTCTGCTTTTGAACTACGACCAAGAACAGAAGTCAGCTCCCAGTATGAGGGATCGTCCAGCAGTGAGAAATTTAATACAAAAACACAGCTCCGTATAAATACATCAAATTGGCAGAAACATGAAATTCAACACTTAGAGGGCATGTCCACACAAGGCCTTCCAGCACAGGTATTTTATTTTTGCTCTGCTGGGCTGTTTCTTTGTTAAACTGCCCTAAATAATGAGCCCAGCTCTCTTTAGATGGATTAATTGAGATACTTCAGAAGTACTTAGGGTTGTCAGTGGGCTTGTAGCTACAATCAGACCGCATCTGTTTTTCTGTTCTGAGAAATAACAGTGATGGGAAATGACAGCACATGGCAACGTAAACTGTACCGTGTGAGATATTGCTAAAGAAAAAAGAAAGACTTTTAAAACCATGAAATACAAATGCATTTTTTATCTTAGTTTTATCAAGGTTTTAGCTGCATTACGGCCACAGCCACAACAATTCTGTAGCTCTAGCCAAAACTTTAGCATCACCTAGAATTTTAGGATTGAGACATAATTTTAAAAAAAATGATATTAACATAATTTAGATATTTTATTTCATGGAATCAAATAAACTACAAAATGATATCGCAAGGTCTACCGGAAGGAAGCCATAATAGTAGCACAGTAGTATTTCATGTTAGATTTCAAAATGTTAATTTTTTTTTTGTTAAGTATATGGAAAACTACAAAGCTGTATGTAATTCAGCAGGTTTTATTCAACTTTATGAAGCAAAATCAGTTCATTCTATAGGGTGATGCAAAACTTTTGGCCATGTATGAATGCAATCTTGTTTCATTCCCTTCACTGGGTAATCATGAGTCACAGATGTTGAATTCCTTGCAATACAAACCTAATTCTGCGACCAATTAACCAACGAGGTCACCAAGTAAAACTATCCCTGCTATTTTACTTTTGATCTAACTGTTGTATTCAACCCCAGTAGGAACATTCCAGCTCGCCCCCTCGCTGAGTAAAGTGGCCATATAGTGAGCTCATTCTTTTACTTTCCGGTGGCAGTGGCAACAATTTTCTTTACCATCTAGAACAAAAAAGAAAATTCCTTTATGCACAGGCCAAAATCTTGGAGCTCCAGTCGTGATATTCCCTCAGTGGCGTCTTCAATCTTCACGTGGTGTGTATAGCATGAAGAGATCCTCGGTGGCGTAGTCGGGATCCAACTGGATACAACAGTATGCTGTGGCTGACCGCTGAAAAGCAGAACCCTGCCCAACTCTGTGCAAACAGTTACGATACTTACTGCTCCCCGATACTGCACCAACCACAACACGCACCCCTTTAAGCAGGTTACTAGAAAACTGCGCTGTCGAAATCGGGTGGGTGTGAACCCGGTACAATGCACGCGACCTGGTTCAAATCCTGTAACGGCGTGAACAACAGAAACTATTTCACCCCCCCAATTGCATCAAGGGTAGTATAAATTCTGCTCTTTGCTCCGGTTGTGACACTGTACTGCCACGGCCAAAGGTTTTACCCTCTAGAAAGAACAAACTTTGCTTCATTGAGTCGAATGAAACCTGCTGAATAAACCTGCTGAATATTGAATTGCAAACCGCTTTGTAGTTTCCCATTACAAAAAATGAAAAATCTAAATCTAACATGAAATACTGTACTACTATTATGGCTTCCGGTAGACTTTTGTGATATAATTTTGTAATTTCTTATTTGTATATTTTTTATATACACAAGGGGTGGGTAGAACACCTTCAGCTTTAACTTCACAAACCAACAACGGCAGCTACATTTCTTCTAAAAGTGCATTACCTTAAAGGAAAAGCGACTTTAGCCACAGTAACAGAATATCTCTGTGTTGCACAGAAGGAAATATACCTTACAGCAACCGTAGCATTCGCGCGTTACTCAAACTCTGCTAAACTCACCTTTTATCAAACTCTTTTTTACAAGACAGCCGGGCTATTCCGCAGGGAACAGTCTGTGAACTTCTATCCCCTTAGCCACAATACAAGAGCAACAAAGCCTCCCAGCAGATTACCCAAACTGGGTTCACAATTTTAAAAAGCCTCCTAATCTGGCACTATATCAGAGTTGCTTTGTGAGACAGAGAACATAATAGCCTCCCAAAGTGAAAAAGTAGTTTGCCTGCCAAAGGCAGCATTGTTCGTCCATTGTTGTCTGTCTTTTTTCTTTTCTTTTTTTTTTTTACCGGAAACTTGGGAATTCAGTGCAGCAAAGCAAACCACAGCAAAGGTATTTATTAGATCATAGTGCGATTGTCTGCTGAAAACCGCTCTTACGGCAATGAGAAATGGAAGCATGCGTGTGCACTTAAACGGGAATCTTGTCAAGTACATTACTTAGCTTATGCAGCCCTGATTTCAATCAAAATTTAAGGAGCTGCCAAAGTTTTACTGAAATGAAATTACATGTCTACAGCTATGGCCAAAAGTTTTGCATCCCCTGGAATTTTAGGATTGAGACATCATTATTTAAAAACTATATGACCATAATTTAGAGCTTTTATTTAACATCATGTCATCAAAGAATGATATCGCAAAAGTCTACCGGAAGCCATAATAGTAGTACAGTATTTCATGTTAGATTTCGAAATGTCACATTTTTCAATTTATGTCAGTTTGTCATATGGAAAACTACAAAGCGGTATGTAATTTAATATGTTAACGTAACATTATTCAGGTTTCATTTGACTTTATGAAGCCAAATTAGTTCATTCTATAGGGCGATGCAAAACCTTTGGCCATAGGTGTATATTAAACGGTTATAGCTGCTCTATAATTTTAATGTAATCCCGGCTATAGTCTGTCCCTTTGTGTAGCAAGGTTATGAAATCCAACACCTCAAACAGTGAGAGTAAGTGTGTTTTTAACTGTATAAAAATGGTCGTGTTTTAATTAGGGGTGAGACCGAATAGTCGAACATTCGACTATTCGATAACGATGGCACCTATCGACAAGTGAATCCAACATTCGAAAGCTAAAAAAAAAAAAAAAATGTATATATTGATTTTATTTTAAAGGCTGTACTGCTGATTGGCTCTCTATGTAGCGGTAATGAAGATTGACTGGAGGGTGGGATTTGTTATTTCTTGTCTGTGATTGGCTAAACTAGAACGTACCTCGGCTAACGATGGCTTACTCACAGAAAAGTTTAGCATGGAAATACTCTGACAAAGTAAATGAAAACACTGTTAAGTGTAAAATATGTGCAGTGCAATTAAACTACCACAAATCTACAACTGGTATGTTAACCCACCTAAAAGACAAACACCGTTCTGTGACGCTAGCAACGACAGAAAAGAAAAGAGGACCGCAACAAACCGCCATTGCATCCTTTGCGGTGAGGCCTCGTCAGTGTGACAACGTCGTACGTGCTGAAAAACATCAGCCCTTATTTATTGCTAATATGGTGGCAAAGGACATGCTTCCCATACGTTTTGTTGAAGGTGAGGGATTTCGGGAGTTGATGAAATTTGTGGAACCTGAATACACAATCCATGCACGAAAAATCCTGCACTAAAACAATTACCACTCGACTCGAAAAAAATGCATGCCGATTCAGCAGCGTCTGTCCGCAGAAATTTGTCAAAGGCTGAGTAGGTGGTGATTAGCGTGGACTGCACCGAATACCGAGTCATACGTCATAATAACCTGTCATTTCATCGAGGATTGGGAAATGAAAAACGTAGTTCTACAGACTCGCGCCACGCCAGAGAGGCATACAGCAGAGAATCTCGCAAATGTGTTAAACACCGCTGTAGACCATTCGGGTTTAACTAGGGGGGGAAATCACTGCCTGTGTTCACGACAATGCCAGCAACATCATCTTCGGAGTTTGTTGAATGGGGCTCGAATTTGTGCTTTGCACACACTTTGCAGCTCGCCTTCAACGATGGCTTTAAACTTGGTGCTATACATAATGTAGTCGGTGCGGCCAGCCGTCTTGTGTCGCATTTTCATCACAGTGCAATAGCTACTGAGGCTCTGAAGTTGAAACAAAAACAAACAACTCTGCCTGAGCACCGTCTGCTGCAGTATTGCCGGACCTGATGGACATGCTGATTTTTTTAAACAAGAATAAGTGAACATGATGATAATAATGGACATTGCTAGCCTAACTATTCCTAAAGTTTTAGTTAGGATTTTTTTTTGCTTCCATGGAAGGCTAGTGCGTTAATGCCACTCAGGCCTTTTTGTTCATTCATTTATTTATTAATATTATTAAGCTAGCTACATACATAGCAAGCTGTTGCCTATACAGCAGGCTATTTATTTTTTATTCACTGGAACTCGAACGCACAGGTATGTTTCCGATCTGATTTAACGTAGACCGGTAGTCTGCATGTTGTGTGTGGTTTGAAAACGTAGGAAAAGTAAATCGTTTAGTTAAGTGGATTGTATAAATTAGCTAGCTAGATAGTCTAATGCATTTTGTATTTCGCTGTTATGACCGGAAAACATTATTGCCACAAGGATGCTAATGTTAAGGCGTTTGCCTCGCAGCTCACATTGCTAAACTATTATTGAATGAAAATTAAATTAATAATTGAATAAAAATTATACTTTTTTTTTTTTAATTGTCACAACCTTTATAGTTCATTTGAAATTGTAATTAACGGAAAAGCTTGTGACAATATCGGTAAAAAAATAACACTTGCTTGCAAAATACGAGAGTCTCACACGAGAGTTGACGGTATGTTATGTTATTGCTGCTGTTATGGCATTTCTGTATGTTTCCTAATAGGAAGGTATTTTTTACATAGCCTAATGTTTATTTAACAAAGTTAGCTAAGTATTTTAAAATAAAGTTCAGAATTTATTGCAATTGCAATAATTGTCACTTTGCATTATTTCGCATTTAATGTACGTCTCATTTTGAATGGGAGGCGGGGGGGGGGGGGGGGCGACTATTCGATTAGTCGACCTCAACAGCTGTGGAATTATCGATAGTCAAAATATTTGTCGTGCACATCCCTAGTTTTAATCATTTAAAAGCGGCAGTGATATGTCGATCTAGAAACCACCAAGCAGAAAACAAAAACGGAAAGAGGACTGTAACCGTAATCCAGTCCCTGGATTGATCAGCTTCTTCTGCTGCGTCAGCTCACCTGCTCCCTTACATAAAAAAAGCAGCCCCCAGCCACTGGAAATCTGTGCCTGAAGCAAGAACTCAATAGCACTGCAGCGTGCCTGCAAATCTACAGTCTTTTGATATCGTCTCAGGAATGCAAAGGAGAATATTTCCATTTGCTACAAAACTTTTTTTGATGTTCTGATGCACCCCGGGCAAGCAAAACATAGTTACTGCTTTAGCCTGCACATCAAACTTCACTTACAAAAGCTGACAGGTTTTTTTTGTTTTTTGTTCATGCTGTGGATTCAGCTCTAACCAGATGTTCGCTCTTTGAAACTCAAAGAGGTTAAATAACTCACTGGGATTGGTAGCTTTTCTATTTTCCAGGCTTTAGTATCTGTTCTGCAGTATGTAGTCCAGCCCAGACACTTGTATGGACAGCGAGATGCAAATCAATAACAACCAGTTACATGTACACTACACCTTTACCACAGTTTAACCTGGTTTGCCCTGTTTTTTAATCATGCTTTAACTCTGTTAACTGGCTTGCTGGTGTGAGTCTTACTTTGTGGCTTAATCCAGAGTGATTCGCTCAATACAACAATTAGTCAGTTTATTAAACATCAAAACCAGCATGCAATACGAAAAAAGGCATTTTAATTTGCATAGTTACCAATTTCGGAGAAAACGGGGTGTGCCTTCATTCCTCTTGTCTAATGTTCTAAACAAGCCTATTTTTTATATACCTAACCATCGGTGACATCATTCTTTAACAATGCATTCCTGTTGTAACTGTTTTCCGGTATAGCTTGGCATCCTCTTGGCCCTTCTAATAAACGCGCTCACAATTCATGCATTTGACACACACCTGCTGATAAGATATATTACTACAAGAGAAGAGTACAAGACACCGACAGCCTCCATATATCATACCCAAATAAGGAATGCCTCCTAATCGCTAACGTTTCACAAGCTTGCTTGTACGTTGAATTCACAAGGAACTACACGTACAAAGCATTGCAACATATAACAGAAAAACAGAAACACAACGTCTTACTTTCGAACACCTTACAATTTTTACCTATGTTTTACCATGCTTCCACTCTATGCTTTGCTACACTTTGCTATTTTTTACGATGGGGAACTTTTATAAGATATTCAACTCCACAAAGATCGGGGGGGGGGGGAAGGATTTAAAAATGGTAGCAGAGCTAACATCAGTCGTTAAGCTCTAAATAGTTCATATGAGCTTCCTACTGAGTTGCTGTTCTGTTCTCAAGCTTACATTTGCTTGAGGGATAGCCCACAGAACCCCAGAATGTGCCGGGAGACTGTCAAATCCCACGCTGCTGAATAAAGTTCAATGATGATCGAAGCCTGCAGTTGTGACTCTGGGCCTGGGAAATATCATTATTCTCCTTTCCTGACGTGCAAATGTTTTTAATAATAAAAGGTTTATTTATGTAAAGTGTGCATTACACTTTTTGAATGTTAAGACATTGTCACTAGTTGCTGTGGTTGGACAGGGGATTATAAACAGCTGTCAGTAGGGAGTGGGGGTCACTACGGTGGGCAGCCAGAATGGCCCTGACTCAACGTGATGAGTCAAGGCAGTGCTGGGATTGTTCTGTACTGCTATGCATCCATTTATTCATAAGGACTCAAGGCAGCCCGTTCTGGGAAACTGGCAAGAGTACTGAAGTGTTCTCCAAAAAGAATCTGCATTTCAGAAATCAATCCTCATTTCTGAGGTTTATGCTCTTGATTTCCTGAAGTCATACTGTGAATATTACATTATTTTTCATTCAAATTCTGCTTCAAAAATGTAAATAAAAAGAGACAAAAATCACAGGTAAAGTGTTATCGATTGCATTTCACAATCACGTTGCTCTGTTCTCACAAATTTGAATACCTTCTAATGTTGTGCGGTTTCTCGAGCATTGCAGAGCATTTGAGTGCAGGACACTAATAAGAGCACAATGAAAAATGAAAAATACACTGAAAAACTAAAATTATTATATATTTCTTAGCAGACACCCTTATCCAGGGTGACTTACAATTGTTACAAGATATCACATCATTTTTACATACAATTACCCATTTATACAGTTGGGTTTTTACTGGAGCAATCTAGGTAAAATACCTTGCTCAAGGGTACAGCAGCAGAGTCCCCCACCTGGGATTGAACCCACGACCCTCTGGTCCAGAGGGCTAACCACCTCCTGGTGACGATTTCAATCTATACTATAAAGTAAGCCGGTAATAGCCAATCCCATTGCCAAACCTTTGAAGTGATACAGATATCGGAAGGAGTTTTTGCTTGTGACTCAAATGTAATCAAACAGCTCCCAGACAGTAATCGCTCATTAAAATTCCTGCAGGGCATCGAATGTGCTTTTTATCTTTCTTTTTCTATCTGTTTTTTTTTTTTTAACTCTGGTGTATAATTTCCTGGAGCAGGTATGAGCAAGTTTGCATGGTTAGCTCAGTTCACGTGTACTGTGTGGAAATGAGAACGACAGCCTTTCAAAAGCTGTAATTACCGTCCAACCTGCACATTCAAAAGACATCAATCGAAAGCTCTGAAAAACGGAGTTCTGTGAGGTCAGGGTGACTTGGGACGAACCCAGATGTGCCTGACTTTCACTTCCAAGAAATCTTGTTACACTTAAAAACATATGCGTGTGCACACAAACGTTGGCCATAATGTTGGCGTAGTTCAGTTACAAACCAGGCTATTATAACACTTACAGGCCCTTTTAAACACTTACTTAGCATAGTAAAAGCACAGATAACCTTGGTGAATGAAAGCATCTAGTAAAATAAACATCATTACCAGGGGAAAAGAACAGTAAGTGCTAATATACCACGCTATGCTTTTGTCAGAGAGGTGCAATGGCAGTAGTGCTGTAGTCAATCAAACCTGTTGCCCAAACATAACTATTGACATCTTATAATCTGAGCAAACACCCCTTGACTTTGATCTTACAACAGTGGCATTACTGTAGAAGCAATCTCCATCGATTAGCTCAGCTGGGCATGTGGATAAAAATATCAAAACAGTCTCAACTATGCTTAAAAGCGCTACAATACACCAGCGGTGGGAATGTGACACAAGTT
This sequence comes from Acipenser ruthenus, assembly GCF_902713425.1. Classification (NCBI taxonomy): domain Eukaryota; kingdom Metazoa; phylum Chordata; class Actinopteri; order Acipenseriformes; family Acipenseridae; genus Acipenser; species Acipenser ruthenus. The sequence goes on along the minus strand of NC_081224.1, from coordinate 1,791,309 downwards.
TGGAAAGGGGAGAATGCAAGACACTTAAGGTTTGTAACAAAAACCTCATTTTGGTGACTCTCAGTACAAAACGACAAAATGAAAAAGAAAAAACACATTTTAAGTACGATATAAGCAGAAACCTGCAAGTTGACAAAACAAACCGGTTTATTCCGAAGCCGCCCTTGACAAATCCCAACATACTGGTCATAGCGTTGGAAATTACAGTGTGGGGGGACTGTGCAAGCTTAAATGCACCCCGCCTTCTCAATCAGCAAAGGCCAGTAAAACTGACCCGAGAGGTATGCAAGACATACGCTATCTAAACCCAGTACCACCCCTGCCTGTCCTTGCTTATCCTGCAACAAGCCTCAACACAGCACAAAGCACGTCCTGCCTCAAATCTGCAAACACCATCCCAGAAGACCTGTCAGCTACTTCTGCGATCCTCCTAACCCCCCCATTCTACTCAGGGGTGTGTTTGTGGGTGAGGAATGTGCTGTGAGACAGGCTACACTATGAGGCAATACTGTCTTGTCAATACCCCCAACACTCCAGTTAAGAGAAGAATTCTATTCAATGAGATTTGTCATGACTTTTGCAGTCATCAAGGAATAATATCTCTTAATATAAACATTTAAATCGGATCTGCCTCTTAATAAAACCTTTGTTGCAATGTTATAAAGTAATTAAATCCAGCACCCGAACGTCAATGCTTAGGTAAAACTATGAGAAACCATAAGTCAAGTCAACAAACCCTAATCAGTGTGCAGAGATGGAACTCGCTGTGAACATTCTGATTCACGTGTAAGAAATCTCTGTTCAGGGATTGTCCAAATTCCTGTATATCTTATTATAAATCACAGATCTGAAATCAACCAATGCCACCATCTGCACACAACTATGGCCAAAAGTTTTGCATCACCCAGAATTTTAGAATTGAGCCATAATTAAAAAAAAAATGAATATTTTGATATTTTATTTAAAATCATGTAATCAAAGAAACTACAAAATGATATTGCAAAAGTCTACCGGAAGCCATGATAGTAGCACAGTAGTATTTCATGTTAGATTTCTAAATGTCATTTGTAAATGAGTCCGTTTTTCATTAAGTACATGGAAAACTACAAAGCGGTGTGTAATTCAATATGTTAACGTGACATTATTCAGCAGGTCCATCTGGTATGAAGAGTTAATTCTGTAGGGTGAGGATGCAAAACTTTTGGCCATAGCTACAGAACAGTAGTTCCGATCTTTGCTTTTAAGATTTATACTAAATGAATCAGTTGGTAGGGGGAGTCTTTTATTCTCTGCGAGACCCTACTCAAACTGCACAGACATACATCTCTGATAACAATACGACGATGTATCAAGTTGCAGAACAAGTCGGTCTTACCTCAAATACTTCCTCGTCCAGCAGCCTGGTGCCAAACACAGTCACACCGTCAGTGCTGATAACAGGACTGTCTCCTCTCAGCAAATCATGAGTCTGATACTTTTTACAATCCAGGTACATCGTGATGGTCTGGCCTTCCACACTGAGAGCTACACGGTGCCACCTAGGTAAAAACAGTACTTAAATTACACAGCTGTCTCTTCTGTGCAAGTTAAAACCTTACAGAATACAGGCCACATAATTATCTACAAGTTCACTCCAGTGTTTAATTTGATAAGTATTTTGTAGGTTGTTTCTGACTGGCTTTCAAACATTGCCACTGGGCTTGTGTTACCATTTCACAAAAACACTGTATACTGGAATAAAATAAAACTGAAAACTCAATGCTCAAGGGGCCAGCTTTAAACAGCAGCTTGCATAATTTGTTTGCAGCATAGGCACGCTATTATTAAAGTGTTTGTAGCTAGGACAATAATCCCATGTATTTTCCGTTAGTTACACAGGTCTCAAATGGGCAGTTTTAAAAGAAACACATGTTAGAACAAAAATATATATATATGTATCTGGTCATGGACTAGGTTAAAGAAAGTTCTCAGTTTCTATGCCTTGCTTTCAGGAAATCCGTTGCAATTGAAATGAACATATGAGGTCCGTACTTTCCGTCTGCGAGGTTGGTCTTCTTGAAGATGGGGTAATCCTCGGGGGGTGGCTTGCCGTCCTGGTCCTCGTACAGGAAGACAGGGGAGCGTCCGATCTCCAGCCCCAGCTGCTGCACCCCCTGATCGTCGTAGACCGACAGCAGGAAGAACTGGGCGCCCTTCTTTGCCTTGACCGTCGTCATCAAAGAGAAGTCCACGGGGAACGGGCGGTCTGGGAGGAGAAGAGAACAACGGCATCAAGAACCGAGAAGCAAAAAGGAGACTTTGGTGGTCTTGGTCTGTTTATACAAACTGCCTGGACACTTGATTGATTAGGACCAGTCTACCTGACTGGATCTGTCTTTCCTGTCCAGTGTGGGGCATGTTCTACGGGAACACCCCTGATAAGTCTGCCTGGAAGGCTGTAGCTGACTTAACAATACTACATTTGTAACCCGATGGCGATGGCTGCTTTCAGTGCGTTGATAAACCCACCCGCTTGCATGACAGTGACGTCAGGCGTCTTCCTTGACCACCATTGTGCGGGTTTGAAGCTGGCCTGAAACACATTCATCATGGCGAACCTTTAAACATCGAACCGTCGCCTTAGCTAAATCAAGGGCTGAAATCAGTGCGTGATGCCTCAACCTAGTGGTATGTGAGCTAAAGACTAGGTCGGGCTCTTCATTTGGGGTTAGATACTCAGTGTGAACACCCTGCGTTCATGGAGAGCCCCACCCAATAAATACGAAAGGCACAAAGTACTAAAGGTAAAGGGAATAACTTTCCCAGGAAACACTCTACTGAAAAGACTTGAAATACTATGAACACGGCAGTAATAACAACAACAACAATAATAATAATAATAATAATAATAATAATAATAATAATAATAATAATAATAAAAATAAATTGCAAATATGAATTGATAAAGTTGGGTGAAATATTATTTGATAGCTCATAAGGCCCGCGGACGACTTGGATACACTGCAGTTTGCAATAGAAAGATGATCAAATTAGACACCAATGGGGTTTGTACTGAACACGGTCTTTGAAAAAAAAAACTCTTAGTGTTGTGGGCTTTATTCATCACGCTTATTTAAAGATGTCAGGGCCCAACCACAGTGTGTAACATTATCATGCTGCTGTTTCTTTATGTGCTTCCCGGAAGTGTAATTGCTTGATCTGAGCCTAACCAATTCTGAAATCTTTGTTTTATCTTTATTCAGTTGTCAATTTTTTGTTGTCAACTAGAATTGACAATAAAAATTGCCACTGGATCTCTGGTCTAATGGAATATATCAATCGGTCTGATGCTTCCTTGCAACTTGGATATAGTGGAGACGGGTATTTAAACCTGACCCTAAGATCTAAAACAAAAAAAAAACAAAAAAAACTCTTCTTTTCAGTTGCATCCGATGCTAAAACTCTCAAACACTCGGTTCAAGTTCAAATAAAGCAAGAGGCTCAGAACAGACCAAAGTCAGCATCCTGGCCTATGCATTGGACCCTAAAAGGTAACAGATCAGGAGAGTTTGAATTGAGTATTTTTATTTTTTTCTATTACTATTCTTTTTTAAATATGCGAGGGCCCCCCCCACCCCCCCCCCCCCCCCACCCCCGAGATACAGCTGGTTGTCAGAAACAATAACCCCCCTCAGGACCATACATCATGTTCATACACCTCAAGTTTTTTTTTTTTTTTTCTTAGCAAAAAAAGGGAATGAATGCATTCTTTTGTGCCTCCAAGGCAGGTGGAGCGCTTTCAATTCTGCTTGTGACAAGCTGCCTTTGCTTAGATCAGCCAACATCAAATTAATGAAGATCTGTTTTTTTTTGCATCTGAAGACCCTTATAAAACTTAGTACCTCGCTGGTCTTTCCAATGCTTACCTGTGCTTTACCGCGCTTTCGCTATGCTTTATTACACTTTGCTATGCTTTACTACAGAAGACTTTTACAAGGGAGGCTTGGAGAAGAACAATTGAAAAGAGCACAAGATTACAATCCTGTTTTAGTTTATTTAAAAGTTTATTCCAAATAGCAACCCTGGTTCAAGATGTTCCAGCAATATAACTAGAAATCTTGACGTTCCTCTCAGATCAGGGGTGTCCAATCCCGTTCCTGCAGGTCCAGTATTCCACTCCAGGTTTAACAGGTAACATGAGATAATAAACTACTTCAGGGTCTGGATGGAGAGGTTTAATTGGTTCAATTGAACGATTTAGAACAGGGTTGGAACAAAGACCAGGAGTGGAATCGCCCTCCAGTACCGTGATTGGCCACCCCTGTCTCACTTCCAGAACCAGCTCTTTTTATTTTGCTGGGCTTGTTTCGTCTCATACGGGTAAAATCTATAACAGGCACAAATCACTATTCAAAATGAGAATCAATTTACCAGCTCTTACTTGATGAGACTCAGAAAGTGCCTTTTTGCTGGCACCCCCCGTGTCTGCTGCTTTTCATTCCAACTGAGCTCTTACTTACTTAACTAGACCCTTAATTGAACTGATCGTTTGCTTAATTAGACCTTTTTAATTGTTTTCAGCTCTTAAACAGTTCCATATTTCAAGTTACTTATAAAATGCTATAGCTAACTTGAAATTTGTTTAAGAGCTGAAAACAAGTAAAAAGGTCTAATTAAGCAAATTAGTAGTTCAATTAAGGATGTAGTTAAGTAATTAAGGTGTTTTTTTTTTTAATTATGTCTCTATGGTGATGCAAAACGGTTGCCATAGCAGTATAAAATTATTTGTTTAATTAACGTTTCGTCTTTTTCAGTGTCTTAAAAGAAACGTTTGTCGTTGAATTTGAGTTTCTTTTTAGCATTTCTTAATTCAGTGCTGTTGAGTGTTTGATAGTTCTGGATGAAAGTGGCTGGCTTATGGAAATGAACCCCCTTCTCACCTGGAAATAACTGCTTTGTCGGTGCGCTCAGCTGGATTTTCTTTGATATCCTGAAGGCGATGTCTGGTTCTTCTCCACCTTTCCTGCTCACGCACAGTCCTGCATCCAGAACCACCCCCTCCATGGAATCTGAAATATCCAGGACTTTCAACACATCGATGGGGTTTGCTGTGGGGCGGGAGGAGAGGAGAACAAGAAGAAGAAACGGTTCTGTTAAAAATCAGCTCTGAAAACAGCTCTAAAAACAGCTCTAAAAACCACTCGTGGAAGAGCTTCCAGGTTTACAAATTTAAAGTTTACACTGATAGTGTGCTGATACTCAGACTCGTAACTGCCTTTAAGCAGCATCGCTCGGCAGGTGTTAAATAAATCCATTCATTAACGCGTTGCTTTCGAAACAGGAAAAGCTGTCCTTCCCTCACCTTCACAACTGAGTACCAATCAATTAACTTCAGCATTAAATTTACGAAAGCAAGAATGTCAGCGCCCCGGATGGTAGGAAAATTTGCTTCCAATCGGCTTTTAAAACACTCTGTGCTGAAGTGAATTACCATTGATTGCAACTCTGTTGTAAAGGTGAGGGAAGGACAGCGGTCCTCGTTTTGAAATCAACACATTAATGAATGGAGTTATTTAACACCTGCCAATACATGCTTCTTAAAGGCGATTATAAGTACGAGAACGAGTATGAGTCCAGCCCTAGTTTACACTTAGGGCTGATCTGATCAACATATACACCCCCTGGGATAAGTCACATCTGGATTTTATTAGAGAATTTTACAGCACCAGGGAATCTCCCTGGAATGAATCTTAAAAACAGGTTGTTGATGCAATCCAGGGCGACTCCCCAGTGATCTAATAAAACTGCCTATGAAAGAACGCAGTAAAACAGACACCAAGGAGTCTGTTGTGGGATAGCGCAGCTTGAACAAATGGAATTTAGTTTTGCCCCCAAGTCAGTGACTCCTCATTTCTTCCACTGAGTCGTAATTATTGCTTCCGTTAAGCGCTCAACACCTGAACTGAAAGGGACGTTTATTTTTGAGATGCCTCCACAGAGCTACACGTGACCTATCTATCTACCTCGAGGGATTAACCTGTGACCCAGTAAAATAGAACAGTTTAGAACTTAGCTGAGCAAAAACATAATAATAATAATAATAATAATAATAATAATAATAATAATAATAATAATAATAATAATAATAATAACAGCAGTAATGCCCTCTGTTAATCCTGATTAAATGCCCTCTTAATATGCATGGAAAAAGAGAACATGGACCCAAGCATGCATTAGTTATGTGGCTTAGATTAAGACTAGATTTCATCTCGGGACACAACACTATTTCCCTGTGCCTCAGATTCAGCTTTGCAACAAAAGGCACAAAGTTAAATAACTGGTGTCCTTAGAAAAAGTATTTCTTAAGTACATCCCCTTTGGAGTTTTCTGAAGGTAGCGTTTTCCTACATTTACAGCTACAGGCAAAATATCTGCATCACCTAGAATTTTTCATTTGAGGCATCATTTATTTATTTATTTATTTTTTCCATTTGACTTTATTGAAGCGAAATTAGTTAATTCTACAGGGTGATGCAAAACTTTTGGCCAGAGCTATCAATAGTTCTAATGATCATTTTCCCTGATTCAGTAAAGCAGACTGTATTGTTCAGCCCCATCAGATCAGCAAACACTGCAGCACAGGTCTGACCTTCATCTGAGACTATCTGCCCTACTTTTAACACCACACCTGGATGTGCAATCTATCCAGACAGGTAACATTGTCTTTACAAAAAAGAGCTATCTGCAGTGGAAGACACCATCAAGCACCATTTAAAACAGAAAGATCATCTTAAAGGTGCGTGACCCAAGGCTTTTAAATACACTTACATCTTACTAGAATTAGCAACGATTACGGTTAGCACTCCTTTAAGATGGGATCAAACCATTTTCTTTGGTTTGAAAGAGGGTAACTTCAACTACACAATGATCAGAGTAGAGTAGTGAAAATGGTAACCAAGCTCATGAAGGGACTCCAGACAGCAGGAGCAACATTATTAACCAACCCTCTGCGTTCAGGCACAGAAACGCATTCTGCATCCCGAATTCCGTCAGAATTGTATAACCAACCCCACATGCACCACCCCCCCCCTGCTCCCCGGATTAGCTGTACCAATTAAAGTGTGATACAGTTAGTACAGTGCATTGAGGACACACTAGCCCCGGCAAGCTCTCTCCTATGTCCCCTGCATTTACAGCAGCAGACAGCTGGAGTAAGGTTAATTGCTCGAGTAGTTTTTGTGTGTGTGTGTGACCTCCTGCGTCCTTCAGGGTCCTGAGAAGGCGAAATTAAAACCACATTCCTGACCAGGTCACCGGGACGCTAACAATGCGGCCCCTAACATAACAAAAGTCAGGGGTGAGGGACTCGTAGCTGGAAAGCAGCCTCTGCTAATGGGGCAGCGCGTAACGTTTTGTTGGTTTTCTCCCTGCTGGTTTTTTTAATGCTTTACACTCTGAAGTGTCTGGCTTTTTATGAGACAAAGCAGGGGCAGAAGCAGAGAGGGTATCTCTTTAAAGAGAAGGGATACCAAGATGTGCTGCACAACATCGCAGGAGACGCTTAATAGTTCACTTCTTTATATAGTAATAAGATAAATACTGATATTTTGACACACATTAAGCAGTCACAGATTATTGATCGATTGTAATTTACTGTGCTTTCAAAAAATTATAAATGGTTCAGGGTGGGGCCAGGGCTGGGCCAGGGTTCGAATCTCGCTTAGGCAATTTGAAATGTCGCTGCATCATGTGATTTCTTTGGAATCAGGAAGTTCTTAAAATAAGCTGGCAGCTAGGATTCGGTAGGCACAGATCATGTCAGGCAGATTCTGATGCAGAGAAATAATGAACCACTGACTGGAAACATCATAAAAATGCAAGGGAAAGATGAAAAAAAATGACATTTAATGTTAATTTAGCATTTAATGGAAATTAAATGTCACACACAATTCAAACATGACTTGACAATACCATCAGGGAGCAGCCCTCATTTGATCAGGTTGATATTTCTAACCCCTCGTTGCACACTAAGGAAAAAAAATAAACGTCTTCTTTCCATTTTCAGTATTTGCTAGGCATGTTCTCAAACACACTTTGGTTCTCAGATACCCAGGTGCAATCTAAACTTTGCTTACACAAAAACAACACCAGTGGTGGGAATGTCTTCTTTCAGCCCGGCTTAGCCTTTCAAGACCTCTAAGACCTTTAAGATCGTTAAGCTCTTTAAACACAGCAGACTGCTGAGGGGATAACTGAGTTCACCCGACAGAATACCCACGTTACCGTACAGCCACTCCAAAGACCCGCAATTACATTTATATATCTCAGACTTACCGAAGTATAAAAAACTTGCGATAGTTTGGGGGTTGGGGAACTTGTTAATCATCCCTGCATGTGTTTTTTTTTCTAAGCAATATTTCTCACAACCCCAAATGTTCTGCGTTTACTACATAAGAACATAAGACAAACAAGAGGAGGCCATTCAGCCCATCTTGCTCGTTTGGTTGTTAGTAGCTTATTGATCCCAGAATCTCATCAAGCAGCTTCTTGAAGGATCCCAGGGTGTCAGCTTCAACAACATTACTACCAATGCAGGACGACTGGGTAGGGATCCCTTATAAAAGTTTTATAAAGTATAAAGTGTAATAAAGCACAGTGGAAGCATGGTAAAGCACAGGTAAGCAATGTAAAGAATAGAGAGGTATGGTAAAGCATATTAATAAGCATGGCAAACCAGAGAAAACTCCAGTAAGTGCATAGTATAGCCATGGGAAAAACATGGGAAAACAGCCGAATACAGTACAGTTCTACCAACAAATACTTTCTGCAGTTATTATTATTTAGTTCTGTTTGTTTTTGTTTTGTTTTGTTTTTTTTCTATTCTCATTCAAACAATAACATCATCATTGCAAGCGTTCTCTGCGCCTCACCGCACATCGCTGGACTTTGCTGTTTTCACCTGCGTTCATCACACAGCTGTTTCTGCTGCCTCCGATTCACGATTGCTAATCTTCCCTGCCGGTGTGAGGGAATCACGGAAAAACATCGGGAAAGGACACGGGCTGTTCTGGATGTTTGTATGTTGTTATGTGTTGTGTTATTTAATTACTTGGTTAGTTGTGCATTTTAAACGTTTATAATTCTTTATTTGCTTTTATATATCTGCTGTGTCTTTTCATCTGTCATTTCTCTCTGTATCCTTATTTTTTTTCTATTTTAATTTTCCTTCGTATAAGAAACATTTAAAAATGTTTAATATAGTATTTATATATTTTGTTTAATTTCTGTAAGTCGCTTTAGATAAGAGTCGCTAAATAATAATAATAATAATAATAATAATAATAATAATAATAATAATAATAATAATATTGCCATGGCTTGAATCCTGTTGAAAGCGCCTTTGTCTGTCACTTTTTATTGTTGGATCTGGTAACAATTTGAATTAATTATCATGATATTTGAGACAATCATCTGTTCTGCACTGTTATAATAAATTGAGTCCATCCGTTGCAAAGAGGCCCTGTAGTCTGCAGCCAGCTCGACAGCGAAAGGTATTTCTGTCAGATTAGATCAGTGTTCTCCTCCTGCTGTTCACACTTCTACACTGCTGTCTGTGACCAATGAATCTGCCCATTGTAGGGTCAACAGCATGTGACGTTGCAAACAGAAAATAACACACTACGTCAGGGATAACAATCTGACCGCTTGACCAATTAACAATACCGGGGAAAGAAAGAAAGAAAGAAAGAAAGAAAGAAAGAAAGAAAGAAAGAGTGCTTTTTAAATAGTATGTAGCTGAGTTGCAAAAAATATAGCGCCACATTTCCCCGCATGTTGCTACAACTGTTAACATTGTTCACATCCCGACAGCCTTTTTACACTTTAAAGTCTGTTTCAAAGCTCTTTTCAAAATGCCTGCTCTAGTGCACTGGGGTTTGAGGTCTGTCCTCTAAATCATTGCAGAAAAAAACCCAACATAACAACAAGTGCTCTGGCTTTTCTATTCTGTAACGCATCATGGATCGTTATTGCTGTGTTACCTGTTTGACAATGCAAGGAAAAAAATCCTTACGCTATCAGTGCACTAGAGTGTACATTTCAAAAAGAGCTTTGAAACAGGATTTAAAGTTATAAGTGTAAAAAGTTGGCGGTTCGACTGTGATTTCTAGGTCTGTGTCTTAAATACGCACCCAAATGCTCTTTCGGACTATCTATCGTGTCACAGGGTTCTCTCAAGGCAGCCTAGAGACCGTTCAGAGGGACCTGCTATAGTACATCCTCTATCCGGGAGGGGATAAGCTGTAGCCCCATTCAGGAAATACCATTCTCAATGCCAGTAACAAACACAATTAGAGCTGTCAACGTCATGCATTCACTTGGGTGCATGTTTAAAAATGAAAAGAACAACATAAATATCTAGATTCTGATACTCTCTCTAATCTGATCTCCAGTGAAGAATAAGCAGCTCTATTGATATTTGTAAATCTTTGAAGTGTGACATAGGCACGGACTGAGGGACAGGTGTCAGTCTTCAGTCTATGTCTGGTGTCAGCTACAGGGGACAATAATTAATGCTTGGGTTGACTATGTCATAATCTCAGATTGAACAATACTTTGCGAGCCTCAATTCTCTGAAAGGGGGTTAAATTCAGAGCCTGGAGGTGGATATCCCTTTGTTCTTGCCTGGAAATAAAGTCGACAGCACATTTTAAAGTTTGAAAGCGAATATTGACCTCTGTGCATACACTTAAGGGCAAGTTGAGCTCTGCGGTGGGATACATAAAAGCTCTTTTGTGGCTGTGCAAAGAAAAAGTCCCCTATAAAAACACTGTCCTCCTTGAATGGGAGCCTCATTAGCGCTTCCCGTCAGACAATATAAATATACATTGCATAATACAGCAAACAATGAGAGGACCCAGCAAGGCTTTCTCCCAGTGCACTGAAGATTCAAATCTTCCAGTGTTACAGCAGCCAGCTGCAAATCCGCCTGCTCTTGCAAAGAGAGAATGTGACCTCTGGGCAATGCAAAACAATTCCTCAAAACTGCTGCAGAAAGAAAGGGAAGAATTTAAACCCATGGCTTTTGAAGTAGAGATTAGCCAAATTGATGGCTCCTCCAAAACAAATCCGTAAAGCAGCCTAAGAAACTGTATATTCAGGAGGTTGATCCATTCCTGGTTTTTCTAGGAGTTTGATAAGACACACCTGAGCTTGTTACCTGTGCATTCTGGCTAATCAAGCGTGTGGTAAAACCTGGAATGGGTAAAACTGCTATGCAATAGGAGTCTTGATTTCCATCCCTGATTGTCAAAGTCTGTCATCTATTACGAGTGAAGGTGACTTGCAACAGTGAGTTATGCCCTAACAGAAAATGATTCTAGCATCGCACTGAACTATGGGTAGATGTCGGCATCACAAACGATCCATGATTCCCGTACTGAATATGAAGAGGGACAGTTCAGCAGGACACGCCACGACCTGCAGTCCAATTTACAATCTCCAGATACCGTTATCGAGTTCCTGCAAGTGGCTTGAATAGCATAGAAAGCATCAACCAGAAAGCCCTGAGAGAAAGGGAGGCTTGTACACTCTCTGAACAGCCTCCCTCAGTTTGTTTTTTAATAGAAAAAGGAAGCAAGAAGCATGGTTTATTCTCGCAGACTAGAATAAACTGTCGCGTTTAAACACTAATATAGAGAACTATAGTATTGTAACCTAACACAGCCCAGACACAAAGGGGTAAATGTTAAAAGAATCAGAGCATTATTCCAGTCACAATATAGGCAGGCAATGAAGTCAAGGTTTTTTCTTTTTTTTTTTTGTTGGTTTTTTACTTTAGGTTCTGCCTGAATTGCTGTTTCAGTTTGTGCCGTGCCCCAACCTGATGCACATTTTTTGGCGCAAGCTTAAAACTGTCTTGAATAATGGTTAGAGAGAGGTGTCCTGACACAGCCAGTCGAATCTAATCATATCTACTCACAGTACGAATGCTCAAGAGGTTATCTGGATGTCGTCCCTATAAAGAGGTGGTTTAACATGTGTTTGACTCATCAGCATAGTCTCAAAAGGCAGTGGGTCCTATTGTATTAAAAGGTATACTTTTCTTGAGGTACTCCTGCCCATAAATTCGCTCGCAGATAAGTGGGCAGGGGGTCAGGTTAGCTGCCCTCCCCGTAAGACAAAGCCAAAAAAGCAGGTGGAGGCTGGGGAGGAGGAGATGAACTCTGATGCACAGCAGGGACATAAAGGATTGAGGTTAGAGAGAAATCCTTTCCTTGCCGATCATTGGACGTGTTGTTTATCGAGGGACAAATAAGATACTGGCTATTCGATTGACGATTTAGGTTAAGGAGGCTGTGTGGTCTAGTGGTTAAAGAAACAGGCTTGTAACCAGAAGGTCCCTGGTTCAAATCCTACCTCAGCCACTGACTCAATGTGTGACCCTGAGCAAGTCTTTTAACCTCCTTGTGTTCCGTCTTTCGGGTGAGAAGTAATTGTAAGTGACTCTGCAGCTGATGCATAGTTCACACACCCTAGTCTCTCTAAGTCGCCTTGGATAAAGGCGTCTGCTAAATAAACAAATAATAATAATTTCATGTTAGATTTTCGAAATGTCACATTGTTCAATTTGTCAGTTTTTCGTTACGTATATGGAAAACTACAGAGCGGTGTGTAATTCAATATGTTAACGTAACATTATTCAGCAGGTTTCATTCGACTTTATGAAACAAAATGAGTTAATTCTATAGGGTGAGGCAAGACTTTTGGCTGTACAGTACACTTCTCGTTTCTAGGTTTTCATTGTGGCTGACATCCAGGTTTGCGGTCTGTCTTGAATCCAGCACTCCTCCAGCACAACCACCTGTATAAATTGGATCCTAATTCACAGGGGAATACTTTCCAAGCATTATGGGTGGCAGGTCACAGTACGCCAAATAACTCTTTGATGCCTTACAACAGTTCTATATTAAACAAAAGCTCTTATGTTTTACATTGTATTATAGTTTAGAACCGTAAAAAAATGTGTTGCATTACATTTCTTGTTTTAATCGGAGTGATTGGGATCTTTACAAAAAGCCAACTTCAAAGTTGCCACCATTGTTTTCATCTTGTGAGCATTTCAGATAACAGAAGCTGCTGAGCTAGCACTGGCCACCCAAAACGCTCACAAGAAGTACTGTACAGCTATGGAAAAATGGGTGCAAAAAATGGGTGCACACTGGATTTAAAAATCACTTAAAATATACAATTCTAAGGCATACAACTGTATATTTTCATAATGATAATAAAAAAAATACCTGAGTCAGGTCTTTGGATCACTGAGTTAGTAATATCCAAAACTGGGACAGACCATAAAGCTCCAACCAAAGTTTTGCCTCACCCTATAGTATTAACTCATTTTGCTTCATAAAGTCGAATGACAGCTGCTGAATGATCTTGTAGTTTTCCATATAGTTAATGAAAAACTGACACAAATTGAAAAATGTGACATTTTTAAATCTAACATGAAATACTGTACTACTATTATGGCTTCCGGTAGACTTTTGCAATATCATTTCTTTAATTACATGATGTTAAATAAAAGATCTAAATTATGGTATATAGTTTTTTTTTTTTCTTTTTAAATGATGTGGTTCTCGATTCTGTCCTGCTGGGTTTTGTTCCAACTGAGCTCTCAGTTACTTAATTGAACCCTAATTGAACTAATAATTTGCCTAATCTGAGCTCTTAAATTATTTTAAACAGATGGAGATGTCAAGTTAAATATAAAATTGTATAAGGAACTTGAAATCTCCAATTTCCTATAAGCCACACAATTGAAAAAGTCAAACTAAGCAAATTGTTAGTTCAATTGAGGGTTCAATTAAGTAATTGAGAGCCTGGTTGGAACAAAAACTAGCAGGGCAGTGGTCCCCCAGGACCAGGATTGAGAACCACTGCTCTAGGCGATGCAAAACTATTCCTGTACGTTTTGTTACATTGGTTTACAACTTTTTACTTAGCGCTTGTCACCTCCGGGAGGGCAAATGTTATAACCAAGAGATTTTAACCTGGTCCTTTGGGGAGCTCACTGTTTCATTTGCTCATGTTTATAAGGATGCCTACAAGCAAGCAGACAAAGCCAGCTAGCTCTCCACCCTTATAAAGGGGTACTTGCAGTTTTGGGGGTTTTTTTTTTTTGCTTGACCAAGGTTAACCGTTATTTTTGCACTTAACCTTTAAATTACTTTTTTACAGCGCCTTCACTATGTGTTTACCATGCTTCACTACAGTTTGCCCTGCTTTTACCTCGGTATACCGTGATCCGTGATTGGCTGATTTACTGTCAGTGTCACGGCCTTCAGTAAGGACACAGCGACAGACATTTTAATAAATGGCTGTTACTGTCGACTCGCTTTTGTCTAGCTCCAGTTAAAAGAGAATGCCTGCCTGCCTGCCTGCCTGCTTTTATGTTGAGAACCGATACCTATTATTTTTTTCGTTTCCCCCTGACTCTGCTTGTTCTTGCACATTTGCAAATTCGACATCAAAGCCACATGCCTTACTGTGTGTTCCAGCTAGGATTTGTCAGGGCTCCATTTTTAAAAACAACTCCTCAAAAACCGTCAGCCAGCTGTGAGACAGAGCTCCACTTTAGTCCCCTAATAGCCCCCTTGGATGTCAACTTAATCCTTTAACTATGGAATCAGCATGTTAGTTTATCGTACAAACCATACAGTTACATTACAGCCGCCTGTCATTATCTGGTTCTGTCGTGCACCACAATGCACAGCTCTGGCCAAAAGTGTTGCAGCACCCTATAGAATGAACTCATTTTGCTTCGTAAGGTCGGATGAAACCTGCTGAATAATGTTACATCAACATATTCAATTACATACCGCTTTGTAGTTTTCCCACATACTGACAAAAATTAAACTGTACTACTATTATGGCTTCCAGTAGGCTTTTGCAATATCATTTTGTAGTTTCTTTGATTACATGATGTTAAATAAAAGACCTAAATTATGTTCATGTAGTTTTTTTTTTTTTTTTAAATACGTCTCAATCCAAAATTCTAGGGGGATGCTAAACTTTTGGCCACAGCTGTCGATCCAGGACACACAAGGGCACACAGTGCATGTAGAGTTCGTTGGCCACTTTGAGCCCCTGTTGTTGAAATTCAGTACAGAGCAATAATTAGTTGAGGGTATGATGACAACAACAACATAGACGACTGTAACCTGTGAGAGTTACTCTATTATCTGCTCCATATTTTTGACTCAGGGATAACATTAAAACCAAGATTTTTTACAAGAGCATACAATGTAATTTTTGATAGCTACAAACAATGGTGAATAGTTTTTCAAACAAAGCAACGCAAACCCACCTTTTAATAGCCCGGTATATTTTAGATAACATACAAATGAGACAGTAACTTTCATTAGGAAGCCTGGTGCTGTGCGACTGTGTTACCTGAGACATTGCTTTCGGTATTTATTTTCGGTTAAATACTCGATAAACATTGCTGTCGGATGCCAAATGCGAAGGGGGTTTGCAGCTCGTCAAGGCATGACAGCCTAATGGAAACCGGGCCAAAGTTCCTTAATAAAAAAGTTATTGTTCTTAGTGCTGGTCTTCCCTGCTGCTGGAGTATAGTTCAACCTGTATCCTTTTTTAAAAGAGGCACTTTTCCCACAGTAGGGTGGTGTGAATTTATTCCAGGTTCAAATCTGTGTTAAAGACTATCTCGGCTCATAACACTGCATCCTCCTGCATTCTGTGTGCACCTGGCCTCTCCCAAGCATTGATTGCTAATTGTGTACAGCTGTGCTGTGTTGTGTGTGGTGTGGTTAAGTGTACACATTCAACGCTAATTAATCTGTGACCCCCAGCAATATTTGATAATGGGACTCTTAGGTTCTGTTCAGGGTTCTGTGTATTCTACTTCATTGTAAAGAAAGAAAGAATCAAAACAAACAAGCAAACATTACACAATGATGTATTTTCTTCCTTCCTTCCTTTTTTCATTTTTCTATTACCATATCATTTATTTTATAAGACAGGCCTTGTTGATTCCCCGGTTTGTTTACATTCTCCACACTCAGACAAACATGCCCAATTCTCTGGCTCCTCTATCAGGTATAGAACAGCAGTGTGGAACTCCTTGATTTTGTGTTCCCTCCCCCGACACTAATACAGGAATCCAGCAAGCAGCACCTTTGTGTGGGCATGTCCCCGAATCTAACCGTCCCCCACAGCCACATACCGCAGTGCTGCAGGAATGCTGCCCTGTAGAGATACTCAAACCCTCCTCGCCCTTGGACTTTCCCCAGGGGATCTCCAGACTGACTGGCCTTGTCAGGGCTTGAAGTAGAGACCCTTACAGAAAAGTTTAGAAAACTAAGCCTAAGAAAGCCGAAGCTGAACCATTAGCAGATTACAGCATAACCAGCATGATCATCAATGAACAAATACACAGGTCCCAAGTCTGTTTGCTGTGGATGGGGGTGGGTGGGTGGATGGGGGTTTGACAAGGATTAACTTGACCTAAATTATTAAAATTGCATTTCGAGTCAATAAAAGAAAACAACAACATCTAAAATGATATCATTTGCAACTTGAATTAAGAACCCATCGATGAATGGAGTGGAAATGCAATCATATGTTGATAACAACAAACTTCAGTTTTTTTTGTTTTTTTTTACATTACCTAAACAGTAATCTTACATAGAAGTTTTATTTTGTGGGTTATTACAATGACTGACGTGGGTCTGTGGGCTTGAATGTTAATTTGCGGGTCTCACCCACATAATGCGAGTAATTTGGGTGATCTGAAATACTAAACAGGGTGCTATTGCCACCTACAGCGTTACAGAACCATTGCATTGCCACTGTAGTTCCACCGCATTGCTACTGAAAACGATGCAGCCGAGTTAAATCAACACATAGATACAATGTATAATGATGCAGTAACAACACCAAAAAAACTAAACTAACTGGAATGGAAACAAGGTCTTCCTGGATCAAGGATTTTAAAACACTACCAAGAGAAATAAGAAAGAGCAATATTTCAGATCCCTGGTTATTTTAATGAAGGGTACTGAGTCAGAACAGAGGCATAGATTTCCTGGGGTTGGTAATAACAATGCTGTCTTTAATTAGATTACCGAGGACTTGACCCCCCCGACCCCAAAGTGTTTACTACACCTATTGTACTGAGACGTCTGATTGGATTTCAGATTGCTGTGCAATACACCGTGACGGATCACATATTCGAGCGACTGCCCAAGGCAGTCACGCACCCAAATGCTCGCATTTTAAACTTCACTTTGCACGGACCAGAGTTTTACGTAATCTATCATGACCAGAAGCTAACCTTGCACTACCTAAGGCAGGGGTTAAGGGCCTTTTCTTGTGAAGCTCCAAAATTATGGAATGCTCTGCCTTACAAAAGCATAATTGCTTTTTCCTTTTTGAAACAAACCTTGCACTGAAAAAGCCAGCATAAAAATGATTCGTAGTGCCCGCCTAAACACATGTATAGTGTTTTGAAATGGGAAGTATTAGTACATTTTCTTTTGAAAGAGTTTGCTTCGGTGCGACACTTGGTACCAAAAACAATCTCTTAATGTTATGCAAGAAGCAACAAGCATCTTTGAAATGAGAAAAGCTGCATTATTTACGTAACTCAATTCTGTTTCTTGCACAAAACCCTTTATTTTTTTCCCTTGCCCAGCAAAATAATGTTCTGCATGTGAAAAATGCTGGCTTGTGAGGCTGGATTTAAAAAAAGAATAATATACAGGGGTGGCTAAGCATTGTACAGATTAGCAATGTGTCCTCAGGTGTCTTCTTCAAAGCGAAGACTTCTTGGATCCTGCCGTTTTGACAGCGGCAAACCATTTCTCTCTCCCTCGCTCTTGCGCTAGGCTCAGACAGGGTCAGCGTGCAGAATGTGCTGCCCTGGGGCAGAGAGATGATATATGGCTTCTTGGAGTCTCGCCCACCAATCCATCTGTAAAGCCCAGCGGCTTCACAGAGCCAAGTTTAGACTCAAAGACATGTGTTGCACTCTGCTCACTTTTACTTGTTTTATGGTCTTTTTCTTACCTTGTCATTTATTTTGTAACTGGGGCGGGAGGTGGAGGGGATGGGGGTGGGGAGAGTGTTGGCGTAGGTTTTAAGATGCTGTCTCTATTGCTTTTGGTTATGTATCTGTTGTTGGTTTCTTAAGGGACTATTTTAAAGTAGTTCTTGCCCAGTTTGAGCGTACATTGCGTCTTGTGTTTATCATATGACTTTGATAAAATGTTTCATCTGGGGATACGAACGTTTAAATAAAAAGGCATTCAGATAAATAGTTGATAATAATAGAAAATGACGTGGAGGGCTGCTTTGGATAGTGTGTTCAGATAATTGGGGGTCAACTATATCATAACTTGTCCTGGTAAACAGTTAGAAGTATAAAAAAGATATTCAGGGAATAAAGTCCTGCACCTACTACACATTTTTCTATATTCTTTTTAGCATCTTGTTTTCGGTTTTATCTTTATTCTCGCTTGCCTCAGCAGACACAACACACATGAGCTATGTATACACAGAGGTGCTCCAATATTCAAAGCAGCCAGCGTCAGTCAGCGGCTTGTCGAGTTACAGCATACGTTCTGACATGCCTGTTCTTTTGTCCTATAAGCCTGGTGGAAGGCACTTTTATGTGAAGGTTTACAAAACTCCAGGAAACTCAGAAACCCGAAACCTCCGAGTTTTGGATCCAGCTGAACAGAACGAAGCGGCTGCTGTGAAACAGAGCTCCAGTCGAATCGCCTGTCGTTGAATTTATCGCGTTAATCTCCGTGTTTCTACATTCTGTAAGAAGCTGCTGCAAATTGTGATTTCCGATTCATTGGGGGTTTCAGAAAGAGGGGGTGAAATAAAATGCATTTGATTTTTGTTCTACATGTTTCAATACCTAGGGGTTTGTTTTCCACTGGGCCAGTTGTATTTAGAAAGAAGACATATTGGCTGCTCCATTTTATAAAAGCTTACCATAGTAAAAGCATAGCAAAGTGTAAAAAAAGCACAGTGAAAGCATAGGTAATAAAAAATAGCGAGGTACGGTAAAGCATATTAAAAAAACATGGCCAGCCTGGGTAAACTATGGTGAATGCATAGTATAACCATGGGAAAAGCATGGCAAAACTGCTCAAATACTGTGCAAAAATACCACGGTAAAACTATAAGGAAAAGCCCTCAGTCATAGCATTCATTGCATTCCCTAACCTGCGTGCTTGTAATTAAGACTTCTGGGCTACTACAGTACATGGCACGAAGCCCTGTCTTAAAAGGGATTCCTTTGTAATATATAACAATCGCCAGCTTAATATAGCACGGGCTAGTGGATCCCAAAAAGAGTGGAGGGTATCAAAGCTAAAAAGGTGTAAAAACTGCATGAAGAGACATGGAATGGAATTATTTGTTTGCAGTCCCTGCGTTAACCTGATAGAACAAGTCTGGGGGATCAACTACAGTTTGTTTTACCAGCATAAAAAAAAACAAAGGCTCTCTTTTTTAGAAAAATGAAATAATGGTTTCCCACATCACAACAGCTTTCTGTTAATTTGGCTGTTCCAAGGGTTCCAGGAGAATTCTCTTTTGCATATCAACACCCGCAGACATGGAATTGTTTCTGTCATAGTACGAAGATGGAATCTGATCATTTTTCTTTCTCCAGTTGTACAGATCGCATTTGGGAGTTGCTTAGAACCTCCTGCCAATGCTTCTCCTTCAGTCCACATTAACAAACAGATACATGTCTTGTTTATTCTGTTCTTTGATCTCTGTGTGCTGCTGATTAAGTCTGAACCACACGTGTGTTTTTTTATTGTGTTGCTTGTACTTTGTCTTTTTCTTGCTTTCCAGGACCCCCTTGTAAACAAGGCCTCGCTCTCAATGGGTAAATCTCCTGGTTTAATTAATTTAATTAATTAATTAATTAATTAATTAATTAATTAATTAATTATTACTAATCAAACATCAGAGCATCGATGTTTAGAAATACTGAAAGAAGTGGAATGAGTTCAATGACAAATGTTTCTACTAGAAGTCATTCTCAATGTCTTCAGTGTCAGCATACTGGAAAGAGTCGAAACGTCTGAGATGAACTCATGAACTCAGAAGCGCTAAACCGATTGCAATGTGGCTCAGTGATAAAGCTGAAAAGGAGAGCTGTATCACCCCTCTCTCTTGTATTATTACTTGTACTGTAACACTTGAAATGTATTTGCTTACGATTGTAAGTCGCCCTGGATAAGGGCGTCTGCTAAGAAATAAATAATAATAATAATAATAATCTAAAAGCCTGTTTTTCTTTTAAAGCCATAACCTTGATCAAAATACTCAGCCATCCGTCAAAGGCAGACGCAAGCTATTTTAGGGAAATATACGACAGGGCTGCAATGTTAGGCCACCTCCTGTGCCTGCTTGACCTTTCACCTTTCACGATGATGTCATTTCGCCTGGGAGACGCACATGACACCTGCTGCTTCAGTTAAAGTGCAATACAGAATGAAAGAGGATAAAACCAAACAGACTAAAATAAAAATGGTTTCATTTAAGACAATCAAGAATAAAATGTTTTTTAGGTCAGTAAAAAAAAGTTTTTAAAAAACAGTCAAAAGTGTTATTATTCGATATGTTAATATGTAAATTGCTAAGATTTTTTTTTTGTTACCGATCAACATTCTCTAAGCACGGTCGTCTGACACCACCACACTGAGATCTGTTCATCTGATCTAAATAAGCCCCTCTTTGAGTTTCACAGATTTCTACAGACAGAGAGACTCGGAATGCGGTTCACCAATTCATTCATAGGGATTCCAAAGTGTCACAATCTACATTCAAGCAGACCAACGATTCAGCAAAGGTCACTTCTCTCAGTAAAGCTGTGGGAACACGAAACCCCAAGTCTCCCCTGGTGTGCCGTGCAGTGGCCTGAAACCTAGTCTCCTGAAACCAAGTTCTAAGCCACAGCTTTACACTTCACGTAGACACTGAAAAAAGATACTTGATATACTAAAACGCTATTTTTATTATTTTTATTTATTTCTTAGCAGACGCCCTTGTCCAGGGCAACTTACAATTGTTACAAGATGTCACATTATTTTTATATACAATTACCCATTTATACAGTTGGGTTTTTTTACTGGAGCAATCTAGGTAAAGTACCTTGCTCAAGGGTACAGCAGCAGTGTCCCCATCGGGGATTGAACCCACGACCCTCCGATCAATAGTCCAGAGACCTAACCACTGCTCCACACTGCTGCTATTCTGCTATGATTCCATAGCCACACTATTATAACTGCAGGATTGGGGTGGCCAAAGCTCACATTATTATTATTATTATTATTATTATTATTATTATTATTATTATTATTATTATTATTATTATTATTATTATTAAACCTTCATTTTAATAAGAAATCCCATTGAGATTAAAACCTCTTTTTCAAGTGAGACAAGAAAGGTAGCAGCAGTACAATAAAACATATTACAACACAAAAATAAAATACTTTTAAAACACAGACTCAATACAATCAGTTAGTGACACTCAATTAGTGACAAGCGTAATCACCTACTTAAAACAAGCACTAACTCTCATTTAGATAAACATGCAGCTGACTCCTGAATTGTAAAGTTATTTGGGACTGCAACTTAAGTCTAGGCTGTAATTCATTCCGAGACCATGGAGCGAAATAAGCAAATGATCTTTTAGCAACCTCAGTACGCACTCCAGGACCTAAAGTGGTCAACTATTTCATTGCATCTATTAAACCTAGTAGGGGAATGGCCCTCCAGGACCAAAAGAGGGCACACCCTGGTGAAGTGTACTATAGTAAAAGCATACAAAAGTGTAGCATAGTGAAACAGTAGAAAAGAAAAGAAAAGATAGCATTGTAAAGCAGGTACAGTAGAGATTAAAGCATGCTTAATCCAGGCTATACCATGGTATGATGGGCAGCGTGGAGTAGTTTATATTCATGCATCTGACACTGAAGGAACACAAAGCCACTTTTTCAGGAACAGCGGCTTGAAACCTGGTTCCAGGAGACCGGGAGACCTAGTTTGAGATTGCTGTTTCAAACCCCAAGTCTCCCCTGGTGTGCCGTGCATTGGCACTGAAACCTAGTCTCCTGAAACCAAGTTCCAAACCACAAAGCAGCTCAGTGTTCCCTCAGCTTTAGTGTCTGCTTAGGAGACTGGTCTAAAGCAGTAGAAGGTGGCAGTCCTTCAGGGCAGATTTCTGAGGTTCACAGACTGTACTGCAACCGCACCCACGCTCGGCCCACCCCGTTCTATATACAGTCCATTGAAATGATTATTCTCAAACTCAACTCATATCTTGTTATTTCACGTGGCTACATTGCTGCTGCTTCAGACAGGACCCCTCTGGGGGCAAGATGTTTATCCCAGAGGGTAAAGGCTGTGCAAAAAAAAAAAAATCTGAAAAGAAAGAGAAAGTTTTCTCTCCAACTCCGTTCTTCACGCACCAAGTCCCCGAATAACAACTTGGCTTTTAAGCCACCGTAGTTTTCCTCTGATTTACAGCCGATCAAATAACTAACAAGTGTTCCTGTACTCCAACAACTGTTCGTTGGCTGCAGCATCAAATGAAACAAGCACATGTGCATTTCTGCTTGAGCAACTGCCAAGCTGACTAGCCTTGATGCAACGCGCTGATTGAAACTATGAATTTATAACATCCACTTAACCGAGACTCTTTCTGAATGTCCTGTAGAGTCAGAGAGGGAGAGAGGGGCAAATCTTACACACTGGGATATGGAGGTAGCTAATATTGACATTAGCTACCTAATACTGGCAAATGTTTTTTCTTGTTTTTGTTTTTACTTTTAAGTAATGTTCTGTCCCCAGTTCATTAAATGAGTTTGTGTGTGTTGGTCATATTCCTATGAATGAATGAATTAGTAATTTAGCAGACACTTTTATCCAAAGCGACTTGAAGAGACTAGGTGGTGAACTACACAACTGCTGTTGCAGAGTCACTTACATGTTGTTGAAGCCGACACCCTGGGATCCTTCAAGAAGCTGCTTGATGAGATTCTGGGATCAATAAGCTACTAACAACCAAACGAGCAAGATGGGCCGAATGGCCTCCTCTCGTTTGCAAACTTTCTTATGTTGTTATATCTCATGCAAAGGACCAAGAAAGATAGAAAGAAAGAAAGAAAGAAAGAAAGAAAGAAAGAAAGAAGTTTGGCTAGTAAAATTACAGACTCAAAGGGCTTTTTTTTTTTTATCCTTATCCAAAACCGCGGAATTGTTCAAAATTCATCAGAACCCAATTCAAACATTTGAAAGTAATATTAAGAGCAATCCCTTTGGGGTGTCCAGCCGGTATTAAGTGAACAATGCTTTGAAAGAGAAACATGCAATTTAAGGAAAGGGAAAACAATTCAATGATGATGTGTCTTACGTAACGGCGTACAAATCCCGAAATGTGTTGCCATTTATACAGACATGTAGCTTGCCAGATGAGACGATGCAAAACAGGGCTTTACTCCTAATTCTCCACTCCACAAACAATACAAAAGAAAATCAGGAGGTGATGATGATGTTTGCAAGTCGGCGAATGAACATCTGGCCAACAGAAGTCATGCCAGGACCTGAGCCTTTTGAAAACTTCTATGAATTCCAACTGGGGAGATGACTGATATTCACCCGACCATGTAACCACTCCAATAAACTTTGCCTGGCTGTTAACGTGGCAGTGCCGCAATGAAAATGCAATACCTGCCGATAAATACTTCTTAAAGACAATTCCGAGTATGAGTAACACGTTTTTGCACACCCCTAGTTTCTATGTTTAGCGCTATTGAGTGTTTTAAGGTTATGGATGGATGTGGGTTAAAACTCTGGGACACTGAATGTCGGACGTTCCACTTTAAAAATGTGAAGATCACTGGGCTGTTTTAGGGTTACAGAGCAACAGAGCTGTGGAATATGGTATATCTCCGGTCTTCCAGTGTTCCACTGTACCAGCAGAACAGAACAATCCAGGAAAATGCCTTGGAACTTGGAAGAAACGGGGGGAAAAAATCTCGGTCTGCTTTACAGTGACCCTCAGCGGCTTCCCCTCAGTGATCTGTCAAATTATCAAAGCAACAAAACTGAATCGGTGTGCTTTTCAAGAACTCAAGACTTAGCTAATCTCTTTAAACCTTTACAGCAGAGAAAGTGATCCCTGACTGCTGACAGCAAAGGGGTCTGGTATGAAGACCACCTTTGCAGGCAGTAAGATTGAATGAGAAAAACCTGTCACGGGGCTCAAGCCTCACATCCGTAGTTTTTACTTTTCGTTCTGTAGTTGAGAATAACTCTCGCTGCTTGAATGAATTAGAAATGATTGCATTTAATAGATTTCAAACTTTGGAGAGTTGCCAGTGAAACAAGCACAACTGGGTTACATTGAGCGTCTGCTGTACTCAGTAATTGTGAATTTAAGTGTTTTTGAGTGGTGCTGGAGTGACTGCACTGGAAACTGAGAACAGTCCACTCTATTTATCCAAAGAGCAGCAAAAACACAAGTAGTGTCCATGGAAGTTTACCCACAAGCTCTGCAGAAAACATGCCTCAAGCATGCCCTGGGGTGAGGGAGGAGTTCAGTCTCCATGCCTCAAGCCTGCCCTGGACTGGAGAGAGGGAGGTAGCAGTTCAGTCTCCATGCCTCAAGACTGCCCTGGACTGGAGGGAGCACCCTTTCTCTTAGGGGGTTGAGGGAAGGAGGGAACAGTTGAGTCTCCATGCCTCAAGCCTGCCCTGGACTGGAGGGAGCACCCTTTCTCTTAGGGGGGTGAGGAAGGGAGGGAGCAGTTCAGTCTCCATGCCTTAAGTCTGTCCTGGACTGGAGGGAGCACCCTTTCTCTTTGGGGGGTGAGGGAGTAGTTCAGTCTCCATGCCTCAAGCCTGCCCTGGACTGGAGGGAGGGAGGGAGCAGTTCAGTCTCCATGCCTCAAGCCTGCCCTGGACTGGAGGGAGCACCCTTTCTCTTAGGGGGGTGAGGAAGGGAGGGAGCAGTTCAGTCTCCATGCCTCAAGTCTGCCCTGGACTGGAGGGTGCACCCCTTCTCTTAGGGGGGTGAGGGAGCAGGGGGCAGGGGGCAGTTCAGTCAGTATTTATGACACAGACTGACTTCAATGATACCCATTAGTGCCCCTTGGGACCTGTTTACTTTGTGTTTAAAGTAGGCACCTGTCCACAGGAAACAGGACTGAGACCACCAGAGCTTAATCTCACACTGAGCCTCAACAGCTAACCAGATGGAAGTCACTTCCAATCACTGTTGGTACTTGAACCAGCGACATCATATCCCATTTCCACGCCACAAAGACATAAAGCAACCCAAGCCATCTCTTCCACAGAGGAAACTCCACAGACATGCATAAAGTACAATGATTATTTAATCAAGTTACTCTTCCTCCAAAAAGGCATGCTGTGACAAGCGATTGCCCATTTTCTTCAACCATTACTAATAATATGCTTTTTTTTAAGTCCTGCTACGGCTTTAAGCAATCATTCTCACACAATGAAAGGATTTGCAGATTTTAAAAAAAAGCAATGCAAGATAATAGCTGTCTGTAATTATTGTAAACCTGCAGCTGTCGCATGCATAACAAGCACTGTATATATAACAGTGACTTCACTCAATATTGTAGCAAAACCTACAGCATTTATATCAGCTGAGCCGACCCATTGGAATGTGATGATTTATAATGTGGGCTAAAAAACGGATCATGTTTATTAATGTAGACCGAAATTACGAAACAAGAAACTTACTAGACTTTTTTTTTTTAAAAAGTATTTGTATTTGTTTCATTGACGTATCAATGCTTACAGGCAACTGCCCCAAATAATAAAGATTTAAGCCAGGCGCGTTTAAGTGACTTTTTCCCAGGAGGTCGCATCGGTCGTAAGCAAGCGACAAGTGTAACTTTGTAAAAATTGACAGCTGCGATAGAACAGAACAAGGCAGACTACAACTGTTAGAAATGTTTACGCATTTAATGTATGCGTCCTGTGTAACTTTAAAGACACATATCCATCGCTGACATGTTTTTCTAGACACCGACTGTATTATTACATGTAATACATAGTGATTTAAATCGCTTATAAATAGAACTGGGCCGTGTAAAACGAATTGTTGGTGTAATATACAACTGGAGACGCACATCTTAAAATAACGTGTATGCTTTCGCTGTGGCAAGCGGTTTAGACAACGGCATGGTTTTCCCGTTATCATCTGAGAGAGAGAGAGAGAGAGAGAGAGAGAGAGAGAGAGAGAGAGAGAGAGAGAGAGAGAGAGAGAGAGAGAGAGAGAGAGGAGGCAGAATTGATTGCTTTTACAACCTGTTCTAGCTTGAAATGGTTATATTTTTAACTCGCTAATTCCTGGTTTGGCACTGCAGGCTATATATAGACACACTGTTTCATCATTTCACACATGCTTCGCCATTATTATTATTATTATTATTATTATTATTATTATTATTATTATTATTATTATTATTATTATTATATTCGTAGTATTTTTTTTTTACTATTATTTTATTTTAAACGGGTGTCGTCGAGAAAAACAAAATTACAATTAAAACGCAGAAATGTAACTGCCCAGCCTGAATAAACAAACCCGCTTGATATCTGAATAACTGAAGCGGAACCGAAGCTGCGCGCCGCTTCACTCTGTTGCTGTTAAATCCTTTAAACTTGCTGGTACGATAAAAGATTAATTCTAACAACGGTATCCAAGGCAACGCTCCCCAATCTTTTACATAGCCTCGAGTCACACACACAAACTTAAACCATTCTTAAGAGATTTATGTTATGTGCAAGTTCAAACCAGTAGTAAGTTTTATCTCTGTGCAGGATCAGAGATATAATAGCTTTTAAGCTCTGAAGAATTAATAATAATAGCAACGACAACAACAACAATAATAATAGGCCCTAATAATAATAATAATAATAATAATAATAATAATAATAATATTTTTTAAAAAATTTAAACAAGCTGTGCATTTTATATAATTTTACATGTTGGTATCCCCAGTGGGATATTTCTATCTAGAAATATTAATAAGAATGCTGATTCTACATTTTAAATCACATTACGTTATAAAAGTTGAAAAAAAACTTTTTTGATAAAGGGGAGGGGGGCGACAACTGTATTTGCCTTCAAGTCTCACAACACAGAACCGCATTCATTACTATTAATTCATAAATAAATAAATACATGAATAAATAACTTCAAATGTGCATAATTTACCCGCTCTTGTAGTTGTCGTGCCTGCTTGCAGTAAAATGATGAGCAGCGATATTCTTCTGCAAAAAGCAGCCAGTTTGCTTTTCCACCGGTCCATCTTAAAAAAAAAATGTTTTTCTCCAAACCGGATAAAAAGTTATATAAAGGCAGGGTAAAGCTGTTGCAACCTTATGTAGCCATGCGTGTGGTAGGGGGGAACAAACAAGGAGCGCAGCCTAGCACACTAGTGTGTTCTCCCGGTCTCTGCCTCTCCCTCTCCTGATCTGAAATCCCTTAACAGTGCGTTGAGAAAAGTCCCAAGACCAGACAGTCCTCCAACTCTTTCTAATGGCTCTCTCTCTCTCTCTCTCTCTCTCTCTCTCTCTCTCTCTCTCTCTCTCTCTCTCTCTCTCTCTCTCTCTCTCTCTCTCCCCCCACTCCCCCGGGACGAGTGTCAAAATGGGACTCAGGGGCTTTACTGATGAACACTGGTGCCCCACGAGGGCATTTGATATAAATGACTCCCCCGTCTCCAAATCGTACATCTTTTCACTACCAGCCACCGTTACAGATCTTGTTGCTCAAGTATTCGTATTCCTTAGCGCATTCCATTGAATCGTGTTCGTTTAGGCTGTGTCTCAGAATTAAATGCTTATTGAATCAAACTAATAGAACATTCTATCAAATACAGTGTGTCTCCTGTCTGAAATAATGGCTACTGTATAGAGATGCGATAAAGTACTATTATTATTATTAGTAGTAGTAGTAGTAGTAGTAGTAGTATAATACTATTGAGGTGTACCAATAAATCATTCATTATAAAACTTTCCAAGTTTGAACTTTCCTACCCTTTCAATTAATGACAGCTATAATTACAGTTGGTTTGCTTGTACATGCACACATTAATTATATTCGTTTTCAGGTGTGTATTGTGGATTAAAAAAAAAAAAAAACATTATTTTTCAGATAATAACTTTTCCAACAAACTGTACAGTAAACAAAACAAAACTAATACAATATCACCTCAAGCCTGAAACGTTTTTTTTTTCTATTCAGAAATAAAATCTAATATGTTTTACCAGACCTCTCTGT
The DNA here is from genome assembly GCF_902713425.1 of Acipenser ruthenus. Classification (NCBI taxonomy): domain Eukaryota; kingdom Metazoa; phylum Chordata; class Actinopteri; order Acipenseriformes; family Acipenseridae; genus Acipenser; species Acipenser ruthenus. The sequence continues at coordinate 1,762,949 of NC_081224.1, read as the reverse complement.
GCTTTACAATGCTTCCCTATGCTTTACCATACCTCTCTGTGCTTTACAATGCTTCCCTATGCTTTACCAGACCTCTCTGTGCTTTACAATGCTTCCCTATGCTTTACCAGACCTCTCTGTGCTTTACAATGCTTCCCTATGCTTTACCAGACCTCTCTGTGCTTTACAATGCTTCCCTATGCTTTACCAGACCTCTCTGTGCTTTACAATGCTTCCCTATGCTTTACCAGACCTCTCTGTGCTTTACAATGCCTGCCCAGGCTTTACCATGCTTTCACTGTGCTTTATTACATTGTGCTGTGCTTTTACTATGGGTAAGTCCAAAGTAAAGTAAAGAGTCAAACCTTCTCCAGTGTAGCTTAAGAAAAAGACAACCACATGAAGAATCTTACAAGAACACAATCACAACAAATGGGAGCAAACTGGACTTAAAAGCACTGAAAGTATACATTTCTAAGGCATACAGCTGTATATTTTCATAAAGATGACCTAAAGCAAAAATACCTGAGTTAGGTCTTTGTATTCAGTTAGTAATACCCAAAAATACCCAGACAGACCATACAGCTCTGTACAAAAGTTTTGCATCACCCTATAGAATTAAGTCGTTTTGCTTCATAAAGTTGAATGAAACCAGCTGAATAATGTTCCATTAACATATTGAAAAATTGGGCATTTTTAAATCTAACATGACATACTGTACTACTATTATGGTTTCCGGTAGACTTATGCAATATCATTTTCTAGTTTCTTTGATGACATGATGTTAAATAAAAGATCTAAATTATGTTCACATAGTTTATTTTAATAATTATATCCACAGCTGTACAGCACATATATTACAGTTCCAGTGCAAAGTTTGCTGCAACTTTCCTAACCCAATAACTGAATCACTGTTAATGTTTCAAAACTAGAATTGAACAGCTCCGAAACGACAGGCTCATTTGGAAGCATTATTAATTTCCATTAAATAACATGACGGTGCAAATGACTTTGCATCGGAGCTCAAGCTCAGCCAATCTACTGCTAATCAACTGTATTTCCTAAGCCATTAGCCTACAATGGTTTGCTGCTGTGCATAAATGGTGGTTTTGTGGGGTTTTTTTTCTTCTGCTGATTAAGGCATCTTCTAAGTTGTTGGTGTGGACAAATACAGTAAATGATCACTGAAGCAGTATTAGAAGTCAGCAGTTTTCCTTGTTTGAAAGTCAACCAACCCCTGGCTTGGTGTCCCCTATTGGTACCCTGTCTGTTAATCTTGGAGTCTGACCTGCATTCCATACAGGTTTTAGCAGATAGTTACCAAGAGAGGGTTAGGAGTCTGAGCTTAGTGTCAGAAATACTTCTCGTTCCTCTATTGTGTACATACACTCTGCAAAGCCCCGTGCAAGCTGTTCAGGGCACATTGCTTCCAAAGACTCATAAATCAATGATGTAATGCTGAGCCTATCAATGCAACGCACTGAAGAAATCCTGGTGGGCACACAGCACTACCAGCAATGGCAACACAATGCATCTAATACAAATATTGCATGGTGGCACCCTTATGAAAGTTTCCCATTGTAAAAGCATAGCAAATTTTAATAAACGCACAGTGAAAGCATAGGGAAGCTGTGTAATGACCAGCAAGGTATGGTAAAGCATATGAAAAAACATGGCAAACCAGGGTAAACTACGGTAATGCATAGTATTAAGATGGGAAAAGCTGCAGAAATACCATGGTAAACTCTTATAGGGGCGACACTGCAATGGGATAATAGAGTGTACTGGTTGATACCATTGTGCAAAAAATCAAAATATGAAACCTTTCTACAGACTGTACAGGTCATTGCAGCCTTCCTTGTTCTGCCATTAAAAACTGTGTTAAAAAATGTTAAAGAGATTTAATGAAAATGTTGCACAGTTGGTGTTTGCAAAAAATGCCGAACATGTTTTTTTTTTTTTTTTTTGTAAAGGCAGAACGTGCTTACAAGAGCCCACCCTGACCAGACCCTGTTTGATCGCTTGAAAATGTCAGTGAATTCCGGAAACCTTTTCTCTTCCCAAACCCCACCCGTGTTAGTTACCTCCCCGTGGAGGGTTGCATTTAAAGAGAGCTGCCTTCGACGTCTTCTTCTTGTTGCTTAGGATCATTCTGAATATCGTTTTGCTGTTTCAGTCGATGCATTGCGAGTGATTTTTTAAAACAGAAGTTTAACACACCCCTTCCCCCCCCCCCCCCCCCGCAGTACTCTGCCCCCCAGTGGGTTACAGCATGTCGATAACACTTTAATTGTGTCTCAGATTACTATATATTTTCATAGTAGTTACTGTAAAAACCTTTGTATAAGTCTATTTACTAGGTATTTTTAGGGAGTCCTAAAAAAGGGGGAGCGACTTACACACCGGTGTGACCTATAGGCTTTTTCCTGAAATTTTTCTCAAAAAGTGGGGGGGAGGAAGGGGGGCACTTATACACCGGTGCGACTTATACACTGGTTTTTACTGTACTTAGTACAGTAAATATATGTGTACTTACACATAATTACAATGTTATTATGAATAGTTACAATGTACTTAATGTGTAAATCTTTTTGCATGATATATGTAAGTACACAATTGTATCAGGGTTAGGGTTAGGGTTAGGTTTAGAGTTAGGGTCAGGAGGGTTTGGGTTAGGTTTAGAATTATGTTCAGTTAGGGTTAGGGTTATATCATGCACAGAAACGTACACATGAAGTACATTGTTACTATGCATAATAACATTGTAATTATGTGTAAGTATTAAGGAATGAAGTGTTTACTCAGTCCTACTCTCCTGTGATAAGCAAATCCTGGCTGTTCCGAAGGTTCAAGCCAAGGCATATTCCAGTTTATTAGATAAAGCGACGGGTGCATTTAATGCTGGGCAAAATCTCTTCCAATTAACGTTTAACCCACAATTCTGCTCGACCACCACAACCACAAAAGACGTGTGTGCAACCTAAAGGCATCTCTGCACAGGCGTGGAACACCAAAATGATCATTTTCTTTACCACTACACCACTGTAATTAACAACATATCTGCAACCTGTCATTTTTATCAGACCCTCTCTCAAGAGTTTACAGCAGACATACTTGACCAAGCTATCGCCCCCAAACTCCTTCAGGCGAGATAGAAGTTAAACTTCCTATACTTTCAGCTTGGGCATTTTCACGAAACAGCTGAACCAAATAAAGGTCAAAAACACCATAAATGCTGTCAGATATGAAGAGGCAGGAAATATGTGATGTGATGTCTAAACGGTTAAAACGATGGTGTGGTGCTGTGAGTGCTGTGCGTTATCATGTTGTGTTCTGAGCACAGCACATTCAGCACATTCACGTGAGAAGTGCTTGAGATGCTTTTCTCAAAAGATAATTAGGACGCTGTTATGTCTAGTTTGAGGCAAAGCTGCTTAGTTAAAAACAACCCCTTATAAGGGAGTAAAGTTCTAGAAAGTTCTATAATCATGACGTGTTAATTTGCCTATTTGTTGCTATGCTAATCAAGTATAAATATTGTGCTACCTTGTCAATAATCAAGAGAGAGAGTGTGTTCCTGTGACCATTGCTGCTCTTCCCTTGCTCATTGCATTAAAGCTTCTTGAAACTGTTATTCAAGTGGAGTCATCAGTCATTTCATATTAAACAGGATTTTACCAACTACAGATAAAAGAATCTACAGATCTAATTGGTCTCAGCTGCACCCACAATCACGCTGTAACATAACCTCTTTTTTTAAAGGATATTTAATATAAATTTTAACATTTGCAAACGTTTGTAGTAGGGTAGGGTTATGAACTAAGCAAATGAGGTGGTATATGAATTACTTATTGTGATCAGAAAATACATGTAAAATGTAAGTCTCACATACTGACAGGCATAGGATTACCAGATTTCCAGAGTGAAATGTAGAATGTACATTGCAATGCAGTGCTTGGTTGATATTATTAACCAGTGATTATATTAAGCAGTTTTCACTGTATGGTATTAAAATAGACAGTTGTTGTAACAAGTCATGCGAACGATACTGTTTAGTTATTTATTGGCCCGTCTTAGTACAGCTATGGCCATCACCCAATAGAATAAACTAATTTTGCTTCAGAAAGTCGAATGAAACCTGCTGAATAATGACACCAAATTGAAAAATGTGACAATTTCAAAATCTAACATGAAATACTACTGTACTACTATTATGGCTTCCGGTAGACTTCTGCGATATCATTTTCTTTGATTAAATGATGTGAAATAAAAGATCTAAACAATGTTCCTATATTTTTTAATTATGTCTCAATCCTAAAATTCTTGAAGATGCAAAATGTTTGGCCATAGCTGTACATAATGAAGACTGAAGCTAAGGGCTGCTATGATTGTATATTTGACGATACACCATGTCCAGTTTAGTGAACTTCTATCTTTCTACATCTGAGATGCAGAGACACTGCAGTCCTTCCACACAGCTTAGTGTTAAAGGAGGTGCAATTACTGAACCTGCATCCCACAGCAGCTCTCTCCCACATTCAGGGATCCCACCAGCAAGATGCCACCTCCCTACTCGAGCTCTGATGATACTCATTCTCATGCAATTTTCCTCTCCTCTGGGGCGCTGACATTTTTATTGTTAGTTTACAAGGCTTCGGTACAGCAGTAAAAATGTCAGCGTTCCAGATGAGAGGAAAATTCGCTGAAATCAACACATTAATATATGGATTTATTAAGTGACGATAAACACTTCTCAAAGGCAATTACAAGTACAAGTAACAGCACATTCCTGCTCACTATCCCTCTCCCTCAGTCTGCGTCAGAAATCGACTAACGTGGATTTATCAGTGGCATTAAGTGCACATTGCCCCATACATAATGAAAAGCAGCTGAAACCACCAGAAACACACCTGGAATTTTCCCAAGCAGTACCTTGTAGACCCTGCGTTCTGCCAGAGTGAGGTTTTAACCTGTGAACCTTTGAGCTTGAGGGTTAATGGTGACCACGAATTAGACGCACCACACCACAGAAGCGCGACCTCTGCATAATATCGGGGTGGCCCTTCTTTAGACGCTATAGCGGACGGGAGTCGGTGTGGTGCAGGCTGTATCAGATCTCTTGCTAATTGTGAGATTGTGGCTCGTTCCTCCAGGAGAATGGCCAACGATTGGGTCAATAAGGTGGTCAGAGGATTGCGGCCACGAGTTCTTCCCTCGGCCGCTCTTTTAGTTACGGGGTCTGTCTTAGCCAAGCGAGAGGTGATTAAGTCACAAATGAAGAGGAAGAGGAGGAAGTGGGTTCTAATAAGCGAGTCTCCGGGGAGTTTAAATTGCTCAGCAGGGATACAGGACAATTCCTCTGCGATTACTGCCTTTAAATTCTTTCAGGGAGGTTGGGGTGGAAATAAACCGGGAACCCTATTCTCCAGAAGGGCTCGTGAATGGAGTCAAAGCTATCATGACTGTTCCTTGGGAAACAGTAGGGATTTGTGTGCAGTCTTTGACAGCGGTTGGCCCGTCCCTATCCAAATCTGACAGGTCTGCCCTTTTACCATGGCAAAAGCTTAGTGAAAGCATAGAAAAGCACAGGTAAGCATAGCAGAGCTCAGAGTGGCATGGTAAAGCATGTTAAAAGCATGGCAAGCCATTGTAAAGAATGGAAAGGCATAGCTTGGGGAAAACACAGGACAACCTTTGTCAGGGACTCTCTCTTGTCCATTGTGAATGAAGAAATACAAGCAATGCAGTGAATACATGTAAGCGATGGTATTTTCCAAGCTAATGAAGCTGTGTCTCTTGGGAGTCTGCAAACATCATATAAGGGTTACAAATAAAAAAAAGGTCTTGCATTCTTTCTGATGGCAACCAAGAGACAAATGAGCTAGCCACTAGCTGGTAAGTTTCCTCTCATTCATTCTAAAGTCCTTGGGGTCGTCGTGTCGGCTTGGAGAGATTTCTCACAGGGGAGTGTTAATTGCATCATTACGCTGGGTGGACTAGAGACCCAATTAACGTGTTTAGCGCAGCCCTTTAAATAAACTGGTCAAACAGCGCATGAGACTGGCACGCAGAGCACAGCCATGTAGTGAGGGAATGGGGGTGGGGGTGTGGGGGTGGGGATGTGGAGAGGGGGGGCAAAGTTTACATTCCCCACCTCTTATATAAACCATAGCTGTTGACTGTGAATTCAGCTGCCAGATTGCCTTTGTGATGCCGGGAGTTATCTAAAAGAGAAACTTTGGGATGGGTCTGAAATTTCACAGTATCTTTTTAAAAAAAACTTGCGAGAGAGAGAGAGAGAGAGAGAGAATTCAAAAACAGCAAACAATATTCTTATATATATATTTACCAAATCACAATATGATTTATTATTATTATTATTATTATTATTATTATTATTATTATTATTATTATTATTATTATTATTATTTGTTTTTGGTTGCTAAGCCTTTCTTTTGTCGGTTTGTCATTATCTTTGCTAACGTGTCCAGCCTTGCTCCGACTCTCCGCTGTCAACATTCCCTGAAATCCCATCCCTACCGCCGTGAGGCTGCTGCCACATTCCCCTGCCTGACACCCCTGACAGCCTGGCCCCTGACTCCCTCTCACACCTGTCCACTCGCCCTGCAGGCACAGCATCCAGCAATCCCAGCCAGATCATCCCTCTAAAGAGAAAGCCCAGTCACTTCCTCCATTTGCCTTTTTTTGTTTTGTTTTGGACAGTTCCCTTTTATTTTTGATGCAAGCTCATAAATTATGTCAGAAAGTCTTGCATTTACTGAAGAGCTGTTACCTCTGCCAGGTTCAAAATGCTGGTTATAAAGAGCAGCGCTTCAAGGGGAAGAAAAAAAACACATGTTTTTTATATTTTCACATGAGGTAATGCTGTTTCTTGCTTGTTCCGTGGCTGTTGTTTTGCTTTGATCACCCAAAGTGTTTCGAAATACATAAAAAAAAAAATTTTTAAAAATGGAGCAAACTTTACATTCTCTATTCCTTCTGCAGCCAGGGGCGTGAAAATATAAAATTGCCTCCTGCTCTTGAACCCAGAAATACTTAGAAATAAAATGCTTTGGCATCTGCAGACAGTAATCAGTGCTGCAGAATTCAGCTCAGTTGGCAGTCTCTGCATTCTCTCTCTCTCTCTCTCTCTCTCTCTCTCTCTCTCTCTCTCTCTCTCGCTCTCTCGCTCTCTCTCTCTCTCGCTCTCTCTCTCTCTCTCTCTCTTTTTCTGCTTGGGAGGAGTCCTGGAATAAACAGAAAGAAAGAGGAGCAGGGAGGGGGTGGTGGTCCTTCATGCCAGGGTTATTGACATTACAGGTACTTTGTGAGGAGCTTCACACAGGGGTGTATTGTGTCAGAATATTTTGCACCTGCATTAGTTCCCTGTGACTATTAAACTTTACACAAGCATGTTTTAAAGTCAGCAGCAGTGTGGAGTAGTGGTTAGGGCTCTGGACTCTTGACCAGAGAGTTGTGGGTTCAATCCCCAGTGGGGGACACTGCTGTTGTACCCTTGAGCAAGGTACTTTACCTAGATTGCTCCAGTAAAAACCCAACTGTATAAATGGGTAATTGTATGTAAAATAATGTGATATCTGTATAATGTGAAATAATATATAATGTGATATCTTGTAACAATTGTAAGTCGCCCTGGATAAGGGCGTCTGCTAAGAAATAAATAATAATAATTTAAAGTAAGGACTTATCAAATGCAAGCGCACATTATATTTTTTTAATGCATTTTTATTAAACCGAGCCTATGAAAAGGAAAATAACCACCGCCTACTGCCTACTGCCTACACTGTCTGAAAGAATGTCACCGCCACTGCAAGCCCCTCACCTTTCCACTAAATTATTAAAACTCACAGGATCCCAAATGCTTTTTCTCCTCGCTCCTTCAAGATCTCACGAATAATTAACCAAGGGGGACGCGCTGCGTTTTTAGAGAGTCCATCATGTTATCTACTGGGTAATGGAAGTATTTTTTTTATTTTTTAAGAATTAGATTCGATTTGTTTGCCTTTTCAAGCACAGAACTCTGGAAACATACTGAGGGACTCCACTGAATTGCGACAAAGTCGCTGAAAAAAGACATTTTGTTGAAGAGCTTGTCCTCTTAGCTCAGCTATTTGCACGAGCGCACAAACTGCTTTTATATATTTCTACACACAGTACTGTTTTTATACACTTGGATGTTTCTATTACTAATGTGAACAATTTGGATTGGAACAAAAGCCACAGAGTTGCATAAAGTTACAAAGCTCTCCCCCAAACCACTGAAATGAACGCCTCATCGGTATTGATAGATAATCAATTAGGGGATTCTAGCGTGTTAGAGTGATAGTGTTAAATGCATGATTGTTTAACCCTTTCAGGTCCTGCCTTATCTTAGTGCCATATGGGTAAATCACATTGGAACCTCATGGGACTCTTGGGTCCTAGTCTGTAGTGTATAAATATATGTAAAAAAAAAAATCCTGTTCTGTGTACTCAGTAAAGGAGTTCCTTTTTGAATGACTTAATTTCGCATTCTACAGCTCGACAAAAAATAATTCAGGACTGAAAGGGTGTGGAAGAATACAATTCAAGAAGCAACTCTTAGCAACCCTTTAAGTGATCAGAACTATGCTCTGCGGACACCAGGTGTCCTGAAACGCAGAGCCAACGCAGGGGTTAATTCCACCGCAGCGATTGAAAGCAATTAACGCTGGGGCTGACATTTGTTAACGTTTGTGAAGTTTACAATCGCCCCCCATTGTAATCCCCTGCGTGACGTCCGTTGACGCTGCCTGCTGACAAAGAGCTGCTTTTGGGCCGTCTGCTCCGAACTGCCCTAATGTTCCTGGGGGTGTAGCTATTAAAATGTTTTTAAAACAATGGCTCTCTCTGTCTCTCCCTTTCCGACACCCACACACTGAGCTCCCGAAAGATGACCGAATACCCGGCCCATCCCGATGCTATGGACACAAACTTGCAAAAGAATGCCCCCCCCCCCACCCCCCCCACCCCCCCTTAACCAGCTCCATCCATCTTCAACATAGCGGTCCATTCACAAGGAACTAAGCAACAGCAATAACATGTATTCAATATGAAAACCCTTCGACACATACGACTGGATTTTATTTTTCCCCAGTGATTGACTAGCTATCGTTCCCATTGTAAATCCCATTGCAGTGACTCAAATATTGTGTTCAAGTGCATTCCGCTGGGCTTAGGAGAATGCTCTTCTGTTCTAGCTGCCAGTCATAAATGTCTGCAGCACAGGCCAGATCCAGCCAAAGTGTCTTTATAGAAGTAAGATCTTTGACTTATCAAAGTGTTCCACTCACACGTGTTGCAACTTTGCAGGTGTCAAATCATTTCCTACAGATCAGTTTAAGTGTTTAATGAGGGACCACGATGCAGTGTAGGCGGGGTCTGCTGAAAGGGCAGGGCATAGAAAAACAAGGCAGGGTGGAGTCAATGCACTTCCGTTTACAAAGAGGACAAATGAGCTGCAGCGAATTTGAAATAAAATCTGAAAAAGTTTGCAAGAAAGTTGTTATCAGGGGTTCATTTGTAAACTAAAAGGTAACATATCTTATAACTAAGAAAGAGGATTAGTGTGTTTTTTTGTTTTGTTTTCTAGACCTAATGTACTGACCTGAATTTATAGCACATGTTTCAAGCTCTCATCTGCTTGTTGGTTTCGGTAGCTGCCTGGCCAAAATCTACAGGTTTAAACAAAACCAGTTGTTGGGAAAAATAAAAGTAAAAATTTATCATAGACATATATCATTACACTTTTGTCATTCAATTCATGGAACATGAAAGCGTTTTTTATTGTACATGATAAAGTTGTTTTTTGCAATTTTTTTCCATACCGTTCAAGCTGTAGAATTTTGCCTTGTACACAATGAGGCGCAAACCAATCATCAATGAGAATGTCGTTTTACTAACGAGAGGTAAGAAATCCACACCCATAACAAGTTATAATTAAGTTGGTATTTCAGAAATGTCTAATTCCAATTGCAGCAAGGCGGGAATGCAAGTAAAGAGATGTGATTCCCCCTCCATATTTACTGCTCTCTCACTTTGAATTTAGCCACCATCAAAATAAACAAAACAAATAGATTACGAGTAGTGAAAATAGAAATGCATTAATTAATCAAATCATCAAAACGTGACTGTGTGATTAAGCTGCCAATGCGACAAACAGACTTGACATTAAACAACAGTTGTAGTGGTGGTTACTTTATTCTGTGTTTATTTAGCAGATGCCTTTATCCAAGGCGACTTACAGAGACTAGGGTGTGTGAACTATGCATCAGCTGCAGAGTTACTTACAACTACTTCCCACCTGAAAGACGGAGCATAAGGAGGTTAAGTGACTTGTTCAGGGTCACACAATGAATCAGGGGTTGAGGTGGGATTTGAACCGGGGACCTTCTGGTTACAAACCCTTTTCTTTAACCACTGGACCACACAGCCTCCTTACTTGCTAATAAAATGTTTTAAAAAAATGTCTCTGTGAAGCAATACACTTGTTTTCGGATCAACAGCAGCTTCAAACTCGGTTTCAACCGATTGTCTGATTCCTTAAGGGCAGAAGCATTGCACCACACAGTGAACTTCAGTGAGAGTTGACCTTAAAATGATCAGGTGCCAGAAATCCAACCAATCACCACAATGCTGTATCTCCTCTACACATCCCTGAAATTTTTTTTCCATAGCAAATTTGCACTGTAAATTTTGCAGATTTCCCATGCTTTATACTGCGCTGCGGTTATAATATGCATTTAGTTTTTTTGTATTTTAATATGCTTTACATTACTTCTCTGGTTTTTACAGCCTATGTTTAACGATGCTTTCGCTATGATTTATTAAACTTTGCTGTGCTCTTAATATTTGTTTACTTAGCAGACGCCTTTATCCAAGGCGACTTGCAGAAACCAGGGTGTGTGAACTATGCATCAGCTGCAGAGTCACTTACAACAACGTCTCACCCGAAAGACGGAGCACAAGGAGGTTAAGTGACTTGCTCAGGGTCACACAGTGAGCGCGCCCGGATTTGAACCGGGGACCTCCTGGTTACAAGCCCTTTTCTTTAACCACTGGACAACACAGCCTAATATGGTCAGCTTTCATAAGGGAAACATTGAAAACATTTTAAAAGTTTATTACTGATTCGTCAAGAGTACAATAATTCAATAATTCAGCAAACTATTTCAGCCATTACTGTACACGTTTGTCAGAAAAGCAGAGAAAAAAAACAAGCCAGTGAACTTTGACCTGTTCTCTAACTGTAATTAGAGCTAGCTAGGGAAAAACTGTATACATGTATAGAAAATACACCCACGCACACAACAGCAAAGCAAATCTCTTTTACCCCAAGGTACTTTTTTTGTGAGAAATGAAAAGCATGCCATTAAAAGCCACAAAAGTAATAAGAGGCAACATCCGAGCCTTTTAATCAGCCTTCTGAGATGTGTCTCCTTGCCGGTTTTAGCGATGTACCCCGGAGTGATAATCTTTTATAAATGGCATCTTTTGTTCTGTAGTGCTTTCAGCTGCGATTATCAGGATACCAGATTACTGCAGTAAAATAGCCTACAGCTTTGGACAAATGTTCTGCATCACCTAGAATTTTAGGATTGAGCCATAATAAAACAAAACATAATTCTGATCTTTTATTTAACATTGTGTAATCAAAGAAACTGCAAAATGGTATCGCAAAAGCCTACCAGAAGCCATAATAGTGGTACAGTGTTTCATGTTAGATTTTGACATTTTTAAATTGTCACTTTTTCATAGTATATGGAAAACTACAAAGCTGTATGTAATTCAATATGTTAAAGTAACATTATTCAGCAGGTTTTATTCCACTTTATAAAGCAATATTAAGCCCCTTTCACACTGGCATGCTCTACCCGGGTCAGAACCTGCCCGGGTCAAGACCCAGTGTCATGCGGGTCGGCTACGCGATTTCACACTGCTCTTGATACAGCAGGGTTGACCTGGGTGACAGACGCAAGTACACAATGTGCGTATCGATGCCCTGGAAGCAGCTTGTTACCCTTCCATCCAAGCTTCTCTGGATTGAACTGTCGGCCCAAATGTTGATTAGAGCAAATGTTTATTCATCCCTGCTGCAATCTGGCTCATTCTGTGTCTCAATCAACACAAACATGGCTAAACAGAATAAGCAGAAATGTTCCTTGTGGAAGTGAAACCTTCACGCAGGCGTGGCTTGTTTGTTATTTCTTATTTGTTATTTTGTCGGCTTCAGAACAGCCATCATGCATTTTGTCTCGCTCAACCCGGGTCAAAGCGTGTCGACCCACATCCTGAAGTGGGTCGCTGGGACCCGGGTCAACCTGGGTATGACCCAGGTACGTGGTTTCACACGACGCGGGATTGTGACCCGGGTAGCCAGAACCCGAGTCAAGACCCGGTTAGGAGTGCCAGTGTGAAAGGGGCTTTAGTAAATTCTATAAGGTGATGCAAAACTGTTGTCCATAGCTGTAGACACATGAGGCAATACTTTTGGTGTTAGAAAGAAGAATTTAGGAGACTGAATCTCGTTTTTTTTTCACCTCAAAGTTATTCTCTACTGGTTCAGTTCCATCTGCCTGTTTTTGATAACCGCACCTTTCCTCCACACTAACAGGATTCCAGTCATAGTTTAAATAGACACTTATATCTCCAGGGAGAAAGAGACAACACTTTTCTTGGATCGCCACATAAAAAACAAAAACATGACCTTTGACATTTTTTGTTGCATTTTTCAGCAAGCAGCAGCAACGCATAGCCCTCGCTCAATGGCATTCCACTTTGAAGCCCAAAAATAGGTCAGCTGGAGATGACATATGTTTAGCAAAGGTCAAATCATTTATCACTGTAAGGGGTCAGGGTTACTGTCGATTTCTTAAACCGACACAAGATCCTAGTCGCGGTTCCTAGTGGTTCAAGTCGGGTCTTGAAGGATCCCAGTGATTCAGCCTGAACAACATGACTAGGTAGCTGTGACAGAGACAGAATGATTCTTGGTGATAAATCTCTCTCCCGACCTGTGAGGGCGTTGTATAAAGGGAACAGAGTGCCCTGGACTGGATGGCTTGACAATTCATTCCCAGGGTTAGGTGGAAGTCGGCTATCTAGAAAGGGGGCACAGTTGAATTAAGTCATCGCCCCAGAGGGAAAGTGATGTGGCAACCGCGGATTAGAGGAGAAACGGCTGCACTTGTTAACCGAGGGGGCGTGACTGAAGGTACAAGAAGGGGGCGTGGCTAGGTGATCTGTTGTAATGGTTAAGAGCGAACCGCTGAAGGGTGAAGGTAAAATTACTGTGTTTTGTTTGTTTTGTCATGTCTAAAATCTACTTGTTTGTTGTTATTAGACAGCTAACACGATCTGGAGCTGTTGCTACAGGCCAGCACTAAACCTGGACAACACTGCACTTGTTTCACAATAAATTGTATTTGCACCATGAGCACTACAGCACTCACTTTGGACTTGTGACCGTGTTTGTGTATATTGTGTGTGTTTAAATACAGTGTTTATTGTTTCGGGACTAAACCCCGTGGATTTAACTGAGCCATACACATCGTTGTGTATTACCAGTTCTCATTATTATTTACTGTTGTCAAGTGATGTTGGATTACAGATAAAACAACCATTTCACCAGTAACTTTGTTGTTTGTTAGAGCACTGCATCACCTCTACACCTGCGCACTGCAAACCACTTTGCCACAGCAGCCCATTCCATACCCTCACCACTCTCTGTGTGAAGAAGTGTCTCCTACCCTCTGTCCTAGGTTGGTCTTCACTCAAACCTCTACTCTTGGTTTCTGTGCTGTTCTTCTGCCATTGTAGTACAGCAGAGTAAAAGTACAGGGCAAGCAAAGTACAGTGCCTTGCGAAAGTATTCGGCCCCCTTGAACTTTGCGACCTTTTGCCACATTTCAGGCTTCAAACATAAAGATATGAAACTGTAATTTTTTGTGAAGAATCAACAACAAGTGGGACACAATCATGAAGTGGAACGAAATTTATTGGATATTTCAAACTTTTTTAACAAATAAAAAACTGAAAAATTGGGCGTGCAAAATTATTCAGCCCCCTTAAGTTAATACTTTGTAGCGCCACCTTTCGCTGCGATTACAGCTGTAAGTCGCTTGGGGTTTGTCTCTATCAGTTTTGCACATCGAGAGACTGACATTTTTGCCCATTCCTCCTTGCAAAACAGCTCGAGCTCAGTGAGGTTGGATGGAGAGCATTTGTGAACAGCAGTTTTCAGTTCTTTCCACAGATTCTCGATTGGATTCAGGTCTGGACTTTGACTTGGCCATTCTAACACCTGGATATGTTTATTTGTGAACCATTCCATTGTAGATTTTGCTTTATGTTTTGGATCATTGTCTTGTTGGAAGACAAATCTCCGTCCCAGTCTCAGGTCTTTTGCAGACTCCATCAGGTTTTCTTCCAGAATGGTCCTGTATTTGGCTCCATCCATCTTCCCATCAATTTTAACCATCTTCCCTGTCCCTGCTGAAGAAAAGCAGGCCCAAACCATGATGCTGCCACCACCATGTTTGACAGTGGGGATGGTGTGTTCAGGGTGATGAGCTGTGTTGCTTTTACGCCAAACATAACGTTTTGCATTGTTGCCAAAAAGTTCGATTTTGGTTTCATCTGACCAGAGCACCTTCTTCCACATGTTTGGTGTGTCTCCCAGGTGGCTTGTGGCAAACTGTAAACAACACTTTTTATGGATATCTTTAAGAAATGGCTTTCTTCTTGCCACTCTTCCATAAAGGCCAGATTTGTGCAGTATACGACTGATTGTTGTCCTATGGACAGAGTCTCCCACCTCAGCTGTAGATCTCTGCAGTTCATCCAGAGTGATCATGGGCCTCTTGGCTGCATCTCTGATCAGTCTTCTCCTTGTATGAGCTGAAAGTTTAGAGGGACGACCAGGTCTTGGTAGATTTGCAGTGGTCTGATACTCCTTCCATTTCAATATTATCGCTTGCACAGTGCTCCTTGGGATGTTTAAAGCTTGGGAAATCTTTTTGTATCCAAATCCGGCTTTAAACTTCTCCACAACAGTATCTCGGACCTGCCTGGTGTGTTCCTTGTTCTTCATGATGCTCTCTGCGCTTTAAACGGACCTCTGAGACTATCACAGTGCAGGTGCATTTATACGGAGACTTGATTACACACAGGTGGATTCTATTTATCATCATTAGTCATTTAGGTCAACATTGGATCATTCAGAGATCCTCACTGAACTTCTGGAGAGAGTTTGCTGCACTGAAAGTAAAGGGGCTGAATAATTTTGCACACCCAATTTTTCAGTTTTTTATTTGTTAAAAAAGTTTGAAATATCCAATAAATTTCGTTCCACTTCATGATTGTGTCCCACTTGTTGTTGATTCTTCACAAAAAATTACAGTTTCATATCTTTATGTTTGAAGCCTGAAATGTGGCAAAAGGTCGCAAAGTTCAAGGGGGCCGAATACTTTCGCAAGGCACTGTAAATAACACACAGTGCGATATTGTAAAGCGTTATATACAACAGGGGTAAAGCAGCATACAAATAAACCCATAATTGTATATGAGTGGAAAGCACGTACTGTACAGTACTAGATTTAAGTTTCCTTTACCTTTTCTGCTTGTATATATGCGGCCAGCAGAGGGGTCTAGAGTCAAAGTTTTCTTCCACCCCTGTTCACCGCAGTGACCCTCTGTGAGTACAGGTTTCAGATTTGATTTAAATTAATCAAATTAGACTTAACAGTTTTGTGAATTGGGCTTGTGGTGTCCTGTCTGCAGCGTTATTGCAGCGCAAGTACATTGTTAATGTTTCTCCGTCTAAAATACTGCAGTATCAGTTGGCTGAGGAGATGCACACTCAACTCAGGGAGAGAGAAAGAAAGAGAGAGAGAGAGAGAGAGAGAGAGTGAGAGAGAGAGAGAGAGAAAGTGAGAGGAGAGAGAGAGAGAGTGAGAGAGCACACAAGGTTAATGTTGTGTGTCCCTGAATGTTTAAGCAACAGCTGATTAGACAGGCCCATGTGACTGCCGTGTTGTTCCAAGTTGTGTGATCCTCTTTAGTTAAAACCCCCTCCAGTCCTCTTTCTGTCACACAGTCATGGCAAGCGACGAGCAGAAAGCTGTCCTGGTCACAGGCTGCTCCTCCGGGATTGGCCTTCGACTCGCAGTACTTCTGGCCCAGGACGCTAAGAAACGCTATCATGGTAAGGTGTGATCTCCGTCATGTTACAGATTTACAATTCTTGCAATGCGACAGCCATTCTTAACTCCGTGGGTGCCTGTGTTATAAAGGTATGGCAGCTGACCTGAGACTGAAACCTGCAAGCCAGGGTAGGGTAATAACATGTTGGGTTCAGGCTGATTTATAATCACGCTATTCTTTCGGAGTTGTAAACCCCTTTTCTCCAGAGGCTTGCAAATTATCATCTGAATGCTCGTTTCTAAAAAGAAACCTGCCTGCCAGCACGAAAAGCACTGCCAGTTCCCTGAAAGTCACTCTTCAGATACAAAGCTGCTCTTTGTGAAGAGGGACTGTTTCGCCGGGTTTAATAGCGTGGATAATTGTATGCTTCACACACTGGGCTGAAAAATGAGTGCGGTCTCCCTGATGACAATGATGCAAGTATAATCGACCAGGGATGAAAATAAGGCTCAGATTGCATAGCAGTTTGATCCATTCCTGGTTTTACTAGGAGTTGAATAAGACACACCCGAGCTTGTCAGCTAATCAAATGAAACCTGGAATGGGTGAGACTGCTACAGTTTTATTCCCATCCCTGTAGGCAGAGAAAAACAACAAAACTGTCTATGTTAGTGGCAGAAGAAAGAGTGACTCTGCAATCAATGTGGCACTGATGGGTGTATTTTGATAAAAAAAAATAAACATACGTATCTCTCTTGGCCAACTGAACTTTGGTCGCGATTTATCACGGCATCAGTGATAGCGGCAAACAAATAGTTTCTCTCCTGTTAGTTAGCCTCAACTGTGATTAAAATGACAAATCTGTACTGTAGACAGCCTATGATTTAACTACAGCAACACTGTGGAACTGTACAGTTCAACGAATTCAAAATTGCCAGAACAGTACCAAACATAGTAATTAATGTGTAGCAAAACTGGAAAAAGAAAATGTTGATAGGTTTGCACAGTAATTTCATAGGCTGACATGTTTTTCCCATGCAATGTTTGTCTACCAGAATAAAAAGGTTATTTTTTGGGTTTTTTTTAAACTCAGGTGTTCCGATAGCTTGTTAAAGTTTTTTTCCAGTTTATAATGTTTTTTTTGTTGTTGTTTTTTTACTAAGCTTTGCCATACTCTTAAACAGACTTTCACTGGGCTTTTATACACTCTGCTCTGCTTTTACAGCAGTACATAGCGATTGCTAGTTGATAATGATCAATACCAACATGATAATAACGAGTGCATTTGCAGACACTTGGGAAATGATAATTATTTCATTTAAAAATGAAACAAGAAAGTTTCTCGTGAGTTTTGAAAAGGACAAACATTCCCAGGGTAGTAGTTTGCTTTTAACAACAAAGCAATTTGAACTTTGCTTTAAGAGTCTCGTAAAAGTTATGTAAACTCAGAGAGAGAGAGAGAGAGAGAGAGAGAGAGAGAGAGAGAGAGAGAGAGAGAGAGACGCGCATTGCTCTGTTGCTGGTGTTAACGTTAATATCAACTAGGTAAGCCCATTGAAAAATGTGAGCACTAGTTATTATTATGTATATGAACTGTAAATTTGCTCTAAAACTACTACCTTTTAAGAGATGTCATGTTTTCACTTGATTAGGAACCTCATGCTATTCCTTATTAAAAAAAAAAGAAAACAGTACACACGCATACAGAGGGTTCTCATAATCACATAATAACCGCACAGTACCTGAGAGGTTAAGAATGGTGCTATACAATTGAGAGTTTAGCAGATCAAAGCTCAATGCAATCCATTACATCCAAAGGAGAAGATCAGGATGCAGAAGGCAGTTACTGTGTTCACTGTGTCCAGACAGACAGACAGACAGACAGACAGACAGATGGGTGGACACGACTGGCCCATTATCCGGCTCATTTATTGAAAGAGGACCCTAAAAATGGCACTTGAAGGATCCTTTGAGAAGTTATGTAAAGAACAGGAGCCTATCCTAGCCCACTTTGAACAGATTGCCTCCCCTGCTCTTCACCCACAATGTGACTTCTCTCTCTTTCTCATCATCCTGATAGTCTTCATCTACTTTTGTTTCCTCTTCCAGTTGTTTGTGGAAACTTATTCAGAGTGATAAGCCCTATAATGACAGTCCTAACCCATACAGGAAAATAATTGTAATTCCTTGTTACATCATAAAGGCACCTGACAAGCCCCAAAATGGTCCTTACCCTTGGGCTTCCACAGACAAGCTGGTCCTGAGTGATATTAATTTACAGGCAAAGGAATGTGCAAAATCCCTATGATTATGATCACAAGAACAACAAACCCACAGAGCGGTTTCGGTGATCGCTGACATGACTTTAGGCGTTCTCAATGAGGAAATGCTGAGCTAGAATCAAATTTAAAAGCTCTGTTCAATACATTGGTCTCTCTTATTCCTGTCCCCGCAGATTGACATGGTGTTATTTCCATACGTCAACATGCTGCTTGTCGAATTGATTGAGAGACCCATGTTGTGTTCACTGCAGGATGGGGAATGTTAGCATGCTGCCTAGGGCGGTCTGCTACACAATGCTGACATCGTTTCATTTAACAGGGTGAATTTTGACTAGTTAGGAAGAGTTTTAACAGTATACCAGTAATGCATGCTGAGGTACTGGAGAGACACTACAGCTATGGCCAAATGTTTTGCATCATCCCATAGAATTAACTTTTAAAAACTGTTTGGAAGCATCTTTTTCCTTTCATTTGGGACGCTGACATTTTTACTGCGGCCATAAACCGACGTTAAAAAATACTGTAGCAATCTCTGTTAACGCAGGCAGGCGCATCACACAGGGCGAGGCAATCCACACACAGGTGGAGGGAGGGCGGGTGCGAACCCGGGACCTCTCGCACTAAAGCATAGAGCCGATACCACTGTACAAAAGAAATGGCTCCTTTGCAAGGAGCGTATATCGGGCTTATGTCTCTGTGTGTGATTACATCACCTACCAGCCCTGCTGCTGCCTTCCCCCGTGCACACTACACTACGTTGCAAAACTAACAAATGCAACTGATTGATCACGTTAATGTGACCATTGCATAAACCGAACTCGAGCTACCGCTGTGGATGCTGGGATATGTAGTTCTTTGTCGAGTTTGATCAGCGAACACACCTTGTCCAGGACTACAATCCCACAATTCACTGCAGAGATTTCTAAAGGGAACTAAGGAAAGTGAAGAAAAAAAATCACATCAGAAGGATAAAGGAAAGACAAGTAATAAAATATAAATGAGTTTTAGTTTTTATCACGGCAGGTTCTATATTAAATAACACTGCCAGTTTGTTATTGATTGATACTCAATAATTATGCAAACAAGGGATGACAAGGGACCGCATTGATTTGTGTTGAGTAATCAACATGTTTTATTCCAAATAATGAATACCTAAACATTTCAAATTTCTTAAAGGGTATTACTTGGAAAATATGAGTTTCGACACACCCCCTACCCGCTACGCCTTGCCCCTTTTGTATAGTGGTTAAGACACTCTCTTGCAGTGTGTGTGGTCTCCAGTTGGCCCCAACCTCTGCCCTGTTGTTTTTTAAACCCCCAATGCCTATTGTAGGCCGCTGAACAATTCAAAAAGAAGTCAGTGCTGAAACAGTTCTAAAGGAAGTCAGTGCTGTAACAGTTCTAAAGGAAGTCAGTGCTGAAACGGTTCTAAAGGAAATCAGTGCTGTAACAGTTCTAAAGGAAATCAGTGCTGAAACAGTTCTAAATGAAATCAGTACTGAAACAGTTCTAAAGGAAGTCAGTGCTGAAACAGTTCTGAATGAAATCAGTACTGAAACAGTTCTAAAGGAAGTCAGTGCTGAAACAGTTCTGAAGGAAGTCAGTACTGAAACAGTTCTGAAGGAAGTCAGTACTGAAACAGTTCTGAAGGAAGTCAGTGCTGAAACAGTTTTGAATGAAATCAGTGCTGAAACAGTTCTAAAGGAAGTCAGTGCTGAAACAGTTCTAAAGGAAGTCAGTGCTGTAACAGTTCTAAAGGAAGTCAGTGCTGAAACAGTTCTAAAGGAAATCAGTGCTGAAACAGTTCTAAAGGAAATCAGTACTGAAACAGTTCTAAAGGAAGTCAGTGCTGAAACAGTTCTAAAGGAAGTCAGTGCTGAAACAGTTCTAAAGGAAATCAGTGCTGAAACAGTTCTAAAGGAAATCAGTACTGAAACAGTTCTAAAGGAAGTCAGTGCTGAAACAGTTCTAAAGGAAGTCAGTGCTGAAACAGTTCTAAAGGAAGCCAGTGCTGAAACGGTTCTGAATGAAATCAGTACTGAAACAGTTCTAAAGGAAGTCAGTGCTGAAACAGTTCTAAAGGAAGTCAGTGCTGAAACAGTTCTAAAGGAAGTCAGTGCTGAAACAGTTCTAAAGGAAGCCAGTGCTGAAACAGTTCTAAAGGAAATCAGTACTGAAACAGTTCTAAAGGAAGTCAGTGCTGAAACAGTTCTAAAGGAAGTCAGTGCTGAAACAGTTCTAAAGGAAGCCAGTGCTGAAACGGTTCTGAATGAAATCAGTACTGAAACAGTTCTAAAGGAAGTCAGTGCTGAAACAGTTCTAAAGGAAGTCAGTGCTGAAACAGTTCTAAAGGAAGTCAGTGCTGTAACAGTTCTAAAGGAAGTCAGTGCTGAAACAGTTCTAAAGGAAGTCAGTGCTGTAACAGTTCTAAAGGAAGTCAGTGCTGTAACAGTTCTAAAGGAAGTCAGTGCTGAAACAGTTCTAAAGGAAATCAGTGCTGAAACAGTTCTAAAGGAAATCAGTACTGAAACAGTTCTAAAGGAAGTCAGTGCTGAAACAGTTCTAAAGGAAGTCAGTGCTGAAACAGTTCTAAAGGAAGCCAGTGCTGAAACGGTTCTGAATGAAATCAGTACTGAAACAGTTCTAAAGGAAGTCAGCGCTGTAACAGTTCTAAAGGAAGTCAGTGCTGAAACAGTTCTAAAGGAAGCCAGTGCTGAAACAGTTCTAAAGGAAGTCAGTGCTGAAACGGTTCTGAATGAAATCAGTACTGAAACAGTTCTAAAGGAAGTCAGCGCTGTAACAGTTCTAAAGGAAGTCAGTGCTGAAACAGTTCTGAATTAAATCAGTACTGAAACAGTTCTAAAGGAAGTCAGTGCTGAAACAGTTCTGAATGAAATCAGTACTGAAACAGTTCTAAAGGAAGTCAGTGCTGTAACAGTTCTAAAGGAAGTCAGTGCTGAAACAGTTCTGAATGAAATCAGTACTGAAATAGTTCTAAAGGAAGTCAGTGCTGTAACAGTTCTAAAGGAAGTCAGTGCTGAAACAGTTCTGAATGAAATCAGTGCTGTAACAGTTCTAAAGGAAGTCAGTGCTGTAACAGTTCTAAAGGAAGTCAGTGCTGAAACAGTTCTGAATGAAATCAGTACTGAAACAGTTCTAAAGGAAGTCAGTGCTGTAACAGTTCTAAAGGAAGTCAGTGCTGAAACAGTTCTAAAGGAAGTCAGTGCTGAAACAGTTCTGAATGAAATCAGTACTGAAACAGTTCTAAAGGAAGTCAGTGCTGTAACAGTTCTAAAGGAAGTCAGTGCTGTACAGTTCTAAAGAAAGTCAGTTCTAAAGGAAGTCAGTGCTGTAACAGTTCTGAAGGAAGTCAGTGCTGTAACAATTCTATAAGAAGTCAGAGCTAAAATAAAAGGAAAAGCCTTTAATTAAGATAGAGGCCCTCTTTGGATGTCAGGCGTTAAGCTTTTCAGTTTAATAAGAAGTACATTGGCAACAGAGTTCTGTTGTGGTGCAACCGGGATCAATGGGGTTCTACACAAAGCCCAGATTTGAAACAGAGCTGAGTCTGAAATGGAAGCCCCTCATTATAAAAGATAATTTGAAGCAAAATAAGGGTGTAATTAAAGAAGTGTTAACTTGTGTCTGTTATTTCATCTCGCATTCGGAGTAGTTCAGCCTCCCTTGCATATCCATAAGTTTAGCTGTATTCATTTTTTTTTCATCGGATGCCAACTTTCTCCATATGATTGTGCGTCTCTCTCTCTCTCTCTCTCTCTCTCTCTCTCTCTCTCTCTCTCTCTCTCTCTCTCTCTCTCTCTCTCTGGTTTTTCATAGCTGTCACTGAATTACAAATGATCTTCAGAGTGACAGATTACTCACTTGTCTACACCGGGTGCAAAGTTTTCTCCGCTTTTGTCTAAAAGGGATCAGAAATGTCAACTTTTGAAAAACAAACAAACAAAAAAAAAATCTTAGGTGCAGATAAGACAATAAACACGCCTAGTTAGTTATACTTAGTTTTGAAACATTGGACCCTATTCACAAAACACCCAGGACTGTTTAAGGAACGCTTTGTTAAGGGCTGTTTTAAAATAATTAAATTAATTAACCCTATTGGAGAGGTTTTTTTTTTTTCTCAAAGTACTGTTTTTTTTTCGACACCTGTTATTTTCTAGCAGTGTTTTCTTAGTTTTTTTGTACTTTTTCTATTTTACCTTGCTGTGTATCCTTGCCTGGCTGTTACCATTATTGGTACTTACCATGGTGGTACTGTGTGCTGCAAGCCAGTGAAATAAACCCTGCATGCATGTGTGGTGTGATGCCATTTCATCCTCTGTCTCTGTGCGTGTCCACCGAACAACCCTCACCTGCCCCTACCTCCGGCCCACTGACGTGTCTTCATTCCATTTAGAAGAAAGTGGGGCAAACTTTGGACTTGGTGCACAACTTTAGTAAATGTGTCCAAAGAAGAAGACTTCTCTTGTACTTTGTATGTTATGTGCAACGCATTTTTTCTTTTGAATAGATACTATCCTGGGGAGAGAGATTTCAAGACCACACTCCATAGA
This sequence comes from Acipenser ruthenus, assembly GCF_902713425.1. Taxonomy (NCBI): domain Eukaryota; kingdom Metazoa; phylum Chordata; class Actinopteri; order Acipenseriformes; family Acipenseridae; genus Acipenser; species Acipenser ruthenus. The sequence goes on along the minus strand of NC_081224.1, from coordinate 1,739,935 downwards.
CCATCTGGACACAATCTAAATATCTCCAAATTCCAACCGCTAAAATTAAAAATAAAAAAACACATTCCACAGATAATTTGATCAGCTGATTTTGATGAGCTGATGGAAAACCTCTAAGCCAGAACACTTAAAGAATATGTTTTAATGAACAGAAACTCGCGGGCAATGTGAATACTGGAAACATGACTCCTGGTAAAGAGGCAAAGCCTGGAGGTGTCATAAGTGAAAGACTTCAATTTAAATTGGGAATGCTGAGTCTGTCAGTATTTTTAAATCGCTAGAGCAGTTTGGAGCTCTTTTGGCTTGCTATGCAAGGTGTTGCAAGTGAAAGATTCAAAGAGTTCATAAATAGTGCCAGGCTGCATCTGTAAACAGGACAAGCAGGACACACTGCAGCTATGGCATCTATAAGCATCACCCTATAGAATGAAACCTGCTGAATAATGTTACGTTCACATATTGAATTACATACCTCTTTGTAGTTGATGAAAAACTGACACAAAATGAAAAAAAAACAGGGATGTCAATAAGACTCCTATTGCACAGCAGTTTCACCCATTCCAGATTTTAATACAAGCTGTCACATTTCGAAATCTAACATAAAATACAGTACTACTATTATGGCTTCCGTTAGACTTTCGCGATATCATTTTGTAGTTTTATTTTTTTATTACACAATGTTAAATAAAAATATATAAATTCTGTTCATATGTTTTTTTTTTTAATGATGTCTCAATCCTAAAATTCTAGGTGATGCAAAACTTTTAGCCAGAGCTGTAGGGTTCGACAACCAGAAATGAATGCAGTTGTGTCTCCACTTCGACTTTGATAGGATGTCTCAATTAAACTGAAAAACAAACTCACTTTCATTACCGTGTACAGTATGGGTTGTCTTTCGAGAGGCCTATACCTCTAACTGTAAATACTAGATTCATTCATTCTCGGCTTACTGTGTAATTGATTGAAGCGCTAAGGTCTCAGTGCGTAGCCTTTTAAATCTTGTTTGGGGTTAAAGCAGATTAACTGAGAGAGGTCTGTAATCTCTCTGAAGCGGTGTGTGTGAGGTGTTCTTACACAACAATACAATCTGTGCTAATCTGAGGCTCAGGGTTATTGTTGTGGTCAGTTTGGTGTTAGGAGATGGGGGATGGGGGGTGGATGATTGGGGGGGGGGGGGGGGTTCTGTACAGCTCCTGTAACCGGGGCAACACATGCACCATTATAGAGAATGCCAAAATTAGCCATGGAACTCCACTATTAGTAATCGTCTATTACATCCCTTGAAGGTACACTGTGCAATAATATGAATTTCAGGGTATTTTTTTTTTATTTTTCTCATTAATTAAACAATAATAATTTTACAATACTAAGGGCAACAGCTATTTACTCCAAATCATCATTATAACTTTTTTTTTTCCTAAAAGGATAAACTCTGCCCCAATAAAGTTGCCACACCAGATATGATATAAACAACTAGACTTTTTAACTTTGTTGGGATCTTGTAAGCAGTCTTAAGTTGTTTAAAATCGGAAATGGTGTTTTTACAGATAAAAATGACACTAATGACGCTTTGGAGTAAAACGCTTTGAACCCTTTACTTTTGAACACACGTCATTTTAAAGAGCTGCTTGATATGAATCTGCCATATCAGAGTAAAGGAATGCATTCGTCTTGCTATCTGAGAGTAACTTTACATATCTATGTCTGTTTACAGCCGTCACATCCTGGCGACTTCTAAAACTCTTAAGCAACCCTGTGGCCTCAATAAAGAATCATGTCAAAGCCAGGGATGGAAATAAGACTCCCACTGCATAGCAGTTTGATCCAGTCCTTATTTTACCGGGAGTTTAATAAGACACACCTGTTACCTATGCACACTGTGGCTAATCAAGCTTGTATTAAAATCGGGAATGGGTGAAACTGCTGTGCAATAGGAGTCTTATTGACATCCCTGTAAACCCCAAGCACAGCTGGTACACCAGAGTGTAACCATTAACCTGTCCCCCCTGCAACACTCTGGCTCTAGCGGCTATTATCATTTAATCATATAGACTAGCTGAGTGGATTTCTACTAAACTTTATCGTTCTATCTACAAACATATATTTTTAAACAGGTTAAAAAAATCAGATTGCTTGCTAGATAGCAGTGCTTTGTGAAACTGGCCCCCGGATCTCATTGAAACGTTCCCTTGGCTTCTTGCATTTGCCAGTTACCGCTACCATGAGAGACCTGCGGAAGAAAGACAAGCTGGAGCAGGCAGCCGGCGACACGCTCAACAAGACCCTGAGCATCCAGAGGCTGGACGTGTGCAGCGACGAGTCGGTGGCAGAGTGCCTGAACAACATGAAGGACAGGAGAGTGGACGTACTGGGTGAGACAACAGCAGCTCATCCATTCTACAAGCTTCCCATAGTAAAAGCACAGCAAAGTGTAATACAGCACAGAGAAAGCATGGTAAAGCATAGGCATGCATTGTAAAGCACAGATAAAACATGGCAAAGGAAAACAGTGTAGAGCACAAAGAGGTATGGTAAAGCATATTAAAAATAATATATTGCAAACTAACCCCTATAAAGGCTTCCCCACAGTAAACATACAGCAAAGGGTAATAAAGCACAGTGAAAGCATGGTAAAGCATAGGGAAGCATGGTAAAGGTTCTGAGTCCTAGCAGAGCTTTGTGAATGACAGGCAGCCCACATTTCTTCTCTAAGTGTGCATGCCAGGGGTAATATAGAGAGGAGAAATGTGTGTCAGACATACAATTACTGAGTAAATCATATAATCCTGCCAGCACAGAATTAGACTGCTCCTGTAGAAGAATGACTGTGGAGTGTCACAGAGGGTGTTTGCTAAGCATAGGTGCACTATGTTTTCCTATTTCGAATTCGGAAATGTATACCATAGCGCCATCTCCTGTTCATTAACTACATGCAAACCAGCAATTATTTAGAGGAACAATTCATCTGAAACTTTAGTAGAAATAATCATTACAAAAAATAAATGCATTTCTACCCATTTGACAGAAATAGGCTAAGGCAACTTCAAGATGTCTTTTTTGTGGGTCAGTTCTGGAAATGTAATTTTTATGCCGTTCCTTCCGATGGTGTATACTGCCACCCGGTGCTCAAAGATCAAACTACAACCTGTTCAATACACAAAGGGTCATATCCATGAAGCACTTACCAATTATGCACCTTTTTTTGGTTGTTTTTTTTTTTGTAAAATGAAACAACAAACTGCTACTGTTTTATAACCATGGTGCATTAATGACCTCTTAAAATCAGCCCATGTGCTTTTGATCTGAAGATTTTTACTATCAATATTTTGTTTTCTTTTGAGGAAAAACTGTGCTTTTCAAATGCTTTGTGAATGTCCCAAAAGCTTTACCACTACCCTACTCAAGTGCATAAACTTAGAAGTTATTTAAACACAGTTTTATATTCATTACTAGGCAAGTTTGCCATAGTATTGGAATAGCAAAGTGTAATGAAGCACATTGAAAGCATGGTAAAGCACAGGTAAGCATGGTTAATCGCTTCAGGTACGCAAGGTAGTGAGCGCTTGCTGTTCAAACGGTTTCTTCTTAAAATGCATCTGAGAGTGACTCAAGTATCACGAGGAGAAAACTGACCATTTGGATGACCAGATCCAACCTGTCAGTACATGTTGCAAAATTAAGAAAATTAGCATTTTTATTTGTGGGACATATATGTCCCTTGTACCTCAAACGGTTAAGCACAGAGAGGTATGGTAAAGCATATTATAAAAAAACACGGCACACCATTATTATTATTTATTTCTTAGCAGATGCGCTTATCCAGGGCGACTTACAATTGTTACAAGATATCACATTATTTTTACATACAATTACCCATTTATACAGTTGGGTTTTTACTGGAGCAATCTAGGTAAAGTACCTTGCTCAAGGGTACAGCAGCAGTGTCCCCCACCTGGAATTGAACCCACGACCCTCCGGTCAAGAGTCCAGAGCCCTAACTATTACTCCACACTGCTCCACCATGGTAGCCTATGGTAAATGCATAGTATAACAAAGGAGAAAGCATGGGAAAACTACAAAATTACTGTGCAGAATACAGTGGTAAACTTTTATAAGGGGTAAGACAAGTACTATTCTATTCACACTGCATCTCTGCTATTAATAAAATGCTGTTCTATTTAGATTGCATCTGAGCTGTTGTGATCCTGCACATTTACTGTGGTACAGTTTTATAAAAGGTGCTGCTGCATTATGACTTCATTTTCTGAAATTCAGAAGTGAACAGTACGGTACTGCAAGTGCGCGCTCCCGTGTCTTGTTCGCAGTAAACAACGCTGGGGTCGGTCAGATCGGGCCCATCGAGAGCTTGAGCATGCAGGACATGCAGAAGGTGTTCGAGACGAACTTTTTCGGGGCGGTGCGGATGATAAAAGCTGTGCTGCCGGACATGAAGAAAAGGAAGAGCGGCCACATCGTCACGATGAGCAGCGTGATGGGGCTACAAGGTAAGGACTGGAGACGTCACCAAGGTCCCAGTGTTTCAGCAACTGGAATGCTGGGACAGGGGGGCAGGGGTTCCCTTCCTCAAGAACATTTTTTGGACAAATATGATCTAAATGATTAAAATGACATTTTGAATCCATAAAAGATAAGGAAACAACAAGATTGGTTTGTTTAAAATCATTTGCCACTTGAATTCAGAACCCATCAATGAAGGGAGTGTACAGCTATGGCCACAAGTCTGGCATCACCCTATAGAATGAACTGATTTTGCTTCATAAAGTCGAATGAAACCTGCTGAATAATCTTACGGTAACAGACACAGACACTTCCTCTGGGGTTTTCTGTTCATTAAACATGTTAAACTTTTTAAAACATAAATAAGCTGCATTTTGATTGCCCTTTCTTACACCTTAGACTGCAGATCCTTGCAGTCTTTTCCATTGAAAGCCTTAAATGGGACACTACAAAAGAACTGTATGGCAGAGCTCAATGAAGCAATCAATCAAAAACTTTATTTAGTCAACTAAGAACAAAATTTTCATTTACAATGACGACCTTGTAAGAGACTCACACCAGAACAGCAAATAACATCAAACACAATAAATAAGGGTTTAAAAAACGCTAAAAATCAATCATAAAACATACAATCATAAGCCACACATATAATGATGGAGCCAGATTTCTATAGGATCATACCTGCCGGATTACAATGGCCATTTCTTTCAGGTATTGTCTTCAATGACGTCTACGCGGCCTCCAAGTTCGCGATGGAAGGGTTCTGTGAAAGCCTTGCTGTCCAGCTGCTGAAATTCAATGTGAAGTAAGTAAAGGCAGATCTAGCTGGACAGAACTGCTGGATAACAACCTTTGATTGAATTTAAAAGCATGTTTTCTCTAGTGCATCAAAAATTGCTTCTCGAAAGACTGAAATAAGAGGGGGACGCATAAGAGTGTTGCACGGCGCAACACTAATATGCTTCCCCGCCTCAGCCAAGAGGAGCCTTTTTCGAAACAATTTTTGCTGGAATAATAACAGCAATAGTACAAAAAAGCATTAGAGGATATTAAACAGTGAATAAACTGAATAACAGGATACTACAAAATGATATAAAACATTCCCAAAAGTTTCTAATTTTTGTATTCGGATTTTCCAGTAAAATATTCAGTTAATGCACAAATATGGAAAAAAGTTTAGCATCACCCTATAGAATGAACTAATTTTGAAACCTGCTGAATAATGTCCCGTTAACATATTGAATTACGTACTGCTTTGTAGTTTTCCATATACTTAACGGAAAAACTGACAAAAATAAAAGATTTAAATTATCTTCATACATATATAGTATATAGTATTACACAAGATGTGCTGGCTTGCTGAATCTCCTGTTCTCCGCAGTGTGTCTCTGATTGAGCCGGGCCCTGTGAACACAGAGTTTGAGATGAAGCTGATGGAGGAGGTTGGGAAGTCCCAGTTTCCGGGTGCGGACGCAGAAACTGTACGCTACTTCAAGGAAGTCTACCTGCCCGCTTCCCATGAGATATTCACCACCCTGGGCCAGAGCCCTGACACTGTCGCCAAAGTGAGAAGCGCTGTTTGAACCCACTGATGTTTTCAATACGGGACCACAAACTCAGCCGTGGGTTAGGGGCTCAGTGACCAGGAATCTGCGTCAAACCAGAGCTTGAAGAGATTTCATTAGAAATCTCCTTTAGTGCAAGTAGTTAGAGAGCTTTGATATAGAAGCAGTGTGAACAGGTTTCCACAGGTTTCAAGGCAGGAGGAAGCTGGTCTGCCCCACTAGTCCAGGTTTTTCTTTCAATCAGTTCTCTTTCTTTTTATTTATAGACACAGACAGGACAGCAAGATCTACAGCTGCACTGTAGCCACGCACTCTTAAAGTCTCAAGTGCACTAGAAAACCAAGCATGCTTAAATATTCACAGAACACACTGTTGTAGATCACTGAACATCCCACTCAGTCTAGTAGAAAACTATTGAGTGAAATGGCAGTGAGTTTTCTATTGTAATGATTTGAATGTTAACAGTATATTTTGATCTCCTGTTAGTTACTGGATTGGACACTGTTCTGTTATGTTTTTACACCACTGCACACTTATTTCACAAAAGTTAAAACACACCCAATAAAGTTTCCAAACCACAAATAAACAACTCAGGCATTGAATGCTGGGGCTTGTTGGGTATTAAAGGGTATATAAGGACCTTTTTTATTTTATTGTGTTACATGTTCCCACAACTGTTTAAGTAAGGTGTGTGTATTGTTTTAAGTTTTTTTTTTACATCTTGACCACTTTTTTTCTCTTTTAAATTGCAGTGTTTTCTGGCTGTTTCTAGTATAGCTCCAAGATGGCCTCTCATGTATTTCTCAGAACTACATTTTCCCATCATCCTCCTGCTCACTGGTAAATCCATCTCAGTTACATATGTGAGCAGGAGGATAATGGGAAATGTAGTTTGAGAGGTCCATGCGGATACATGTGAAGCCATCTTTTGATTCAGAATTGGTCATTGGTGCTTTTAACCTTAAAGCAAAAAAAGCATGTGCTTATGATTGTTTGCGGGTTTGATAATGTAGCCCTTGATGAACACTGCAAGATCATCCATTTCTTCTTCTTCCTTCAAGGCAGCAATGCAGGTGATTGGGATGAGGCTGCCGAGGCTCCGCTACCAGACCAACCCGCTGTACACGCCTCTGGTGGCTCTGAAGTACGCGGACGAGTCGGGGAGCCTGTCGGTGCGTACCTTCTACAACCTGCTCTTCAACTTCGGACCCCTGTTCCACCTCAGCATGAACCTGATCAAGTGCATCACCTGCAACTGCTTCAGGAGGGGGGCAGTGTCTCCCAGCTGAGAGTGGAGCCCATCAGACAGAGGGAGGCTGTGATGGTGGCCCCAGCCTCCAGAGGGTGCAGCCCAGCCGACTGGAGAACAAAGGCCAGTCCTTATAAACCCATAAACCCGTCTCAAGTATCGCTGCATTCAATTAGTGTGGCGGGCAGCCAAACGTTTTGCATCACTCTACAGAATTAACTAATTTAATAAAGTCGAATGAAACCTGCTAAATAATGTTAACAGACTGAATTACACACCGCTTTGTAGTTTTCCATATACTTAACGGAAAAAACTGGGACTTTTTAAATCGAACATGAAATACTATACTACTGTCATGGCTTCCTGACGGTAGACTTTTGCGATGTCGTTTTGTAGTTTCTTTGATTACATGATGTTAAATAAAAGATCAATTCAAAACAATGTAACAAAGGTCCACACTCATAGGAAAAAACTAATTAATTCAAAAAAGTCATTTTCATTATTTAGTCTTCATTTCACAACTTAATTTTTTTTAAAGAACAAACAGATTAAAAGTTCTAATCCACAAAGAAAAATCACAAACATGTTTCAGCCAAAAAGGCTTCATCAGTGTGTATACACACAGCTTCAATACCTCGATTTAAATACACTGAGTTTAACAGGTAATTACAATAAAGTGTTAGTTCATGGACATGCAACAGAAATTACCAATTGATTTGCCACACCTGGTATATCACAGATATTTGTTCATCAATTTTCGATTAGGTTCTAAAACTGCTATCTCAGTGTAATTTACATACAAAATGAAACATTCCAAAAATTGAATTACAGACCTCAATTAATCTTAAAACAAAAATGAGGTATCGTTCATAAAAAAGTACCAAATCTAATTCTTAATTTAATCCATTGGGTACCATAAAGTTAAATAAAAGATCTAAATTATGTCCATATAGTTTTTATTTATTTATTTTTTTTAAATGATGTCTCAAACCTAAAATTCTAGGGCAGTGCTTCCCAAACGCGGTCCTGGAGAGCCCTTATCCAGTACGCTTTGTAGGTCACCCTAAATCGCTAATTTCTAAAGACTGGGAACACATGGAAGTTATTGATCAATTAAGCAAATAACTTGTTCAATTAAGGGAACTCTGGTCATTGGGCCAGTTTGCATGCTGGGAAAATGTCATGACTTGTTTACTGTCATGATTTATTTAAGGTGGTACGGTCTGGATTACAATTTTAGTCAGTTTTGGTTTATGTTTAGTTTATGTTTTAATACAAATGTAATACATTATACAAAAATCAAATACAACATGAAGTTTCAAAGCAGGAATTGTTAAACAAACCAAAACTATGTAAAATTATAATTCAGCCGTACCACCTTAAATAAGTCATGACAGTAGACAGATAAGTCATGACATTTTCCCAGCATGTAATCCAGGCCATTGAGGGCTGAAAAGGGTAGTTCATTTTTTGTACCAAATGATCTCTAAATGACTTCATTTAATAACACCTGCTTAATTGAGCACAATGAAATTGTTCCAGGTGTTAAGAAATTGATGATTAAAGGTTACCTATAAAACCTGCTGGATAGGGGCTCTCCAGGACTGGGTTTGGGCAGCACTGTTCTAGGGGATGCAAAGCTTTGAGCTGTAAAGTCAGTGCAAACCTGCTACCCTGAAGTCAGCTTCATGAAGAGTCCTCTAGATTGGAAGGCAGGGTTGTACCTTGATGGGACCCCTTCGCTCCATCACAGACGTCACCAGACACGGAGCCATGGGGAGCATTTGGAACTGATTGTAGGGTGCCATTGCTGATAAAAAAATTTAAAAAAAGTTGGTCGGAACGCGTATTGATGCAACGATAACTGGAGTACGCAATCTATTTAGCTTTGGTTGCGTGTCTCTTTTCACCTGTGTATTTTCCATAATGACCTTCGTTCGGTTCAGGGAGGAGAGGATTTGATACGTTATTATTGCACAATATATTATTATTATTATTATTATTATTATTATTAATTTATTTATTTCTTAGCAGACGCCATTATCCAGGGCGATTTACAGTCGTAAACAAATACATTTCAGTTTTGATCTTTTATTTAACATCATGTAATCAAAGAAACTACAAAGCGGCGTGTAATTCAATATGTTAACGTAATCAGCAGGTTTCATTCGACTTTAAGAAGCAAAATTTGTTCATTCTATAGGGTGATGCAAAACTTCTGGCCAGGTCTGTAAGGACAATTCACTAATCCAGACACGGTCAGGTTTCAGAATGTTGATTCAGTGTGAATCTGCAGCACCTGAAAAACGAAGCTACAATCTAAAAGCTGCTAAGCAAGTTATAGCTGAGAAAGGACTAATGCTGTCTAAATGTTACCCTTCAGCAGATCAGGGGGGGATTAGGCACCTGCAATTATCCAAATCGCGGGAAACGCACCGCGAAAATGAGTCTCCCTCCCCTCACAATTAACTTCCCATTACAGTAAGTGGAAAAGTATTCCAGATAACATCTTACAGTATGTTTTTATGTCTAATCACATTTCCAATGATTTGTAGGAATGCGCCTGAAGCTAAATGACATTTGTTACGCGGACCTTAGAAAGACAAATAAACCGGAATGCTTTGCCACATTTTTTTTCGTGCACTTGTCTTTATTTTTGTTGCTATTTGGTTGTAAGGCGTGTCTGTGAATGAATTCGTATATAATATATTTTGACATGTATATTTTTCGGTTGGAGCTCACTGTGTGTACATTAGTATAGAATTGTTATTACTGGAAACAAACTGACCACTTTGTAAAAACCTTAAAGGGTACTTTTTATTGTATTGTGTTACGTGTTGCTACAACTGTTTACGTGAGGTGTGTGTGTTCCCTGGTCACCAGAGGGCAGTATAGAGCCTCCTTTGTATTTTCCACACTGCTTAGTTCTGCACAGCTGTTAAGACTTGCAGATTCTTCCACCCTACTGAATCTGTGCATTCAAGTGCTGAAGACTATTACAAGCGCAGTGTCTTCATAGTGAACGGTATAGCACCTTTTATCTTTCAGTGACACAGGCGCTTCTTTATATCATAATGAAATCCGCAGCATTTTATTACGAAAGGAGAATCGAACTGTTCACGGTGCATATTTGACCAAATAACTTCATGTCTACAAAATAGCCAAGGCCTTTTTGGGTAGTCTTACATTTTCTCTCCAGGGGGCATTATCTTGGAAATATGAGTATTGCAAACTAAGGCATGCAAATTGACAGCTTTTCATAATCTAGAACTGAACTAGTTGGAAACAGATTGTATTTTTTTTTTGTGATAACGGATGCTTGCTGAAACATGTGCTTCTTTCAAAAGTGCATGTATCCTTAATTAATTAATTACCCTAATTAACTCCAGATGCATCTGCAGCTCTGGACAAAAGTTTTACATCACCTAGAATTTTACATTTAGATTGAGACATAATTAAAAAAAAAATACATGAACAAAATTTAGATCTTTTATTTAACATCATGTTACCAATGAAACTACAAAATGGTATCGCAAAAGTCTACCAGGAAGCCATAATAGTAGTAGTACATTATTTCAGGTTAGATTTCAAAATGTCACTTTTTCCAATTTTTGTCAGTTTTTCCGTTAAGTGTATAGAAAACTACAAAGCGGTACGTAATTCAATATGTAAGTGCAACATGATTCAGCAGGTTTCATTCGACTTTATGAAGCAAAATGAGTTAATTCTATAGGGTGATGCAAAACCTTTGGTCAGAGCTGTACAGTAATCAATTACCAAAGGGTCATTACAACGGATCCCTCTGGTTCCCGAGTCGTAATCCCCAGCCTGTGTTTGGAGAACCTCCGGTATGTTTGTGTGGGATTCCCGGGATTTGGTTTCTGCGTGATCATTGGAAGCGACAGGTCTAATAGAGAGCCAGAGAGCTGCGGACAAGAGCTCTCTAGGGGGCCGCCTGTCCCAATTGACAGGGACGCACAGGAAGCTAGGACAACCGGGAAACCACGAACCCTCCACCGTAATTACCTCTGTGTCTTCATTTCAGCTGTTGTTGCTGATTTTAGAGAGAGAGAGAGAGGTGTCAGTAAAGAGCAACAGGGTCTGAAATATGAACTTGTATATTCTTGTTGATTAGAACCAATGTCATCTCTCTAAGTACAGCCGGTACCCCAGAGTGTAACCATTAGCCAGTCCCTCTGCAACACTCGAGCCCAGAGTGTTTGAGAACTCGATTGAGGCCACAAGTCACCAGAATGCGTTGAATGAAACTGAAAATGATCTACAAAGTGCTTATTATAAACAAGATGAAGAATAGGTTAGTTAAGATAGCTATGACATTTCAGATCTGTACCAAGTTTAACAAGTAAGTCCTGGGTCCAGCACAGCAGGAAAAACATATACTTAGAAACTAGCATCGCAAACCTGATCAAAAGCGGTCAAACCCCAAGAAATCCAATCCAAGTCTTTTTTTCTTCTTTTTTTGTGTGTAAAAAATGAATCAATTTCCAAAGCTACAATGGTCTGATTAGCGCGAGTATTTAAACACATCCCACTATCAAGTATTTTGCTTTCTAAACCAGAACTCGCTCTGGATGACCTCATTGACAGCACAGCATTCAAGATAAAATGTAACAAAGGGTTAAAGCACCCAATCGTATATATTTTTGAAAAGCAGCACGATATCAACAGTCACACTTGACATAACTGCCGATTTTGCAACGGATTTTAAAAGAGAGCAGAAGAGGAAGCTGCTGCAAAAAATGTTCAGGTGCCAAAAAGTAAGGTCAAAGCCAGTTTGGGGTCAGATATCAGATCAGAAAGAACATTCTGTACGCCGTGAGAAGATATATTTTTAGCAAGCCGTAACGTCAGCACTAAATTCACACCAGTTCTTTTTCTTTTCTAAAAATAACACCAAACTATTTTTTTGAGCAGTTAACTTAACAGCTCCTACTTTTACATACAGGAAACCCGAAATTATCGCTTTGACTTTTCAAACTGCTCCATGAGTTTCAGAAGAGTTATGGTGGGTCAGTCATTTGCACTTCTTTTAAAACTAGGGCCCTTATTTAGCAACAGCATTTCTAATAATAATCTGAAATCTAGTGAGAAATTGATCAGGAATAGCAATTTACAAGTCGCTGACTGCAACTAATCTGTCTCTTGCTAGTCTGATAGCATTAAAATGGTTGTGCGTAGTGATGAGACATGACAGTGCTTTAAAATTTAAGAAAAGCACCAGGATGTGATGATTGAAACATGATGTGCAAGGCAGGGATGGAAATAAGACCCATTGCATAGCAATTCCATTCCTGGTTTCACGATGAGTTTAATAAGACCTGTCTGTTACCTATACCTAATCAAGCACATATTAAAACCTGGAACTGGGTGAAACTGCTATGCAGTAGGAGTCTTATTCCCATCCCTGCAAAGACAAACTTAACAAGAAGAATCCTAATACATCCGTTCAGATGGTATTTCAGACTTGTTCCGAGGTGCTCTTTCGGTTTTATGCAGTAGCTTTCATCCTGTTCTTTCGAAACAGCCTGATCAAAACACTTGTCAAGTTCTCTAAACTTCCTCCCAGGATATAATCTATTCTGCTGGCCTGGTAGCCTTCAAACGTCTTCGCTAATCAGCTCATGTCAAAACAACAGATTTTCAGCGTGAGTGCCGTTAGAAAAACTGCTTGAAAAGCAAGCAAAGAAATCCGTGATTTGGCCATGGCTGTACAACTCTATTACATAAATGGGAAAGTGTTATGTTAATGAAGTATCATGTACAGTAGTTATATAATCTGATAGGAGGCAGCCCGTATGTTCTTGTACTAGCTGTTTTAAAAGTTTACCACAGTCAGTTTTTTGCAGTACTTTGCTATACTTATGCAATGCATTGATTATAGTTTACCCTGACTTACCATGTTTTTTTTTTTACATGCTTAACCATACCCCACTGTTCTTTACAATGTTTACCTAAGCTTTACCATACAACCCCTCTCTTCTTCTTCTTTTACTGAAATACACCACACAGCTTAAATCTCAGAATTGCCACTGGAGAGAGCCTAATTCAATCAGGGGCCGCAAATTGAGCTAATTACCATACTAGACGCAATTAGCAAATCAAAGTAAACCACAATTATCGAGAGTAATTTCATCATTGCTTTAAGGCCCATTAACTTTACAGGAGAAAAAAAAAACACTTGGTGTAATTACAGTGTGCTGTTTGTGCAATTTATAATGCCTTGCATTTGGGATCGCTTTGAAAATGTAGATTCAAGTTCCAAAGCATGTTAGCAAGGACTATTTACTGCAGGTAAGACTGGTGTGATTTGAGTATACCTTCCAGCAGCAGGGTCAGGCCTGGTCAGTACTGTTTGGACTGTGATGACCGGCTCAACAACTCAATAAACCTAAGAAGTTTGCTCAAGGTCTGGTCAGTACTTCTTCTCTCAAGTGTGATTTGCTCAGATCTCAGAAGGCTAGCTGCAGCAGCAGCAGAAGGGTCAGGTCTGGTCAATACTTGGTTCTTGCATTGCGATCGGCTTCAATCTCAGAAAAGCTAAGCAGCTAAACAGAGTGATTGCTGGTCAATTTTCTTCTAGGGTTGCGATCTGTTCAGATCTAAGAGCTAAGCAGGGACAAAGCCCATCGCTGTTGTACAAAGAAAACAAAAATCTACAAACTTCAATGCACGAGAGAGGGAAAAAATGCTGTCTGTGTAAGTATGAAACTAGAGGTGAGTCTCAGGGAATCAGACAAACACCCTTTTTCTTGTGAAGTATAAAGAATGTGCAGAAACCATACTCCCCAAAAACTCTGCTACCTCTTGTCATGTCGGGCTGAGAGCTGTTGTATAGGCTTGATAAGAAGCTGTCTTCAAGACCCAAGTGTGTCCAGAGATGATACACAGAGAAGCAGCTATCAGCCGCAGCATTCAGGAACACTTAAGGATTGTTTACTTTTTATAAAACAAATGGCTGGTTCGGGATTTATTTAATCAACCAGAATGACAACAGAGTCCAAAAAAGTTTTGCATCACCCTATAGAATGAACTCATTTTGCTTCATAAAGTTGAATGAAACCTGCTGAATAATGTTACGTTAACATATTGAATTACACACCGCTTTGTAGTTTTCCATATACTTAACGAAGAAGAAAAAAAAGTGTGACATTTCAAAATCTACTGTACTGCTATTACGGCTTCCGGTAGATTTTTGAGGTATCATTTTGTAGTTTATTTGATTACACAATGTTAAATAAAATATCTAAATTGTGTTCTCATAGTTTTTTTTGTTTGTTTGTTTGTTTGTTTTTTAATTATGTCTCAATCCCTAAAATTATAGGTGATGCAAAGTTTTTGCTCATAGCTGTATGCATTTTTAAAAGATTCTTTTTATGTTTTAAATGTAGTAAATCATTTTAGGTTTTGTCTTTTTTTAGACCGGCGTCAAAGCTTTCATAATTTTGGGGGAGACTTTAGTTTTAACTTTTTAAAATGTAGTATGCAGCGTATGCATCTACTTCTCAAAAAGTTATCGTCTGTTGAGTTCAGTTTTATTATTTTAAAAAAATAGAATGGATTGCACACCAACATATTTCAGTCCAAATGACCCATCAGCATTCTAAGAAAGCCCAAGTGAGTAGTTTCCTCAACTACAATAGAGCTTGTAGAGGACACTTTTAACCACCAGCTGCTGCAGGTAGCCGCAGGAGCGCCCTGTTTAGTTCAGAGAGACAAAAAGGCATGAGGGGAAACGATTATAACCCTGAATCTGAAACTACCTTAAATTCAATCAGGAAACTCATACGATAAATTATTTATTAAAGCTCAGATTAGACAACACTACTACATTATACATATTTATCCACATTCTTTGGACTCTGCTTTCGAGGTACCCCTGCCCATAAATTAGCTCGTAGATAAGTGAAGAGGCTGACCGTAGGGAGCCATGGGCTGGGGGGCAGGATAGCTGCCCTCCCCCGTTAGACAAAACCAAAAAAAGCAGGTGGAGGCTGGGGAGGAGGAGGCGAACTCTGGCGCACACAGCAGGGATGCAATGGATTGAGGTGATATAGAAATCCTTTCCTTGGCGATCATTGGACATGTTGTTTATCAAATGACAAATAAGATACTAGCTATTCGACTGACGATTTGTTCTGGTATTGGAAAGGCCTGAAATATGTTTCAGGGACCCAGAAAATAAGGCTAATGTGAGTTCAACCAAGCCTGAACCAGCGCTTTGCTTAATAGAATGGAAACTTCGTCTCAAGTATGTTCAGTGATCAAAAAAACGCGTTATCTGGACCACTTGATTCAATGTCCAGCATGCAGTGTTCTCATTCTCGAACACCTCTCCGTTTTGACAGATCCATTATCTCTGAAGTCCAGAACTCCATGCTTGTGACACGACGCAGATGGGATTAAACGTACGCGGTTCTGACAGTTCGATACAAGCCGCTGCAGATCACCTGACCCTGGGGCACAGACAACACAGTGGCTTGATAAGCTTCCTGTCATTAATGACACGGGAGAAAGGATTAAGCAGCAGAGGGCCAGTGTGTGTCAGGCGGGGCCAGTAAGCCTTCTTCCAATGTGCTAGGATTTGTACGAACAAGGATTTGTCATGTTTAAATGCTTTCAATTTACAACTATAACAGCTTGGCAATTTCAAAATAAAGCAGATCGAATTAAATAATTTCAGTGCCTTATACTGAAAGATAATAATAATAATAATAATAATAATAATAATAATAATAATAATAATAATAATAATAATAATAATAATAATTGGACAGTTTATCCTGGAGGCAGGGGGAGAGGATGAATGCAGAGGATTATGAAATCTGAAAGTCCTTGATAACCTAATACCTGAATGCAGGTCATGAGCATACTAAAGCACAGTGAAAGCACAGACAAGCATGACAAAATATTGGGGACAGCTTGGTGAAAACAGCCCAAGTATGTGTAAATACATAAATAAATATATACATAAGCAACGGAAAAGCATGGGAAAATGCTAAATTACTGTGCAAGTAAACCCTGATAAACTTTGATAAAGGGATCTGTATGGACCAGAACAGTTCCTAACAAAAAGATGTCAAAACTACCACAAAACTAAAACTACCACATGGTAATCTACCCCAACGGTATTGACAGTGTCGACCCAGGGAGTTTTTCGACCTGAAAAAAGAAACAAGGGCCAGGGGTCACAAATGGAGATTAGATAAAGGGGCATTCAGAACAGAAAATAGGAGGCACTTTTTTACGCAGAGAATTGTGAGGGTCTGGAACCAACTCCCCAGTAATGTTGTTGAAGCTGACACCCTGGGATCCTTCAAGAAGCTGCTTGATGAGATTCTGGGATCAATAAGCTAGTAACAACCAAACGAGCAAGATGGGCCGAATGGCCTCTTCTAATTTGTAAACTTTCTTATGTTCTGTATTTGTATCTATTTGTGAGTTCTGCACATACTGTATGGTTCTGCAGAATTAAGAAATATTGTACAAGTAACAATGATGCTTCTACAGACATTTCCCAGTGCTGAATTCATGGTAGCAAGCAGACCCCTATCTCGTCCTGGGCTATATATGTTCACACCAACATCTAGAAATATCCCCTTCGCTCACAAATGTGTTATTACATTTTTTGAAATTTTGAAATGGTTTGTGCAAACTTTATGAAGTTCGAGAAGTTGCCCTGTCATAACTTTGAAGAAAAAAAAAAAGCAGTATGCATTATAAAACAGATAGATGGATAGGAAACTTAACATGGTGCAACTGTGCACACAACAACTAAAGGGGATGCGGATTGTAAACCTATTTTACTTTCTTAGATGTCCAGCCCAGGATAACCTTTTTTTTTCCTCTTACATTTGCTGTAATACTAATTTAGCAGATCGCTTTGGATAACAGGATTACAGCCTTCGATTCAGAGCGTTCCTGACCTTCAGTTATTCAACCATATCCCATTACAGGACCTGCATGTAGAAAGGGGGTTGGAGGCAAGGCTGCCTAATGTTCTGTATGTTTTGTCCGTGCCTCCTTTAGAGCTGGCTGTTTAGTAGTATGTTTTGTTGTTTTCATTAAAGGTTTACCACACATGGTTTGGAACAGTCACGGAGTGTTGGCTAATTGAATTCCTTGAGTGAGTTTGAAAAGAAAGCTGACTAGTTTTTCAGGTCCGTGGAGAAGGGAGATGAAGTTTCAGACTGACAAAAAAAAGAAAAGTTGGAAAAACAAAAGGATTTAGCCTCTAGCCCCCATACTCTGAAAAGTGTTAACGCAGGCTGCTCTGTTGTTTCTTGTCAGTCACTATATACCCAGCTTTAGACCGGCTGTTTTTTTCGGTCAATATTTTTAAGTCAATATTTAAGAACTAGCGGGGTTCCGAAAAAATGTTACACGTCCCCACGTGTTGCTACAACTTTTTAAATAACGTACCTGTGAGTTTCATTGTTAACATCCTGGCAACTTTTTATACTTATAACTTAAAGTACCTGTATGTTTCAAAGTTATTTTCAGAATGGCCGCTCTAGTGCACTGGGGTTTGAGATCTGTCCTCTAAATCAGTGGTTCTCAACCCCGGTCCTAGGGACTCACTGTGTCTGCTGGTTTTCATTCCAACTGAGCTCTCAATTACTTAACTAAACCCTAAACTGAACTGATCATTGGCTTAATTAGACCTTTTTTTAATAGTTTTTCAGCTCTTAAACAGTTGCAGAGTTCCAGTTACTTATTAAATGTTAGAGCTATCTTGAAATCTGCAATTGTTGGGGCTGTGTAATGTTACAGTTTTTTGGAACCCCACTACTTAGTCTTAAAGACTTCTTTTATGGTTTAGCCATTTTATACCAAAAATATTGTTTTTATCTATTTTATTTGCTTATTTTTACAACCTTCTGTTTTATCATTCATATTCAATTCCTGTATTCTTCAATTGCTTTATTTAGATTTATTATTATTATTATTATTATTATTATTATTATTATTATTATTATTATTATTATTATTTATTGTTACTTCCTAATTTGTACTGCAGACTTCTTTCTTTTTTTACCAGCGTGTAAAGCTCTCTGAGATACGGTGGTGTGAAAGGCGCTATATATAAATAAAATACATTGAAATAAAATGAAATTTAAAATGTGTCTTTAAAAAAGAAAGAAAGCTGAAAGATATTATAAAATAAAAATCAGATAAACCAGTATTTAAAAACTAATCATGCTTTATTATCCATTCCCCATGCTTCATTCACTTGGCGTTACCATGTTTTTAATACACAATTATCGGCATGCATTTCTCATGCCCTGTCATGCGTTTAACACTTTTCATGTTCAATGTTACAGCATGTTACTATACGTTTCATATAGTACACAGGAAGAAAAGTTGTGCAATGCATCAACTCATTTTTTAAAGGGACAGAATTACAAAGATTGCTTCACCTTTTTTTTTTTTGTAATACGTCTTTGTTTTTATATACATTGATATTTTTATAACATTTTTAAAAAACATACATGCAATCTTGACAGCATATTGTCAACTATTTATGACTTTTACCTTCATACATGTATAAATCTAAACCCACAACCCAGATCCAGACCTTCAGTGAGAATTATTACATCATAGAAACAGTATAATAACCTAACATTATAACATTTTTAATACTTTTATTCTCTTCTGTAGCATCACCTAGAATTTTAGGATTGAGACAGATTTAATTTTTTGTTTGTTTTTTGTTCTTATTTATTTATTTTGGGGGGTTTGTGGGTTTCTTTCATTTGAGATACACAGCTACTGTACTGATCCAGCAATGAGGTTACTAAATAAAGTACCCTGGGGGTCAAGATTTTGGATCCAAACATAGCCCTCGACCTTCCCCTGGATGAAAGAGGAGGCCGTGCAGAGTTTGGTTGCATGGCTCCTGCGGGGTCCGAATGCAGAAAGAAACAGACAGACAGACAAACTTTCTTCTTAACTTAGATATTATATTTTGCATCATGTAATCGATAGAACCTACAAAATGATATTGCAAAAGTCTACCCGAAGCCATAATAGTAGTACAGTATTTCATGTTAGATTTCGAAATGTCACATTTTTTTAATTTGTCAGTTTTTCGTTAAGTATTTGGGAAGCTGCAAAGCGGTACGTAATACAATATGTTAACGTAACATTATTCAGCAGGTTTCATTCGACTTTATGAAGCAAAATTACTTAATTCTATAGGGTGATGCAAAACTTTTGGTCAGAGCTGTACGTGACAGATGAACATATTTTAACTGAGCAAACTGAATCCTGATGTACAGTTTTGAACCTCAATAGATGTTACAAAGTTTACCAAACTTCATAAAATAAAACAAAAGTTTAAATCAACGATAAGAGAGGGAGGGGGGATTTAAATGAGTCCTAAGACTAATAATAACCTATAGAGGTCAGGGATATTAAAAAAGGAAACATTCTTGATCACTGCAGTTGAGCTTTAGCTGTAGTTTAATAGCACCTGACCAGAATTAACACTGCAGCTGCAGTTTCAATAACAATGTTAAACTGCAGATGGCCCACATCACGCTGTGTTTATATTGTCATTCTTGCCATTGCTTCCCATGTCTGTTTATATATCGATGTAGTATTTTCTTTGCCCTCAGCACACATCTTTTTGCCTACATATACACATACCCTGAAGCTAGTCGGCCCTGTGCAATACCGGTTTAAAATGTTATTATCATTATTATCATTTATTTCCGGAAAATCCCCAAACTGAAATCGCCAAGCCGTGTTTCCCCATTCAGATTTCTGACTCAAACATTTGTTTGCAGGAACAGATAAAATAATCCACACGTTGCCCATGAGACCAGACCAGTAATTCCCCAAGATATAGCCTTTCGACAGCTCGGCCAATGAGGTGTCAGGGGGAGTGGTGCAGTGACATCACTGTTTTGGTATGACTACGTCCACTGTGACATCATAAGTTCTTTTCACAACTGGATGAACATTCTAAAAGGTATGCATATGTAGAGATACATATATACAATATTTTTAAGTTTTTAGTAGTATTCAGTACAGTGCGCATTTAGCAGCATGAGATTAATGTACATGGTCAAACTAGCTAAAATGAAGGTAACTGCTTATAAAGAAAGGTTCACAGTATTCAGCACAATATTGATTACCCCGAAACAGAACTCAGTGTGCGGGGGGTGGAGTCTGATGTTCATACCATTAGACGCGATGTTGATTACTTTTTCCAGTGGCTCTATTTAGATCGGGCGGTGTTAAAGAAACGAATCTGCAGCAGGTGTGTGTTTGAGATATCAAGTCCCTGCTGAATCCAGCTCCTCCTCAGCCCTCCTTTGTCTGCCGGTATTGAGCGCTGCCCCTTTAAACTCCTGGGTTTCCTGAAACCCGAGCTGCGTGTCAGTACCTGGTGTTTGTTTGCTGTGTTTCAGAGATTGGCAGCCGATAAAAAGTTTTAATCCAGGTATTTTCTTGGCAAACTGTCGGCTCCCACGGCCTGGGAACCCACCCACTTTGGGGAAAAAAAGCCCTCTCTCCTTTTTTTTGGGGGGGGAGGGTTGCTGATGTTGTCATTTTTCACTTCGAATACGGCAATGCTCCAGGCACATCAATGAATCAAGGCGCGTTTTGTTTTCTGCTTTTTTTTAATTTATTTGTTTTTTGTTTTTTGTTTACTTTCTTGTACTTTTCTTTATTTATTATTAGCATTAATATTTATAGGAGATCTCTCTTTTTTATTATTTATACATGATACTGTGGGAGCGCATGCCAATTAAACATTCATGCCTGGTTCAGGCCTACTAGTACTTGGCTAAAAAGCATCCCCATACAAAATTAACCTACTACTATACAACTTAAGAGTGATCCTGATAATCCGGTGGCCTCATCTTCCATCGAAATGATTAGTATTGTTTTACAACTTTAAAATGGAGAAATGCCTTAGGAAAAAACAGGTCCATTATAAAACTCATTTCCTATATATGATGGGAAAACGAGAGCACATATATATATATATATATATATATATATATATATATATATATATATATATATATATATATACATTTACAAACAATAACATAGATTTTTTTCTAGTATTATTTGTTTTTCTGTATTCATTATATATAAATGATCTCTCTCTGTTCCAGTTCATTATATTTACAATACAGAGGTAAACGAGATGCGTTTGTGTCGTTTAATACAGTGTAAAATATCAGCAGCACGGTATAGCTAAACAAAGCATGGTAAAAGCATGTGCAACACACAAGGAAGCACTTAGAAAACACAGGGGAGCATGCTGAAGCGAAACGACTTTGCTTGAAACATGCATGCATTGTCTCAGAATAACTACATCTCCCACTTTATAAAATGCTAAATGGATTTGATTTATTTCCTTCTGGCTGCCCTCCAAGCACGCACACACCCACACAACTTTATATCTTTTCATCAGTGTTATAGGTTAGGATCAAGACGTCCCCCACAATTCCTCTGTGGGAACGACTTTTAATGGCTTTATTAATTTGCCTTGCAAAAGCACAAAGGCACAACCGAGCCTTCACGTTTTTGAAAAATGGTATCTGGCAATTCCATGATTGTTACGCTGGATAAGTTATCAACATCAGACGAATGAAAAGAGCGATGCTGTAACCAAAGTGTGCATGGGAAATCTAAGACGGTGCTTTTACACTGGGGATGGAGATGGCTGTCTTCAGGTACAGTTGATGGCTACCTTTACAAAAGTTTCTCACAGTAAAAGCACAGCAGATTGTAATAAAGCACTGAGGTAAAGAAAAGGCAAGCGTTGTAAAACGCAGGGAGGTATGGTAAATCATGTTACAAAAAAAAAAAACTAAAACAGTAAACTA
The DNA here is from genome assembly GCF_902713425.1 of Acipenser ruthenus. Lineage (NCBI taxonomy): Eukaryota > Metazoa > Chordata > Actinopteri > Acipenseriformes > Acipenseridae > Acipenser > Acipenser ruthenus. The sequence goes on along the minus strand of NC_081224.1, from coordinate 1,717,733 downwards.
TGGTGAATGCAAAGTACAACCATGGGAAAAGCAGGGGAGGGGTGGACTGTAAACTGAGCGTGCAAATTTACAGTGGCAAACTTTAAATAAATATGCTTATTTATAAATATGCTGTTATTTGACAAGAGCTTTGAATTCATCTAGGGTCCTGGATCCTATAAAAAGTCAGTTTAACGCACTGCTTCCCTTCTGGACTTCAAGAACAGCTCTAAACCAGAACCTTGTGCAATGTGTTTATCCAGACTGTACTGTGTCCTATTGCTGCTGGTCAGCAGGAATTGGAATCCCAATGAACGGGATTTGACGGGTCATCTAGTTATCAATATTCAAACCTAAGTGCATTGAGATGCACCATCGCCACCAGAAACCAAGGGCTTGCAGTTTGTCATATGTTACTAACTTGCTCAGTCTTGCATGTTCACAGAATTATATTTCTAAAAGATATTGACAATGTCGACCCAGGAGACTTTTTCGACCTGAAAAAGAAACAAGGACCAGGAGTCACAAATGGAGATTAGATAAAGGGGCATTCAGAACAGAAAATAGGAGGCACTTTTTTACACAGAGAATTGTGAGGGTCTGGAACCAACTCCCCAGTAATCTTGTTGAAGCTGACACCCTGGGATCCTTCAAGAAGCTGCTTGATGAGATTTTGGGATCAATAAGCTACTAATAACCAAATGAGCAAGATGGGCCGAATGGCCTCCTCTCGTTTGTAAACTTTCTTATGTTCTTATTTATATGGTTCATTGCATGCAGCTTGTTTGCATCTCAGTAAATGAGGCCATCCGGGAAAGTATAATAAGTACCCCTGTTTGTGAAATCGAGAAAACCGTGCCTAAAACTCTTGATGGAAGGAGATAACCTCAAAGGTCACATAGCCTCTGGGGTCACTGATCTTCATGAGCAGGAGTTTCCATTTCAAGAGACCACGAAGAAGTGAAACTGAAACTGCCTTTAAAAAAAAAAACTAAAAAAAATAAAGTCAAATTTCAGTTCTGTTTTTTTTTGCTTTTTTTCCCCCGTGGATTGTAATCAAACGGAATGCACACATTTTGCTCTGGCTTTAAATCCTGATTGTTCTAGCCAATACTTTTGCTATTTTTTGAACAAATACTAAGTACTTCAGCTAAAAAGGAAGTGGAGAATATTAGTCACTGTTTTTTATTAAGTGGGAGGAATAACTGATGTCACAGCTAAGATAATACAAATTTGTTATGACTATCTTGATACATCACTTCAAAAGAAAAACCTTGGTATGAAATATCACAGTTAACTAATTTTTTTTTGGATTTTTTTTTTAAATCTATTTCAAATGTTACACGCACACACCAGGAAAACCACATTAACTTGGCACATCCAGCTTGTTTTTCATGAGGGACCCAGGAAACAAAGTAGCCAAACATGCATTTAACATGATCCACTGTCACACACACACACACATCTCGTTAATCAGCGATTGCATATACTTTGAGCAAGAAAGTCATTGTGAATCAAATGTTTAAAATGTATCCGCGGAAGCTGCAGTTGGAATGGCAAACGGTAAATGGTTCCAGAATTCAGGAGCTCTGTCCAGAATCTTTGTTCTCATAAAAGGAATATTCAGTTTGCATTAAAATATAACTTCAAATGCTGACGTGGATTGGAAGTATCTTTAGACCATCACCATGTCTACATTTGTAAAGCAGATAGACAAAATGAGTCTTCTAAACTAGACAGTGAGAGGTTGAAATCGATTCAACACAGCGTCCAAGTGATTTAGAGAAATGTTTATTAAATTTGTGGTCTTTGGCCTCAACAGAACTCTTAGGCCAGAGACACACAAGTAATGTTTTATTCTCAGTTATAGTTGACAACTGAATTGCTGTTGATAAATGTGCCGCACGCACCCGGGGAAACGCATAATTATTTTAAGCAATTTTAAGAGGGCGCCTGTTTGTGGTAAACATGTTTCAGCAGGTGTAAAAAACTCGAGACAAAATACTGAGTTTGGAGGTTCTTCTGTTTGTCTTTCACCTCCACTGGTGATTTCCTGAAAATCTTTGCTAATTCCTTATATTCGTCATCTTTTTTTTTTAATTGCGGTCTTTATATTGCGCACATCTAACATCCCGTAAACATTTTCTATCGTGAAAAAAAAAAAATCGATCGATTGCAAAATGTCCTCCTGCGTCCACGTGTCTGTAGCCACAGTTCCTATTTAGCAAAATGAAGAGTGAAACCAGGCGATTAGAAAATGCGATTTCATTGTCACACACAGGCATGTAAAAAAAAAATTGACAAAATTTGTCAATTAGTGACACATGATACATTTTTAAGTTGCCAAGAAAAAAACTGCTTGTGTACCACCGGCCGAAGAAGCATGTCTAATCTCTAAGCACAGCTGGTACACCAGAGTGTAACCATTAACCTGTCCCCCCTGCAACACTCCCCCCAGTGGATGTAAGAAACCATGTGATTCTATCTGGTATTTCTTACTGGTATTTCTTTTGTCTTCAGCCAATGCATCAAGTGGCTCATTAGATTAACAGATTGGTTCACTTTTACAATACAGTGAATACTTCATTCTCTGAATTCGGTCTGATAAGGTTAGCAATATGAAATCTTGTGCTGAAGCATTTCCTAATGCATGACTACCTCTTTGTTTAACACTGTGGGGGCGAATAATAAAATACTGTATTTTTCTAGGAAAAAAAGGGTCTATATCCTGGGAAAGGTTTCAGATAATAGCCTCACTGTGAGGAAAGAAATATGCACTGGCATTGTGATCACTGCTATTTAGGAATATCTATCACTGTTGCTTGTTTGAGAAATGCGATGTCTGTCAGTTGATGTTCTTGGTTGATATTTAACCAGCAGAGTGTAATGTAACCTACAGGAAACTCAATGCTTCCATCAGAGATTTTTTCTATATATTTTCCCCTTTAGTATATATATATATATATATATATATATATATATATATATATAGGTAGTGGACAAAAAAATGGAGACACCAATGTAGTCACTTAAAAGGGCATTGGGCCACTATGGTATCCCGCTCTTTGGAGTTCTCAGCGGACCATTTTTGATGAAACCGGCTGCTCGCGCCCCAGGTTGCAATTTGCAGTCAATTGATCTGCAGTTGCTCGTCCGTTTGCCTTGCACTTTGAATTAATGCAAGGTTATCACAATCCTAGAGCGCTTCCGCCCACTGTTGCCCTTTGCTGATGATGTCTTTCCCTCGGAGTTCCATGCCGACATTACCTTAGACACCGTTGCTCGTGGAACATCAGCAAGTTGAGCTGTCTTGGTCACTGAGCTCCTGCCAAATGCGCCCCAACAATCACCCCTCTTTCAAAGTCACTGAGGTCTCCTCTTGCAGCCATGCTAGCCATAATTATAGGCAACCAGGCCTGTCCAGCATTTTATACATGACCCTAAGCATGCTGGGATGTTATTTGCTTAATTAACGCATGAGCCACACCTGTGTGGAAGCATTTGCTTTCAATATACTTGGTGTCCTTCATTTACCCAGGTGTTTCCATTTTTTTGTCCACTACCTGTATATTTACAAGTAGCTGTAGACTGCATTGAATAGGGGGTAGTGACAGTGTGGCTGTCGCATTATATGAATTACTTTAGAAATAGCTCTGGAACAGTGAAGTAGGGTAAAACACACAGAATTCTGCACAGCACACTAGGTAAATAAATACCCTTATGACTGCATCATTGAGTGACATTATCCGAATAATCAAAGTAATCGATAAACTCATTAAACACACTGATATCCGTTGCATGCAGATCTCATGAAGACAGGAGATGGGTAAGTACTTGGGAAAAGTAACAGTTCTAGCCTTTCTACTATACAGTGCAAAGTAGTTTATTTACCGGTATTATCCAGTATTATTTAATGCATTTATTATACACTTGAATGCATGTAGTCATTTATTTTAAACTCTAGTTTGTTTAAGTTTTAACTTTGAAATAGTATAGGAAATTAAAGCAACTTTAGATAGCAAAACAATCCTATAGATCTTAGCCAGTTTGCATTTCATTAGCTAGAAATGTCTCAAATGTGCAGTTTTGAAAGAAACACATGCTATAGCACACATGCATTTTAATATAAAACATGATATCTGGTACTACTTTAGGTTCAAGGAAGCTCTCAGTTTCTTTGCCTTATTCTCAGGTTATCTGTTTGCACTTCTACTCCCTGGGTCATTTCACCTCAGGAGTGACTTCTGGGTCAAAGCACGCTACTGGCTTAAAGCATGTCAGTCAATAGGGTAAGCAACGGATTGGTTACTGACAGTGAAGGGGTGGGACAATTTTACTCCCCAGGTGACCCAGGAAGTACAAGACAGTCAAAAGCATGGCTTCCAAACAGATTTCTTTAACCTAGTGTAGCAGCAGATATCATGTTGAAATGTGTGTACATGTGTTTCTTTCAAAACTGCACATTTGAGACCTATAAATTGAATAGATGTGCATGTAAGGGACATTTTGTTAGCTTCAATTACTTTAAACACCCTTGCGTCCCCCTAATGACCCGCTGACAGAAACTGATGCATGATAGGGCACCCACCAACTGTTTGAACAAGCCTCACATGTTGCGAACATACAAGGCATTTTAACCTCCTGGTTACCATGGTGTATTCGAACAAAACAGACAGCAAAGCTCCTTGCATGACTCCCGGAGAGTTACGACACGTCTCAGATCTATTGCATCAAATGGCCCCTGGAAACATTTTCCCATTTCAAGTCCTTACAAGCAAATAGTAAACAGATGAGTAGTATGGGAACTGCGCCCAAGAGTCAGCAGCAAAATTAAGTTCCCATGCCCGGGATGGGACGGGAAGCAAGCCTCGGCCTGAACACCAGCCCACGGAGCAAGAAAAACTGGAAAGACGATACCGGCATATATCCATCCCGACCCACAATCACTCTACCTGCCCGTGGCGGCCCTATTTTGGCATGGATCCGTGACAGGGCTATCTTATCTCATTCCAAACTGTCTTTTCGGGGGAACCAAAATCCCACATTTCCCACCTGCATCCCTTTTGAGTTCTACACACCAACCCTCGTGAAATTAATTTTTTTTTTTGTAAAGACGCAGCAGATTGTGTGTTTTGTTTTGCACAAGTGTTGGGAAAGGGGGTGTCACGAAGCAACCCTCTAATGTGATATTTTCTTCCCATGAATGGATTGTTATTGTTATTGAGACTGCATGCAATGTGGGTTGAGATTTCGACCCCCCCCCCCAAAAAAAGTGAGTTACCCGAACAGTTCCCAAGAAAGACAGCACTGTATCTGCTCCCCACTGTGACAACGCATTAGGAATTACAAAGCAATCACCCCATTGTTTCTAATTGAACTCGTTAACTAGAAATAAACTGACAGCCTGCTCCAGTTTGTATCTCTGGTTTGAATCCTGAATGGATCACCTTCTTGTTTTTTTTTTTCTACCCTACGGTTCTCTGTGTGTTTTAACCTCTGGGAGCAAAAAACTATTTCGCAAACTTTTCCCTGGAACACATTTTGCCCATTGCCCTGCAGATTAAAAGTTTTTAACAACAAAAAAAAGTACTTACAATGCCAACATCTCTCTCATAACGGTGCCCCCAGTGTAGCGATTCATTCTCAGCAGATGTTGCAACTCACTGACACTGTCGAAATTCAGCCATCTCCTGTTTTTGCCTTTTCCAGCGTTACAGTATGAAATTCTGGGGAAAAAATAAAACCGACAAAAACTTAAATTATGTCTGAATATACTGTATTTATAGGAATATACAATCATATATTACATTTAGCATCTAATGTTACTTTAATATATACCAATCTGTAGTTTTAGAATAAATTAAATTAGGTGAATGTACAATACAGAAGAATAAAGGGAGAAAAATGGATACATAGACTCAATACCCTGATGTCTGATGGTTTATATAGAAAGGAATAGTAGACTGTTACAATTCACTATGTAGTAAATCACATCACAAGCACATTAATAGATTTAAATAAAAATAAGTGTGTGTAATTGCTGTGGCATCAAAAGCCTATAAGTACCTCCACTGTTTGTTTTCAAACACACTTTCCCTTGACAAACGTATGTTAAACACGCCGAAACGTTGGGGAAGTTTGGCTCTTAGATTTCTCTTACTATTTTATGATGATTGCAATCACTTGTGTTGCTCTGGAAAGCTGCGGAGCTGGGCAGATTCAGAGAAACATTTGAATAATTCAATACTGGAGCAAGAACCACTCAGAACGATTGCAAACACCCTAAAATAGAAAAGGGAAAGTAACACAAATCTATTACAAAGCTGCTTTCAAGGTCCACTGAACGAAAAAACCCAACACCAAATTAAAACAAGGAACCAGTGAGTTTCATTGTAAATCAGGGGAATATGCCTGAACTTGATTTGTATGAAGAGGCCCTGCCAGGGAGAGAGAGAGGAGCCTCGCTCTGCCAGCGGTGCTATAATGCCCGTGGAGAATCTGTGCACAGCACTGCCAAGCCTTCCCCTGCCATGTATCATGAGAATAGAGCAATGCTGCACCCACTGCCAAATCCAGCCATCTACCATCTGCTTCAAATACATGATTGTTCCGCGGGGAGATGAGATGTTGGGGATCAAAATAGCTGGTCCCATTCGTGCTGGGCTGGTAATTATCTTCGGGCTCAATTAAGAATCATAGGGGTGTTTATATTGTTGTTTATTTATTTATTTATTTATGATGCACAGTCGGATTTAATATAAATAGCTGGCTTGAAAATTGAAACTATTCTTTCTGCTAATGTATTTTCCAAAATAGTTTGATTTAATAGTCTCCAGTGAAGTCTGGTTTGCATCTTGCTTGTCTGCATTGCTGTGTTTCAGATCTCCTCCTCTGCCTGGTCTTTCTCCAGGCCAGGCTTGGCAATGAAACAGTTAAAAGTGGCCCACATTTCCTATCAAAGGGACACCCTGTCCAGGACGGAGAGCACTGAGAGCTCCAATACCTAATCAACTCCAGTAGAACTTTTATTGCCCAGCTTATCATCGTAAATTCCAGCTTTTCGTTTTCGCCTTTTGAAAACAAGGAGGAGAAACAGAAACACAGACCAACAAGCTATTCCACTATTTCCACTGCTGGCCACTTTTTCGGGCCTGGTTTGCTATATCGTACCCGATGTGGCCAGACCTGACCACAAAGGAACCACATCATCTCGTGGCAGGGAGGAATAATGTGCTGGGTAATAAGCTGACACAGGAATAGCAGGCAGTGTGTAATGATCGAAGCAGAGACCATTACATGAGAGTGGTATATAAGACAGGTAAGGAATTAAATATTAGGAGAATGCATTTGATATTAAGCATGTAGAATTTACAGTAGGTGTAAAATAAATCAATAAGGACACTTAAATTAAACTGTGTGTATGATGGGATTGTGATGCGATCCAAGAATACGTACTAGGGTAGAACAGGTCAAACAGTGCGTTTGATAATGTCTGGTGCTCTGTTTGTGAACACGCTGTTTTGGAACTCTTTCAAGATTGCTAAGGATAGACCCCTAGCTATATGGAACAAGGGGCCAAGGGGAGCTGAAAAAATATTATAGGACTACTAAAAGTTTTTCATTGTGTGGGATAATCTTAACAAATGTTAAGCTCAAGCAAGTAACAGATCACCACCAAATCCTCCCAAATGGGTTGCCTGTGGAGCAGTGGAACCCACTACTGAGTGTGAAGTCTTGGACAACAAGTTTTCTAAGAGCAATGACCCAGTGGGTTATGCAATTTTTTAAAATTAAAAATGTGTTTACAGGTGTGAAAAGTACTATACTGCTGATGGGCTGCATTGGAAAAGTGAACACAATGGCTCCAGTACCTGCAGGCATTTTCGTTATGTGAACCACACCTGTCCATTTAACAGGCAAGCAGAAACAGGTAGAGGACGTTCTCACGTCTGAGTCAGGCGACATCATGAGTGAAACAAATCACCAATTTAAATACAGCTCCTTAAAGAGCAACAGGTTCGAGTCACTGCTTGCCCGTTGAATTTAATGCATCTGAATTATTGCATTGATTCCAGCTATATTCTTTTTTTCCCTTTTATAAACATTTTAGCAGCAAACAAGTACAGTTTTCAATAGGGAGAAATCCTGCAATATGATTGGTTGTGGGAATGTGTACACATTGAATTAATGCATTAAATGCATTGATGGCTCTTGGTACCATATATATATTTAGGCCAATAGCACCTTTTAGGGAAGGAGATATTATACAATGAGGGGGCAGGTACAGTATAAGAGTCCATATGAGACCTCACCAAGAAGGAGAAAGCCTTGGGTCCAAGAATATCCAGTACAGAGACGATAGAGGAAAAGTAATCTTGGTACAAAAATAAGCTACGACACACAGGAAAGCCAAAAAAGACACTTCAAAACCACTGGTGCCATTATTCGATGATTTCTGTGTGTTTCTTAAACTGGCATGTCACTGTTAATGAAGTCTTTCGGTTTGTGACGGTTGGCTTGAAGCAGACTCATGCCGCGGTTACCAGGAAGCCTTGCCAGGCCATAGCGGTACGGATGTGCATTCATTAATAAAGGCTGTGCCCATCACATGTCTTGTAGATTTCTATAATTTCTATACTGCGTCTCTCGTGATGAACTGTAGCAACTTGCTAGTGAGCAATTTCAATTGGAAACAGTTATCAAGAATACTGCTTATCCCCTACAATATCAATAATGTATATCTATATATTATATAGTCTACCTACATCAATCTGCCTGGCTATTTCTACCATGCTATGGAAGCTGAAACATTGGAGCTAATTATTAAAATTGTGAGCTTTCAGTTTAGCAATACCGCAGAGAAACAATGGACAAAAAGGAGAAAAAATTGGTTTTTTTTGTCTGTACAAAACAAGAGCCACTAATGGTTCCCATTGTTTAAAATGCATGCGATTCAGGCTTGCCTGTTTACAAAATGAACTTATGGTTGCAATTTAAAGATAATTATTTTAGTTATTCTTAACATGTAGGAAGTAATTAAGCTAAAGAGTGGAAAATCATGACAATATTCTGCCAAGTGTGTGCTTTGGATGTATTTTCAGAAAAAGGCTTTGGAGACACAAATATGGTTGGGTCTCCAAAGAATGGAGAAAAAGAATGCTGTGTTTCTTTACTCGGGTCATTTTAAATTTGCGATCCCTTTGAAATATCTCAGGGATTCAGAACCCTTTACATTTTACCACATGCAGCGATTCTGTAATGTGGGAACGTCTAACCACAAGAACCATGATTACTGCAATGAAGTATCATATGTTTTAAACAAGCCTCTCAGTGCTTTGCAATGCTTGGGCTTAACCATGCTTTCACTGTGCTTTGTTATACACTTGGCTGTGATTTTACTATGGGGAAACTCTTATAAGGTCGAGTGCAGACAGTGGGGGCTGTGAATATCATTTTATAGATGCATCAGACCTTCAATGCAGAAAACAACACCCAGGTCCTGGATTCAGCACTGCATATCTGATACATGTCTAGGAAAGGTATAGGAAAGAAAACAGTAGACCAGTTAAATACACTATTATGTATAGGAATGCCATTTGTTTTATGTATCCGTATAAGAACCTATTATATTGGCTATGCCAGGGTGATCTTTTCTGTAAAGTTACTTAGCGCTAATATTCCCTGGAGTGGCTAGTCCTGCTTGACTGCTGGCTTTTATTTTTCGCCTTTCTGCTGTTGCCACGGTTAGTTATCAAGACAGGATTTAATGCTGCACCGCATACTGATGCCCAGTCCAGAGCATGCTTGTTCTTTTTCCTCAAAGGCACATCAGCGAAGATCCAGTGCACCTAGAAAACTGTTCACAAGGAATAGCTGAATGCCAGCAATCTGAGCAAGCAGGCCCATGCACAAATCTGAAGCTGGTTAAGGTGAACCATCCTCTCTCCCTGGGTGTCTGCATCCACGGCTGGTTAAAGGAAGGTCTCACTGGACATGCATGTCAGTAAGTGCACAGCTATGGCCAAAAGTTTTGCCTCACCTTATAGAATGAACAAACTTTGCTTCTTAAAAGTAGAATGAAACCTGCTGAATAATGTTTACGTTTTAACATATTGAATTACAGATACTGACACATTTTTTAAAAAATGTAGCATTTCTAAATCTAACATGAAATACTACTGTACTAATATTATGCCTTCCGGTAGACTTTTGCAGTATCATTTTGTAGTTTATTTTTAATTATGTCTCAATTTTAAAATTCTAGGTGATGCAAACGTTTGGCCACAGCTGTAGAGTCAGATCCGAGACTCGCTCATTACTCGGCACACTTATTGACACCTTCCACACAGGTAACAATTAAGGAAAACCAGGAATGGCTCAAAACGAGATTGATTATTCCGTCTCGCTTGGGAACTCTCTCTGGGTTCTCGAATAGGAGCCCTGTTCCTGACACACTTTCCCACAGCTCCTCTCATTCCAGCTGTGCTCTGCACTGTGCTGGGAGCCAGGCTGGGTCACAGCTGGCCCGCCACGTAGATCAGATAACGCTTGTGTTTTTCATGCTGCAATCTTTCTGATCGACGGCAGCAGTGGTCTGTAGAAGAGTAAAAAATGCCGGCCAGTTGTCGTGATTGTTCGTGAATTAAATAAAACGCTTGTTTCTTCTAAGAAAGATGGTGCAGTGTGTTGAAACAACATGCTTTCATTTCTAGTAGCAATTCACATTACATGATAAATCAAGCATGATAAATCACGGTTTAGGATTTCTCAAAATTCCGGTACATCTTGTCTTGTGTATAGATGTCACCCTGCGCATATAAAAATGACAGTGCAGTTAAAAAAAATGTAAAAAATGTAAAAAAAAACACCTTTATGATGCTTACTAGTAGTTCCTGAGTAGAATCTTTGTTTTTTGTGTGTGTGTGTGTGCGTGTGTGTGTGTGTGTGTGTGTGTGTGTGTGTGTGCGTGTGTGTGTGTGTGTGTGTGATTTAAATTAAGGTAACATGTTCTGTGTAAGGTGTGTCTTACTATAACAAATAAACTTTCACCCAAACTACACCTTGACATCTCTTATACAAAAACACCCTTACAGACAACATATTAACTTCACCTGAAACAACAGCCACTCAGATGGGAATGAAGACTGAACAGTCTTGTGTGTACCTTCTCAAAAAAAAAAATAATAATAATTATAATAATCTGGCCTGGTTTATTAAACAACTCTCAGTTTCGGTTAGGTTGCCAAGAGCATTTCATCAGCATTATTTTATTAATAGGAAAACATCTGTAATAACGATTACAGCAGCACTGCTTCGGGGCGACATGTGCATTGGTCAGCTTAGCAGTCCTGTGACTTTACCATAACTCCTCTGCTATGCTGCAGGCTCCCTCCAGCTTGTTTATTTACGCCTCCCTCAAGCTTCACCGACAACTGCGCTCCATTGTTTCATAATAGCAAAATAAACAGATATAATCTAGCCGGGTTGCTGTAGATCCCTATGGAGAAAGGCAAGTGCGATTCTCATAAATGCAGATGGAAAAAATAAGCTCAGTTAGACACCCTTACTGGCTCCATCTGCAGAAAGAGACAAACACAGCTTTGAAAGGAGGTATAAATGTACAAAAATGATTAAAAAAAAACAAACACACTTTACACAACTGATAAAGAGCTTTTATCAGAAACATCCTGAAATAAATAATGTTTTAATCATTTAAATCTTTTGTGTATACCAAAACAAGCTTCTTATATATATATATATATATATATATATATATATATATATATATATATAGCATATTAACCATAGTTGTCAGATCTAGCAATGACAAGAAAAATAATTCTAATTATACACACAATAAGAAATATCCCAAGTCACTGATACTCTATTTAATGTGCCTGTGGCGTTCCATATACTACTTCAGGAAACATAGTGTGGGAAAATGGTTTCCTTATTTCCTTTTTTTCCCCCCTTTCAAAAAAAAAAGAAAAAAAGCAGCTTTCTGACCCTGAGCTTTAACATTTCCACTCGCTCTGTCGTATGAAGATCCCGAGGGGGTTACGAGGGGTTGCATTTTTCCATTTGGAAAGTTTGGCATTTTTGGCCTTCACTCCAGAGGCATTGAACCCTTCTGTTTACACTGCCTATTAGCCCAGGAAGCGGATAATTTCTCATGACTCTCTGCGTCTCTGCTGAGTGGCAATGAGAAGGGGTGTCTGTATTACAGTAACACAGCAGTGACTCATCTACTGAACGAGAAACCTGGTGCGGGAGCTCACGCTGCGAGTTGTGGACTCCTTTATAAAAGAAATAAACACTACAGAAATCATTCTGAACACAAACTTTCAAAATGTTTTGCGCTTTATTGATTTTTTGGTGGAGTTTCTCGACTGTTAAGAACCAGTTTATTAAGATGCCAACACAGAAGTGTTTCAGCAGTTTATAAACAGGTTCCTTGCTGTGCTTCCGTTTGCTTTAGCCTTTACTGGCAAATGGAAAGACGGCTGTCTTTAACCTGATTGGTCAAACGCAGGCCCCTAGTGGCTTGCCAAGGAACTTGAACGTTGTCTTGAAAAGAATTAACGTTGCAAATCAGTCAAAGAATATGGAATTCTACAGATTTTGTATCGCGTATTCAACTGTATTCGAAATGAAACCAAGCGACACATATTAGCTCCTTAGTCTAAACTGATACCATAAAAGTTCATTTCAATTTCTCTGTCATGGTTTGGTGAGTCAGCCCAGATACAGTTTGCACAAGAGGAAATTCAAATGAACAGTAAAAACAACGATGTGTATTTGGCTTGACGTACCACTTAAGCATGAGTCAGAATCAGTAGAAACAAACAAACTCAGACAGAAAGCTGTGCATTTAAATCTTGTTGATGAGTTGGTGTAACAGGGCAAGAGACTGGACGTGAACCGGCGACCTTGTGCGTCACAAGCGAGCGTCTTAACCGGAATACAATGCAGCAGTCAAAAAGACCCCCTCCACCCCCCCCCTCCTTCTTTAAATTCTTTGTTCCCCCTATCCAACATCCTCATGCAAGGGGACACTTTAGACTGCTGCACACGGACGTGCTGGTCAGCTCTCAAGTTTAGATACTTGAAAATTACCTATATTAGGAATACATCTTTAAAAATGTACTAAATATGGATTTCTCTTCAATTACAGCCCTGCAATATAGACATTCCTCTTAGAAATAACAACAGCTGCTGGTGTGACTATTTTAAAATTCATCTTTCAGTCGTTTGCTAGGCTTGCATTCAACTTTTAATGACGTCTAGTGTCAAATAACATATTGCTGACATACAGCAGGCTGTGGGAAATGTATTTATTAAGAACGCTGGAGATTGGGACATTTCGTTGCCTCATCTGGGGGGGGCTACTTCTACAGAGAAATGGGGAACAGAAGGTAAAATAAGTTGCTCACTTGAGACTCCAATACTGTTTCAGCTAAAGGTAACTATTTCATTCAACCAATATGTGGCTTCATCATTAAAGTATTAAAGTATTAATATCTTGCTCTTAATTGTATTGTATTGTATCTTGTAACAATTGTAAGTCACCCTGGATAAGGGTGTCTGCTAAAAAATAAATAAATAATAATAATACCTTTGCTTTAATATCTAATTAGCTTTATTAACATCTCTACTGTTCCCCGTTCTTTTTTCTTCACTTGATTTGGTTTTTTAGTGTTGTTTCGCTAGATACAAATACGGCATTCTCTGTCCTCCGCTGTTGGTCACATTGCTCTGATAGCAGTGAGACCAATGGAGTGAGTCTGAACTGTAACACATGATCACTAAGGAGTGACTTTCCATTCGCAGCGCTGTCTTTGAAATATCAAACTGAAGTATAAAACAAAACAAGAGAAACAAAAGATCCTTATTAAAAAAAAAAGCAGGACCTGTGATAATATTACTCATGTGAATAAGAAGTCTTGGTTTGTGTGAATTAACAAGGGTGTAACAGGACGCAGGCTAGGCACGAACCGGTGACCCCACACACCGCAAGAGAGTGTCTTAACTGCTATGCAAAAGAGCCGGCCTCACCTGCATACATGGTTTTAGAGCTTTTAACCTCATTTTGTGTCAGCGACAAGGGGGACAGGACAGAATCTGTCACAGCGGTGTATCACACAACAATGCCTGTTACACTAGTGCTAAGCAGTAATTATGAAAAAAAACCTTGGCTAGTGTGCATTAACAAGGTCACAGATAAGAGCCAAGCCTGGGTAGTCCATGAATAAATATGTTTGTCCTAAACCCCACCAAAACAACTGTTCCCTATTTTGCCTCACTGCGCACTCGGAGACACACAAAGCGAGAACTGGAGGGACAGATATAGCCAGCATGCTATGGGAAAACAGCTTACTCTAATCAGTGAAATATCGTGGGTTCTGGCAGCAGCGCGAAACTGAGCCGAGGGTTCAGTTTCACAAAGATAGGATGCCCGGCTTTGCAGGGACAGTGGGAACTGTTAATATAATAAAAAGAAATCAGGATAGGGGTAGTTAATATGCAGGACTTAACCTTCCCAGGATCTAGAGGCGTTTTACCTTCCCTGCTGGAATATTTGTCTTTTTTTCCCTTGTCTGTCATAAGATGTTATCAGTACTCATATCTGGCACAGCCAGTTTTACCTGCTAGTTATTTGCCCCTTAGGCAGATATAAGCATTTAGGGATCTATAGGTGTTTTCATTTCCATAGCCTTCATTATTATTATTATTTATTTCTTAGCCGACTCCCTTATCCAGGGCGACTTACAATTATTACAAGATATCACATTATTTTTACATACAATTACCCATTTATACAGTTGGGTTTTTACTGGAGCAATCTAGGTAAAGTACCTTGCTCAAGGGTACAACAGTAGTGTCCCCCACTGGGGATTGAACCCACGACCCTCTGGTCAAGAGTCCAGAGCCCTAACCACTACTCCACACTGCTGCCCATATACTAGTATTGTATATTGTATGTTTATAAGCAAAAAAAAACTATTGAGCATAAGGTCTTACAAGGATGATGGAAGGTGTTAACTAGGGTTTGAGAAGCCAGACTCAGAGAGTAACAATAGCTGGATTCAAAGCACATCTGAAATGTTGAAATGCTGGAAGACAATGTGTGAAAAACAAGGCGTCATGTGGAAGTTATTTGGTTGTTTGGGTCTGGTACGCTTTCAATTACCTCTCCCTGATATTCAACACAGGGCTGGGATTTCTGGAAAACAAACACAAAAACTTTGTTCAATTAATTAGCTTGTCTAAATTGCACTGTAACCAAAATACACATGTAAAAAATACACTCACTAGAAAAATTGTACTTATTCCAAATAACTCTAGTCTCATAAAATCTGCACAAGAGTAGAGGATAAAGAAATAAAAAATAAAAAAAACTGGAACAGATGTCTGTCTTTGCCGTTATTTATATGCTTATTAAACTGGATGAAAAAAAAATGAAAAAAAGAGGGCAACAGCTTCAGCTGTGTCTTTCACTCAAGGCCACACAAGGTTTCAGAAAGTGTTTAAAAGTTTAAAGACAGCAAAAGCCATCGGATTCTGACTTTCTCAGCGAAGAATGGATATGTTTCACGCATAACCACACACACACACACACACACAATAAACTAGCATATTTGTCAAAATGCATAACTGTAATTTGTGACACGGTAATGGAAGTATTGGGGCCCCAAGGCATGTCTAATGGCATGGGAAAGTTATTAAAACGAATATCGGGTATGACACTGTGTACTTGAATGAAAGTGGCGCAGCCTCTACAATAGGCAAAAGACCACATTCCACAAGGGACTGAAATCAGACCCTTATAAGGCAGCATTTTAAAAAACAAATAAAACATTCCCTTTGGGGCCATTATACTGGAATAGCCCAGTATGTCCACTGTCTGATTTATAAACAGAGTTACAAAAGAATCGGCTGTCTACAACTGTTACAAATAGTCCATTTTCGAGCATGCAAAGTACCCGTGACAACCCGATCCCAAGCAGTGACCCATCTAAAAGTAAAGTGTAATTAAGAATTGTGAAAGCATGATAAAGACCAGAGAGGTATGGTAAAGCATGTTTTTATTATTTATTTCTTAGCAGACGCCCTTATCCAGGGCAACTTACAATTGTTACAAGATATCACATTATTTTTACATACAATTCCCCATTTATACAGTTGGGTTTTTACTGGAGCAATCTAGGTAAAGTACCTTGCTCAAGGGTACAGCAGCAGTGTCCCCCACCTGGGATTGAACCCACAACCCTCCGGTCAAGAGTACAGAGCCCTAACCACTACTCCACACTGCTGCCCATTTCATCATTAAAAAAAAAAAAAAATAACATGGTAAACGATGGTAAATGCATGGTATATGGGGAAAGCATTGGAAAACTGCTAAATTACCTTGCAAATTTACTGTAGTAAACTTTTATAAGCACACCACTGCAGATGCCCTCCAAATGCCACTAAATATTTATCAGGCAACTTTCTGTTTTGTACCCCAGATAAAGAAAGTTTAAATGTTGTTGCTTAGGTTTTTCAACATGGTTCAAACTGCGTAAAAATGTCACCTACAGTAAAAAAACAAAAACTTTTTTTTTTTTAACTTTACTTGTGTTTTGAGAATCTTAGCTGTAGCGCCACACAGGCACGATTCGTTATACATGCAAAAAAATACATACCGGAATAAAAAAAATAAATAAATTAAAACATGAATCCCCTCCACTCCATAACCAGCAAACCATGCATGCAATCCAAACAACGATACGTCAACCATGTCCCTAAAAGCACATCCTTGTTACATCCTTGTCACTGTTAAAACTGTTTACTCCGTTAACATAGACCCACCCCCCTCAATGCGTTGTCTGACCCTGCACCAGACTATGGTAAGAAGTGCATCGAAGCATTGTGGAAAGTGCTTAACCATGGTAAATCAGTCTCTAACTACACTGTAATTCAACATGTGGTTACAAAGTCATTGCATATGAAATACAGTATTGGGAAACCAAGTAAGTATATCTGAAAGCTTGGTACTGCTAAACTACTGTGCAAAACTACCACTGTAAACTCTTTTAAAGGGGAGGTGCATTAGTGACCGCTGTCCGTGCACAGGCCATGCTGTCCTTTTGCGTGCATTGCTGGGATCTAAATCTCTGAGAAGAAGCCCATCTGGCTGCGTTACTTTGTAATATTATGATGAACATGTTAAAAAAGAATTCTGCTGGTGTTCCAACACTAACATCTGCCCACAAGCTTCTAAAAGAGCTGGAATATTCAGGACCTGACATCATCGGTCATGGACTTGGAGAAACAAGGCTATTCAGCCGCCTAATATGGTTCCAACACCCATGGAAAAATGAGACTACGCAGCCAAAGATGGTGTAAAAACATACCCTCTCATTGCAGGGATTGTTATGCAAGAAAACATATTGAATTACATACTGCTTTCTTGCAGTTTATTTACATACTTAATGAACAACTGACAAATTGGAAAAATGTGACAAAATCTAACATGAAATACTGCAATACTATTATGGCTTCCGGTAGACTTTTGCAATATAATTTTGGAGTTTCTTTGATTACATGTTGATAAATAAAAGATCCAAACTATGTTCATATAGTTTTTTTTTTTCTATTAAATTACGTCCCAATTCTAAAATTCTAGGTGGTGCAACGCTTTTGGCCAACGCCAGCAATTGACATATTTAATTGACTCGCTTCCTGCTTGTGACACATGGCCCCAGCTAACCTCCATGTCAATTTGTTGAGATGCTGAAATAGAAACAAGCTGGAAAAACAACTCTGATTGGATGTGTAACGGGGCAGGACTGTCGTGGCAAACTATAGAAATGGATGCATGGCTTTCTGGAGAATGAACGCTTCATTTATCCTGATTGCACAGTGGCTTGTTGCACGGGATGATGATCATTCACATCCACGTCAGGGCTTTAAGTTCATATTTAAAAGACAATGTCCTCAGAGAGGCTGGGCTTGTTTTCCGCTATGCCGTAATGATAAGGGCTTATTTCATTTAGTATGGCACTATCTGAAATTATAGCTGTTTTATATTTTCCCTTTTACTCAGAAATTCTAGCTGTTTTGGGCAGCAGTGTGGAGTAGTGGTTAGGGCTCTGGACTCTTAACCGGAGGGTCGTGGGTTCAATCCCAGGTGGGGGACACTGCTGCTGTGCCCTTGAGCAAGGTACTTTACCTAGATTGCTCCAGTAAAAAACCAACTGTATAAATGGGTAACTGTATGTAAAAATAATGTGATATATTTGTAACAATTGTAAGTCGCCCTGGATAAGGGCGTCTGCTAAGAAATTAATAAATAATAATATGTTTCCTTTTACTCTTAAAAAACATTAATTGTCACATTGAATGCCCCTTAAACTGGCACACACAACTTAAACGAAGAGGCCTTTACAACACCACTTAATAAGGTGAAGTGGGGAGACTAGGCTATTTTAAAAGACAACTTCCTGCCGTCTGAATAAATTATTTTGCTAGGATAATACATTTAAGCAACCTGTGGCAAATTATTAAGATAACTTACTCTAGTTTTGTTAACCGCAAAAAAAAAAAAAGTTAAATGTAAATGCAATGTATCAACCAGCTGTTATTTTTATGAGCTTTTCGTGTTACGCCAATGAGCCGCTACTGTACTGAGAGAGTACCCACTTGTGCATTCCTTGTAATCTAAAATCTGTTTGTGGTATGCACAATAATAATGTGTGCAGGAAAAAAAATAACACGCTTGTTACGAATGCAGACCAAAACCTGTAACAAATTGAAAAGCAGTGGCTGAAAATTACACTGTTTACAGAACCATCATCAACACACCAGATTTTTATTTTTACATGTGTATGTTCTTTTATCCTGTTCGCTGCCCCCTAGACTAATTACACATTATTCCTCGTTATTATATATATTATTTGCAGCTGTAACGCGGAGACGCACAGTACAGTATCTTCTGCTCGGCTGCTTGATATTTGGTGATTGTTGGGTTGGAGGTTCACACAGCGCGTGTCGAGGCGACAGTTCTTCAAAATCACCGCGATACCAAACTACGAGCCTTTGAAGCCTTCATACTGACAGCCGTGCCACAGGTGTTACACGCTGACAAATTAGAGGTTGACAGAAAACATAGTGTGCATACTTCTGAACTCAAACATCAAGAGACTGAGGTGTGGACGATAGGTAAAGCACGTCAGATGACATCGGAACGTGGGTGAAGACAAATCATGTTTCGATTTTTTTAAATGGCGGTATACCAGCGAGCAAAGACCCCCCCTGAATGAGGCCCATTGCTTTTGACTTATGATTGCGTATTGACAATTTGCTGTTGGAACTGGAAATAGATGAGCTATCATCTTCTGGTTTAGACTTACTTAATTGATGACGTTACTTCGCTATAACTGCAAAAAGTCCTACGCACTAGGGCCCGTTCCATCGGCACCCCTTTGCTGATAAACTAGCACGCTGTTCTCCCTTTGCCTGTGGAACCTGTCCCCCTGCTCCCACATCAGAAAGTGATTTTGAACCTTTTAGCCCATCGCTCTCACAATGGCCTTTTCAGGATGGCACTGCTGGCTGCCATGGCAGGAAGATTAAAGATATCATTATGTTACTAAAATAAACCAATTATCTGGCTTCGGGTTTGCTCAGTGGAATGTGGCCTGGTCACTTTCAAGGTCCTTTTCATTTTTTCTGTTTTTTTTTTTTTTTGCAGCAACACTTTTTCCGGTTCATGACGGAGATATTAAAACTCAAATAACCTGCGCAGTCGTTTATTAGAGCACCCCATTTGCTTCTCTTGTTTGGATTTGTTGCGCGTATGAAATCAAACCACTGGAACTGGAAATCTTGGATAATTCTCAAAATAGGCAAATTAGTGATTGCCTCGTTAAATTGATGACTTTAATAGGCCACAGATGCAATTCATTTAAAATAGCCAGCCACACATGGAAAACAGCCACACATGGTAAAATGCATGAGACTTTTTAGAAGTTGTTTAATATGCCAAATCGAAGCACAAAGAGGTTTTACATTTTCTTCACACACACACACACACACAAATACCTATTGTTTCTATAACACTGATTACTGAACAGTTTTTATGCAGGTAGGTATATAAAGGATATAAATGACGAATCTTGAGGTGTTCTAATACATTTGCACACGGCTGTATTTCCAGCTCGCCCCTCAGTGTTCTTTGTATTGTTTTGTACTGCTCTGCTGACAACAGCAAAAAATGTATCTTTACAAAGCGACAAGCTGAACTAAAACTTAAAATACTTGTAAAGTATGAGAAGAACAGGAGGATTGTCTGGAAGAAGAAAGGAGTTCAAATAAAAGTCTATTCCCTACATGTATGATCTCTCTACCAGCAAGAAAACTTTCAATGACTTTTCTGAACTTACTTGTATGTTTCTAAGTGTTGCCTCTAATCAAGTTGAGTGTGCTTCTCGCGCACTCTTTGCTGTGTCTCTAATACAGGGGATGATTAGAGGTAGCCACCGAACACTTATAAACATATTACAGAAGTCATTCAATCAACATAAAAAAACAGACTAAACGCTATTAGCAAACTTAATCTGTTTCTGCAGAACCTGCTGTGGTTTAAAAGTTAGGAGTGCTTTGTCATTCACATTGTTGGTGGGAGATCTACACTCTCAGTGACATTATAAGCGTAGCTGCTGGTAATGGTTTCCAATGGGTCCATAACTTACAATGCATGTTATGTGGGTTTGCACAGTGATTCTAAGTGATTATGCATGTAGTGACTGTATACAGGGTTACAAAGCCTTTGGGTGTTGTGAATGCTACTCACTGTCCAGTTCAATCCTGAAGCCCCCTGGTTCTTCTAGTGGGGGACACAGTTATCTGTGTTTAGAATCAAAGCGGAACTACCAAGGGGGAGTCAACACCCCCCACCCCACCCCCCCCCCCGAGCTTAATATAAACATAACATATCACAGCTATCTTCACTAAATGTATAAGGCTTATTTCACTGCAGGTCTTTCAATATAAAGGTAGTGGACAAAAAAATGGAAACGCCTGGGTAAATCAGGGACACCAAGTACATTGAAAGCAAGGGCTTCCACACAGGTGTGGCTCATGCATTAATTAAGCAAATAACATCCCTATAATTCTGGCTAGCATGGCTGCAAGAGGAGACCTCAGTGACTTTGAAAGAGGGGTGATTGTTGGGGCGCGTTTGGCAGGAGCTTCAGTGACCAAGACAGCTCAACTTGCTGATGTTTCACGAGCAACGGTGTCTAAGGTGATGTCGGCATGGAACTCCGAGGGAAAGACATCATCAGCAAAGGGCAACAGTGGGAGGAAGCGCACACTCCAGGATCGTGATATCCGTGCATTAATTCGAAGTGCAAGGCAAAACAGGTGAGCAACTGCAGATCAATTGACTGCAAATTTCAACTCTGATATTTCATATACGCAGCAAGTTGCTCTTTAAGGAAAGCCTGAGCTAAGGACCAGCTAACCAATGATACGACTCTCAATCAGTGCCTCCGATCAATAGACTCCACCTTATTTCCTGTTTTGCATGTTTCGGAACAACCTTGAGAAGATCTTAGTCTATGTTATCAGTATCGCTGACTCAGTCAAAACTTAAACCAAAACTGTGACAAAGCCCTTTCCGCTGGCCCCGCCACCTCATCACAGTTTCAGTGTGTAAGTCACAGTCAAAACACTGTGCGATATTCTCAGATTACACAAGAGTCGTCAAAAAAGAAAAGTGAGTCATCACAGCCACGCCCAGCCATGCAAATCAACATCATGTTGTGATAACGGCTGTGAACCAAAAGGAGCAAAATCAAAAAGAAAAAGGTAATGTAGGTAAAAAAATCAATTATATCAGGACGTTTCGGACTACAAGTCCTTCTTCAGCTGGATGGAAAAGGCAGTGCCAATTATATATAGCTGAGCCTTCCAATGCTAGTTAGAACCCTGAAGGAAAGTTTGTTTCAAACTTTATGTGGGAGTTAGGTTTTTGTTTAGATTTTCTCTTTTATTTTTGTTAATAATAAAATTGCACATAAGTGCTGTAAAAACTTCAATTTGTGTGTCTGGGTCTGTTTAAAAGGGGCAAAACGAACCAGAAAAACAGTGAAATCTTTCACAGTATATAAAAACTAAAGGCTCAATTTTAAATGAGTTTTAATGTTTAAAGCTGGTTTCACACATCCAGATAGCACTTGTCTCTAACTGCCTTACCCAAAGAGATATTGGATAGTCCAAGATTAGTGTGAATCAGGGTCTGTTAAACCATCTGATAATGATCTAGACTATGATAAAGTGTTTGAAGTTATGGATGAATTTACATTCTTGCACTAGGTCATAAATTACTGGGAACCTGAAGCACATTTTCATATAACACTGATTATTCAGCAGCGTACAACGGGCTCAGTAAAGCCTGTGTAATGACGAACCTTGCTGGCACCAGGCTGGCACAGTGGGTGTTCCTATGTCAAAGACATTCCCTCATACACCTTGGGCAAATCAAACTGACATGAAAGAACTTGTTGCGTTGTCAAATGGATTACAGATACATGGCATTCATGTCTCCAGTGGATTAATGATCGTCATTAAGGGTGAACCCTGCCCTTTCGGCAGAAAAACGATTATTATTTTCTTTAAACCCTATAAATCATTTTTGGTGAAATTAAAAAAACAAACTAGATATACAGCAATGATGATCTTCTATTGAGGGAAGATATTGAGTGAGCAAGGAGTCTGAGCGAAGTGACAAACTCCTCATCCCCAGCTGTGCTGCTTTCCTAGAAAAAGGATTTCGGGAGACCATTCTACTTGTGAGATGTCTTGCTCATTCAAATATTTTTTAAACAGGTGGCGATTCTCGATTCAGAGACACCAGGGTATTTAGTAAGTAAGGGGTTGGAGTGAGAAAACATGGGCAATACAATCCCCACCCCTAGTCTTGCTGTAAATCATTTGCTGTTTCCAAACTGTTGAACACTCCCGTACATATAACACAAAGAGCAAACACAAATGCAAAGGAATGATCCTCTTAAAAGTACATCATTATAACTCATGAACGAGTTGATCGAATGCAATGCATATTCACTGTGTCAGCAACTGATCTGAAAAGTGCATCTCTTCATCTGACCTGCCTCCCCTTTTTCTGTCACTCGAATGCAATTTAAATTCAAGTGGCATACAGAAGTGTTGCTTCAGCGATCATTACGCACGTCTCCCATGAACTTGCATCTCAATGCAAGCTTCCCTCGAGGCTCATTAATTCGATGACTAAACATATACAATTCGGAAATGAAACACAGTCATATGCTTGCTCTACTATATACTTAACGCTCTGGTATAGTTCTTTTTTTATTTTTCATTATTATTTTTAGAATTAAAATGTTATCGCCTTTTAATTTTAATTGAAATTATGAACACGCCGAATCATGCAATGGAACATTATTATTATTATTATTATTTTTAATTAAGAGTAGATTAGTACCTTTAAAGAAAATGTAATAATTAACAATAATTATAATAAATAAATAATTGACAAAAAATGGAATAATTGTGTACATATACAGTACATTATATTTAGTGTATACAGCTATAGCCAAAAGTTTTGCATCACCTAGAATTTTAGGATAGAGATATAATGTGTGTATATATATATATATATATATATATATATATATATATATATATATATATCTATATATATCTATATATATATATATATATATATCTATATATATATATATATATATATATATATACATACATATATATATATATATATATATATATATATATATATATATATATAGATAGATAGATAGATAGATAGATAGATAGATAGATATTTTACTTAACATCATGTAATCAAAGAAACTACAAAATGATTTTGCAAAAGTCTACCAGAAGTCATAATAGTAGTACAGTAGCTCCCTCCCCCTGTCTGCCTTCTCGGTCACTAAATACACAACCCCTGCTGTTACATGCTGCAGACGGTACATTCAAGCTCTGTTCTAGCTCAAATAAAAAACAGGATAAATGTAACTCTTTTTCAAGCACTTGACTAATTGTATTACTTATTTTCAGGGGTTCATTTCTAAACAAAAAGGTACAAGATCTTATACACCTAATATATCCTTGTTTGTTTTTTTAGGTGTTTTGTCATTTGGGGTGCCCCTTATTTTCCCAATCCAGTGTTTTGAAAATGTCTTCTAGGGTGACCGTGAAAAGCTTTGGGGAAATTATATCTCCTTAACAAACTCCTTTTTTAACCTTGATTTTGTCGCTGTTTTCATGGAGTCTTACTGTGGATGTTGCATTCTTGCATATGGTGCTGATCAAGTCTCTAAGTTTTCTCAATTCCTTGTTTTTTCAGAGATCTTAATACAGATCTTGTGCAAACAGAGTCAAAAGCTTTTTCATAGTCAATGAATCCCAAGCAAAGTACTCGTTGCTGATTTGAATCACTTTCCGTACAACTTGAAGATGATCCATTGTGCTAAATCCACTCCTGAATCCTGCTTGCTCATTTGATTGTGCCGAGTCAAATTTATCTTGAAGTCTGTTGGAGAGTATCTTGGTAAAAATGTTGTAGATTATAGGAAGTAAGTTAATAGGTCTGTAGTTCTTGAGGTCTTCTTTATCTCCTTCTTTATCTCCTTTCTTATGTAAAAGTATCACTGATGCGTTGTTCCAGTCGTTTGGCACTTTCTTCTGCTAAATACAATCTGTTAAAATACGCAATAGTATTTTTGTCAGTTCTTCACCTCCTTCTTTCATGATGCCGTCTTCTCCGGGTGCCTTTCCTGTCTTCATATGTTTGATAGCATGTTTCACGTCTTCCGGTAGAAAGTTTGGAACTTCTTCCTCGGGTTGCGTTTTTTCCGTCTCGTCTTCGCCATCTGCTATGTTGCTCTTTTCGTCTTGATATCATTTTCTGTAAAAGTCTTCGACTCTCTTTAAAATCAATTTGCGGTTCTTGATGACAGCCCCGTCCTCTTGTTTGATTGCTAAAATCTGTTTTTTCCAGACAATCAGTCTTTGTTTTGCTCTCTTCACGCTTTGGTTGTTTTCAATAGTTTTCTCTACCAACCTATAGTTGAACGACCATATATCCTCAGTAATGTGCTTTCTTACTGTCTTGCAGAGCTCAAAGTATTCAATCTTTGACTTCAGAGCTGCTGTTTGTTTCATTTCCCTTCTTTTCTTCATGAGGTCTTTTGGTCGTGATCTTCTGGTCATATTTTGTACTCTGTGTTCCAGTGATGTTTTTTGCTGTTTCTGCAATTACTTCAAGAGTTGGAAGATGAACTTGGAAGAATCAAGTGGGACATCGTAAGACTAAGTGAAGTACGGCGAAAAGGACTACTAGAACTCAAGAGTGGACATCTTCTCTTCTACCGAGGCACTACAGATGGACGAACAGGAGGCGTTGGATTCATTGTCCACAAGAGAATCAAGAATAACATAGTAGAGATTGACAGCGCATCAGAGAGGTCCGCAACACTGATAGTGAAAGTTTAATGGAAGTAGGAACTTCAGGTCATCCAAGTATATTCACCAACAACAAGCTATTCGGATGAAGAACTTGAAGATTTTTATGAAGAAGTACAAGTACTATATGAAAATGGGAAGAGCCACTATAAGTTCATCATCTGTCAATTCAACGACAAAATAGGAGACAAGCAAGAAGACGAGAATTCGGTCGTCAGATTTGGACATGGTGACAGGAACGAGAGGGGTAACAGACTTGTCGAATTTGCAGAGAACAAGAACTTATTCATCAGGAACCCCTTCTTCCAGAAGAAACCCATCAGGAAATGGACATGGAGAGGACCCAACGGAGTGAAGAATTAAATTGACTACATACTCACCAACAAGAAACACACCGTACAAGATGTCTCAGTACTAAACAATTTTAACACAGGAAGTGACCATGGACTTGTAAGATGCAAAATACACCTAAACACAGCACTGGAGAGAGCGAAACTCATGATGATGAAATCCAACACAATCAACGTAGAAATGCTCCAGAAGCAAAGCCTGGTGTTTGAGCTGGAACTGAAGAATAGATTCATTGCTCTTCAAGATCTGCAAAAAGATGAAGCAATCGAGGTAAACAATCCATGAGGAAGTGAGGCAAGTATATATATATATATATATATATATATATATATTTATATATATATATATATATATATATATATATATATATATATATATATATATATATATATATATATACTATATCCTGTGGGATTATATACTGATAGTATTCATGTACACAACTTCCCCAGCATTACAACAGATTAAGCCGATTGGAAAGGGATATAGAATCATTGTACAATAAATGCGGTATCAATCTGGTATCTCTGGTGACAGAACTGATTCATATTTCTTAAAAGCAGGAAAGAGTTGAGACAATCGCTTTTCTCTCATCTGACTGTTGGTGAGCTTTGGGTTTCTATACTTTTACAAAAGCTTGCATCTGTGAGCCACGCTGACAAATCTCAAGATCGGATATTCTGGGTCAACAGAACAAACAGACGTGTTTTGTTTATTTTGGCTTTTAAGCCTTTAAGCAAATAGCAGGCGTTAAATTGGCCTTTTTAAAGAAGTGGCATGCCAAGACTGAGACTTTAAAAGGTCTTTGGAATTACAGTTCGGGTAAATTATTAACACTTTCAAAGCACTGTCTGCAGAAACTCCCAAATAATCCTGATTCATCCCTCTATTCATGGCAACTGTCCCTGAATTGCGTGGTTGTATGAAACACCACCAAAAGTTCAGAACGCTCAACTAATTTCCCTTCCAAGTTTGCTTTGAACCTGGGCAATCCACTTAGTTATTTATGGATTTTATTTAATTTTATTCACTGGAAAAGCCATACAGACTGAATTCAAAAGCAGCAAACAGCTCTACATCCAAAGGGAATCAGGACACTCATCAATCACTATGCTGCAAACAGCTTGTTTACAAAGGCGTCCCAGGATAAGGCAGGTGCAAGTTACAGCTGCACACAGTACAAGCATACAGCAAGCACACAGTTTCACAATCCATGTGTCATTGTATTCACATCACATCCCGTGCAATCACAAGGCTGGTTCAAATGAGCAAACAAGCTCTTAAAATGAGAAAGTGACTCTTCCTTTAAAAAATTCTACAATGTATTTTTGCACAGTATTTTTGCAGTGTTCCCCCATGCTTTTCCCATGGTTATACTGTGCATTTACCATAGTTTACCCTGACTTGCCATGTTTATTAATATGCTCTACCATACCCTGCTATTCTTTACTATGCTTACCTATGCATCACCATGCTTTCACTGTGCTTTATTATACTTTACTGGTAAATAAGGGTTGGCAAAGGCAAAAACTTGTAAAGCACAGAAAATAAATTATGCCTTCTGGGTTTTTTTTTATTTTCTAAGCACAGGAATGCACTCGTTGACAACAATATGCAGCAGGCAGGCAGGCAGGGAGGGAGGCAGGCGGGCAGGGAGGCGGGCAGGCAGGGAGGAGGGCAGGCAGGGAGGCAGGCACAGGCAGGCACAGGCAGACGCCACAGTGGGTTAGGTGTTGTTTTTCCCTGCCCTGCGAGGTGCCGGGGGGCAGGTTGTTTTGCAGCACCACTGCTCTGTTTGGCTAAGGCACGCAGCAGGCAGGCTGTGACAGGTGCTGTTGCAGGTACATCCACCTGACTCAGTGCGCGAGCGTGGGAAACAATCCTGGAATCAATAGAGCCAGAGCACAAACACCAGAGGGCTTTCTTAACTGCCTTTCTGTGTCAATGAAGATTTATAGGGCCAGGTTTACTAAGCTTTTACTCAGGTTAAATTGAATAGGTAAAAAAAAAAAAAAACATTAAAGGTACAGTGTCCCATTAAGTTTTAGAGATTTTTTGTACAGTTCAGGTAAATTATTAACTATATATATATATATATATATATATATATATATATATATATA
This sequence comes from Acipenser ruthenus, assembly GCF_902713425.1. NCBI lineage: Eukaryota > Metazoa > Chordata > Actinopteri > Acipenseriformes > Acipenseridae > Acipenser > Acipenser ruthenus. The sequence goes on along the minus strand of NC_081224.1, from coordinate 1,689,765 downwards.
TATATATATATATATATATATATATATAGGAACAATGTGCCCATACAAAAATGTTTTGCATCTGAAAATGTATTAAGTAAAGGAAACTCAGGGGCTAAACCTTAGATTTTGTGGCCAGGGCAGCATGGTTGACACTAAACCATCTCCTTTACATGGCAGTCCCTTTATGACTGGGGCGGTGAGACTCAGACACAGGGGGGGGGGTCAAGCTCCTTTCCTGAAGGTCAGATAGTCAATAACAGAGCAGGGGTTTGACCCCGGATCACTCTGCTCCCGGCCTCTTTGTTCTAACAGTATCGCCCCGCCTCCTCATAAACACTGCTAATTATGCAGAGTGGGCGGAGCTGCCCAATTTGGAAAAGTCATCTTGGGTTGTTTTGTGGTATTGTTTTATTCAATTGTATAATTGCTCATTTGGCATAACAATCCACTGTGGAAACTGCATAACAGCCTGTTGCCTGTTTTCTGTCGCTTTTGCAATGCAGACTAATACAGCACTGCTGTCTGCACTAACAGGTGGGGAATTGATCAAATGTAGCACAACAGACTGACAAAGAGGGAATATACTGTGAATACTGTGAATAGATTAGGCATATATAGACATATAAATATAGATAGATACACAGACAGACAGATATACTAGATAGATAGATAGATAGATAGATAGATAGATAGATAGATAGATAGATAGATAGATAGACATTCACTTACATGATCATGTGACATCAACACACATACTGTATAGATAGATAGATAGACATTCACTTACATGATCATGTGACATCAACACACATACTGTATGTGAGGCATCAATCTTCAAATGTTGTGGAGGAACGGCAAACTTGCATCGTTCTCACATTGTAGCAGAAGGTACATCCGCATTGCGAACAAGAATTTGCTGTAAAATAAATATCTGCAGTGTAATTAAAATGAAACTCATGAGGTGTAAGCTACATTACATCATGCCGGTAGTATCAGCAGACCACGGGGGGGAGAGAGGATGGAATGACGTCACGGGTGACGTCTTGCTTATCTGTTGGTGTGATCTCTTTTACTTCAACAGTGGGTTGCATTCTCACTTCAACTTAATAAAATATCAGTCGATAAATAAAATATCTAAATCATGTTGATATATATATATATATATATATATATATATATATATATATATATATATATATATATATATATATATATATATATATATATATATATATTTTCTAGGTGATGCAAAACTTTTGGCCATAGTTGTAGGTTCTATATCTGTGTATATCGGTTTTGTCTTCTTTTAGTCCTGGTGCAACGATATTGCAGTGAATTTTGCAGTCCTGTCAACACCACGCTCTTCACTTGCAGGGCTTTTATATTTGAGTACAGTACTTCACACCGACCCCCACTGCTTCCACCCACATTCGGACAGGTGGCTCAGTGAGCACTGAATTCCCGTTTCCTTACAGCTTGACATGACATCGGGTCAGGATCAAAGCTGCAGGGGGTCGACATTACACACACTGCACAGGCCAAACAGCAGCAGCAAACCTGCAAGCTCACACTTGAGCCGCTGATGAGCAGCTGTATTCCTGCGAAGGTTAATACGACCAGTGCTAAAACAAGAACTTGAAAATGAGAATTCTGAGATTTTTATATTAGAATGGGGAGGGGGTGCTCCGTAGGGTTAGAATAAAGTCCGCCGGACGTAGCTCTGTGATGACCGTTCGGGGATTTTGGGAGGCCAGGCACAGCAGATAAAAACCAAATCAAAACTAAATATAAGCATCTAGTTTCTTCCCAGAGACTTCGGAAGGCTGTATCACTGTTTAGTGTTTTTTAATTTTCTTGCGACAGTGTCCAGCGATTGAATCACATTCGCGATTGTCTTTCCAGTGCCTGGTCAGTGGAGATAACAGGTGCTGTGGACATTCAGAAACACTACAGCTGGAACTGGGGGCCTACAACAAAGGTACTTTGTTACAACCCATTAACTCGCAAAGTATGGCAGATGTTAATAGCAGTTGGATTTCCACTGGTGCTACGGAAGCTGATTTTGCTGCTGAAAACAAATTCTTAAGAGCTACCCAGTTCCCTTTCTCAACACTCAAGGCCAGTAAAATATAAATATTTGTCTTTCTTCTGCCCTGATGTTAAACTACTGTCAGCAGTGGCAGCTTCTTACGAGGCTTGCCAACTGGCTCCATAATTCATGGATAGCAACTACAGTACAGATTTATTAGTAGGAATGGGGATTTAAAACAAGTTCTTTGAGATGTTTCAGATTGCATTAGGCTACGACTCGATAAACTCCCAATTTTACACAAAATGCCACTGTGGATCATTTCAGTGTGCCTGCGTTGGTTTATTTGTCTGTATCAAAATTTATAAAGATTGTTAAACTACTGGGAATGGTGTATTTTGTCATATTCATTAGTGGCTAACCTAATGTTCATTGAAATGCTTCTTGAATTATCTTATGCTAAGCGTAGGGTACCAATTGTTGAAGATGACACCCTGGGATCCTTCAAGAAGCTGCTTGATGAGATTCTGGGATTAATCAGCTACTTACAACCAAACGAGCAAGATGGGCTGAATGGCCTCCTCTGGTTTGTAACCTTTCTTATGTTCTTAATACATTAGTCTGCGACTGTAAAACACACCTACAGACAAAATATTATTAAATAAAACTCATTAATAATAACTGCTCTGGTGTATGGTCATCGTATTGTATTTTTCATTTAAGTGTTCTCATTCACCCCTGTTTTACAGTAAGGCTTTACGATATTACTATCTGTGTATAGGCTGTGTTACACAACAAGCTATATTAGGAACCTTGATTCAAACATTACAACTTAATAACAATTGCAGTGTTTGATTTTTTTTTTTCTTCTTTTTCTACAGTCTTGAGTCGACAGACAATAGATGAAAGGAAACGGATTATAGATGATAAAGCGGTTTCACGGGTGTCCATGTAAGCAGCTGTTGCCTGTGTTCAGAGGCTGGGTAGGCCTCAGGTCTCGGCCTACTCCAATGTTAAAACCAGCTGTCTTAGTCTTTAGAGTTTTGGGGCTGAGTTGTTCCCAGAGGCGGGGAGGAGGGCATGAGAACTGTCCCGTTGTCTCGGGATAAGGGGAGGGGGGAGGAAGAGGGAGAGTCCCTAAAAGTCTGTCTGCTTTGCACTCAATCGTTTGTGATTGATGGGCTGAGGTTATTAAAAGTGGCTGAAACTTTCTGCTACAAAACAATCGGGTCACAGCTGGGGTAATTGGGGGTTTGTTGTGCATTGAGATCGCTATTATGCACCCGATAGTTTATGCATATTTATGTATATGTAGGTATAATTTGTCCAAATGTAGGTCAGTAGTCCCACATTGATAATTAATTGGTTTCAGTTTAGGGTCATATTTTTTTTTTTAAGTTTAGGTCGATTTAGGCCTAGTTTAGAATAAGCAGTCTTTGTAAATGGTCCAGTTTATTGTTTACAGGCCATTGTCATGCATTCTCATATATACTGTTGGCCAGAAGTTTAGCATCACCTTGAATTTTAGGATTGAGACATAATTTAAAATATATATATTGGAAGCCATAATAGTAGTCCAGTATTTCAGGTTATATTTCGAAATATCACATTTTACAATTGTTGTCAGTTTTTTGTTGGAAAGTATATATGGAAAACTACTATGTAATTCAATATGTTAACGTAACATTATTCTGCAGGTTTCATTTGAATTTATGATGCAAACGTTTTCTGTAGCTCTCAATGAGACTTCTGCACCTGTTAACAGGTAGTTTGGCCCACTCTTCCTGAGCAAACTGCTCCAGCTGTCACAGGTTTGATGGGTGCCTTCTCCAGACTGCAAGTTTCAGCTCTTTCCATAGATGTTCGATAGGATTCAGATCAGGACTCATAGAAGGCCACTTCAGAATAGTCCAATGTTTTGTTCTTATCCATTCTTGGGTGCTTTTAGCTGTGTGTTTTGGGTCATTATCCTGTTGGAGGACCCATGACCTGAGACTGAGACAGAGCTCTCTGACACTGGGCAGTACGTTTCGCTCCAGAATGCCTTGATTGTCTTGAGATTTCATTGTGCCCTGCACAGATTCAAGGCACTAACTGAACTAACTGAAATTAGTTCATTCTATAGGGTGATGCAAAACTTTTGGCCACAGCTGTAGATCCCACAAAGGTTGTTGGCTGTAGAGGCACAAGCTTCCTCCCCCTGTCTGCCTTCTCAGTCACTAAATACACAACCCCTGCTGTTACATGCTGCAGACGGTACATTCAAGCTCTGTTCTAGCTCAAATAAAAAATGATGCTGTCTTAGACAATCCAACAGGATAAATGTAACTCTTTTTCAAGAGCTTGACTAATTTTATTACATATTTTCAGGGGGTTGTTTCTAAAAATAAAGGTACAAGATCTTATCACACCTAATATATCCTGACATTGATCTTTTCCATTTGGGGTGTGCAAAAATGTTTTTAAAAATTGTAATGTTCTTAAAATATATCGTTACAGTACACTTTTGTCATTCAATTCACGGAACAAGAAAGCGTTTTTTTTTTTTTCCTTATGTATATTTTATTAGTTTTATAGTTATTTTTTGCAACATAAAAAGGTACCGGATCTGGGATCCCATTCGTCCTGACACAAATGTACCCCGGCTTATTGTTGCTTACATTCTTCAAAGTACAATAAACCAACCTCGGGACTTTGCTTATTCAGTGGAAAACTACTTGCTGTTAGGAACTGGATTCATATAGAAATTGACTTTTAAAGGAGCCACGAGGCCTACATGAACAACCGATAGGACACCCAACTTTATATTTTTCTCGTATATCTTGGCAAAATCAAAACAAAGACAATGAAGCATGTTAAAAAAAACAGAGAAGCTTGGCAAAGCCATAAAAAAAAACATAAACTGAGATAAAACTTAAGTAAAAAGTTAGTAGACAAACGCTTTGGGAAGTGCCTTGATGAAATGTATTTGCTTACGATTGTAAGTCGCCCTGGATAAGGGCGTCTGCTAAGAAATAAATAATAATAATAATAACAATTGATGAGTGTTCACGGTTGAGTGTGTAAGTACACTTGACTTCCTTTCTTCTAAGTTTCGCCTTGTGTTTTTGACGTTACGCATGGTAAACGCAGAGAATAAGCTCTGAGAAACTGCTCAAATGACCACGCAACTATATGGCAAAAAAAAACCCTTGTTAATAAAAACAGTCGTCCTTGCTGCCTCGTATAAAATGAAAGGTCATAGATGTCCCGTACAATACTGGGAAAGGAAAACCAAGACAAAGGTTAAGTGACACTTAAAAGAAGAAGATGAAGAAAACAGGCCCTGGCGATTCTCCCAAGCCACCTCTTTATGACCCACATGTACTTCCATTGCCCTGAGGCTGCTATTTATCTGCTTATGTTTCTGCTTCAGGTCTAAGATTGGATTACAGTTGTGAGTGTTGTATGACGTCACACGATACGACCACCTCATCCCTCACGACATGGCTCTCTCCAGTGTGACACATACCCCCCTTAAGGAGCGTCACATGGCCTTTCACACACGACTAATCCGCAACACAACCCTGCAACGATATGCAAGCTTTCACAAGTCGTCACCACGTCATATTCAGTAATATTTATGGCGTCCGGCCGGTCAGGCAGCTGTTCCAGTGGTCTTAAGCAAACATTTCACACGGAAATAGAGTAACGCGCGTGCTCCAGCAACTGGGGGAAAGCTTAGTGACTGCCGGTGCTGGCAAACCTGCAGCAGAAAGGATTTAATGAACGAAAGTGATGGAAAGCTACCTAGCAAACCCTTCCATAAGCGAGCCTCGCAAAACGTTTCTTGTTTCGGTGCAAAAAATGCCCGAAGCAGATTGATTACATAAATCATAACCAATTATATCAATTTAAGATCGCCTTTGTATACCTTGTCTAAGTCAGAATACATACATTTTCTTAGTGGAAATATTTCACCTGTGTCAAAAAGTTGAGTAAATATGGCATTCATAACTTCAAAAAGCTCAATCACAGTTCTAAGGAAAAACTATAAGTCAAGAAGACTACTTCAGTCTTCATTGTACCCTGAAGCCCTTAGAGAAGTTTACCGCAGTAAAATCATAGTGTAATAAAGCACAGTGAAAGCATGGTAAAGCATAGGGAAGCATTGTAAAGTGATAGATAGTAATGCATATTAATAAACATGGGAAACCCGGGTAAATGGTAAATGCTTAGTATAACCATGGGAAAACTGAAAAAAAAATACTCTGGTAAACAAGACGAGAGCAGGGACCTGCCAAAACGTTTGTCAGCTTCACTTAGTTTCTTGCACTGGCCCAGAATGTAAATTGAAGGACTCCTACAGTGCATGCCCTTTATTTTTAGTATTACAGAGCACACTCCTTGCTGCATGTCTTCAGATGAATGGTTTGTAAAGATTTCTTCCACAGCTCCCTCGTCTCTTTGTTCTCCTCCTCTTCCAGGCCCCGTTGTTTTCCTTGGTCTCTCCGGAGAGGATCATGTTCGGAGCTTGCGTGTTTCTGGGCAAACTACTATAAAACAGAAGAAAACCGATCTCCGCTGCAAAGCCAGGGGAAGGTGGCGGATGAGATTGATGATTTCACGGCAGGATCCATTACAGGGAAGCCAGACTCCCTTTTTCACAAGCCAGGAAGCTCCCCCCTGGGTTTAAAGAAGGTTTTTTTGTTTTTTTTTATCTGGCACCTTTAGGAAATAAATTATAAAAACCGTCCCTCCCAACTGTCCATCATTTGCTTCAGATATTCCGCAACCCTATAGAATAATATAGAAAGTCCCTCAGCTGAGTCCATCTATTTATTGCTAATAATAGAATAAATATTGCAACTGGTGTATATCCCCTTTGGTCACAATTGTATTGTTTTTAGATTTTCTTTAAAACAGTTTTTGTGAACTCTAAGGGGTTTGAGAAATGAAAGCACACATTAGCCAAAAACACAGTATATGCAGCTATGGGCAAAAGTTTTGCATTGCCCTTTAGAATGAGCTCACTTTGCTTCGTAAAGTCGAATGAAACCCGCTGAATAATGTTACGTTAACCTATTGTAGTTTTGCTTTGTAGTTTTCCATTATACATATGGTTTCCAGTAGATTTTGCAATATCCTTTTGTAGTTTATTTGATATAAAAAGATCTAAATTATGTTCATATAGTTTTTTTTGTTATTCTTTTTAGATTAGGTCTCAATCCTACAATTCTAGAGGGTAATGCAAAACCTTTGGCTGTAGATCAAGCTGTAGGTTGTTTTGTATGCTGTATGACAAGGTAAAATAGCAAAAGACTAGCCAAACATATTGCTTGCATGTTCAGAAGCAGAGAAGTGTTGTAAAGCATGTTAAAAACACAAACACACAGAGGGATTTATGGCGGACTCAACGTACAGGCATGGGAAACTGGAAAGCTATTATTAAAATTCACTGTTATTTGGGTCATTAAACTCTGACTACAAACAAGGTCATTCAGTAAGAGATAGATTAGATTATTTGAACCATTGTGAAAAATAATTACACAAGGTGATGGCTTTGAGTGTCTGAATTTGAAAATGGACCAACAGTTTTTCATGGGAACTTCATTTTCATGGGAAAGTATCGACGTTCAGCAATGGAAACACAAAATAAACTGCTTACATGTGTTCTTAATAAAACAAATTGCACTGACTTGCCATTTCATAAGCAGTATATTCCTTATATGTATATAGTAAAAGCACAGCAATGTATAATCAAGCACAGTGAAAGCATGGCAAAGCACTGGTAGGCATTGTAAAGCATAGAGAGGTATAGTCAAGCATATTAAAAAAAAACATGGCAAACCAAGGTACACTGTGGTAAATGCATGGTATAAAAAATACCATGCAGATTTACCGTGGTAAACGTTTCTAGGGAATGCTACATGCTGGGTGACACAGTGTTGTGCAAAACTTGCATGCAGCTATTTAATCTTGCTGTCTGTTTTAAACTTCTGCAAGCTAACTTTTTCACACAGGTATTTCTACTGTATGGGACACAGCTGTTGACCTTGATTCTGCTGCTAAGTCACTGCGTCATTTTTGCAGCTCTGAATTTTTTTTTTTTTTTTTTTTTTTTAAAAGGTGTTTTGTTCTATTGATAATGTTTTACCACATACAGAACAGATCATTTAAACTACTTTAATATATATATATATATATATATATATATATATATATATATATATATATATATATATATATATATATATATATATATATATAGCTATGGCCAAAAGTTTTGCCCCACCCTATAGAATTAACAAATGTTGCTTCATAATGTTAACATATTGAATGACACACTGCTTTGTAGTTTTCCATATACTTAACGAAAAAAAAAATAACAAAAATTGAAAAATTTGACATTTCGAAATCTAACTTGAAATACTGTACTACTATTATGGCTTCGGGTAGATTTTGCGATATCATTTTGTAGTTTCTTTGATTACATGATGTCAGATAAGGGGCACACACATACGCACGCACGCACGCATGCACACACACACAATGCCTTTGCTACATACTCATGCTACATACTCTCTGGGTATTTGTTTAAGTGTTTCCATACATTCTTTAAAAGCGCTCTATTTGACTGAGTGAAACCTGTTAAACCTTCAGTCGAACGCAGCGAGATTAAGGTTGCTCTTCTACCTTAGTAATTGGGTCAGGCATGAAGAATGTTTATTCTCAGAGGAGTGTATTTTAATCATGTCCTGGGACTGGGAAAATCAAACACATTTCTGTCAAGTTAGTCATTCATTAGGCTTGTGTTCCAGCTCCAGTCGTTTTTACTTCATCACTTAGACACAAAGGACAACTCTTTTTGCGTTACCCAGACCCCTTGCTTGCTAAATACCTCGGTATCCTAGGATAGATAATCATTTTCAGACGAGTGCAAAATTGTTTATTTAATAAGCAAACCGTCCCGGCGCAGTGGTACCCCCCCCAAAAAAAAAAACAATCCTTAAAGGTATTATATAAACTCAGGTGTTGGTTTGATCAGCCTGTAACCCACTAGCAATAGCCACAGCTGGATATTTTTTAGAGAATTTTATAGCACCAGGGAATCCACCTGGATTGCATTCACTAGCTTTTGTTTGAGGTTGGGAGGTGGTTGGTGCAATTCTGGGTGATTCCACAGCGTTGTAAAATGCTCTATGAAAATCCAGTTTTCACTGTACAGCTATGCCCAACAGTTTAGCTTCACCTAGAATTTTAGGATTGCGACATTGTTTTTATGAGCATAATTTAGATCTTTTATTTAACATCATGAAATCAAAGAAACAGCAAAATGATCTCGCAAGTGTGTATCGCAAACCATAAAAGTAGTACAGCAGTATTTCATGTTAGAGTTCAAAATGCCACGTTTTTCAATTTTTGTCAGTTTTTCGTTAAGTATATGGAAAACTACAAAGCGGTATGTAATTCAATATGTTAACGTAACATTATTCAGCAGGTTTCATTCTACTATGGGTTAAGATTTGTTCATTCTAGAGGGTGATGCTAAACTTTTGGCCATAGCTGTAGATTGTTTTGTATGTCAGACAGACTCTTGTACAAGCAAGGTGAAATAGCAAAAGATTAGCTGAGATGAGCCTCTTCATCTGTCCGAATGCATTTACAGAAATATGTGATTTTGCAAGAATGCAAAAGTTGTGGTTAAAAGAAAGCCGGAACATGCTTACCTTCTCACAGGGCTGCTATTTTCACAGATGATTGAATGAACCTGAATCAGTCTCTTGCAGACGGATCTCTGGAGCTTCTGAGGGGTACACAGCATAAGACAGCTTTGTATCCATCTGCCAACGATGAAAAAAAATAATAATAAAAAGGCGAAATGCTATAGACTACAGCCAGCAAATGTAACCTTCCTGTGATATCATCCATTTGTACAGAATCAGACCCTGTGATGCTTCCAAAAGTCCAGCACTGTCTAGAATGAGTATTGCATCCTCCCAAAGTCATATTATTAAGGATTAGTAAAAGCCCTTTAAAAAAAATAACAGTAACTTAAAAATAATTACATGGAATCCAAGGTACAACCCATGAAATATGGATTATCCTTATAATTTCTCATAGTGCAAGCATGGCAAATTGTAAAAACAGCATTGCTAAAGCATGGTAAATCAGAGGTAAGCAAAGCCCAGAGAGGTATGGTAAAGCATTTTAAAAATGAAAAATAAATATTGCAAACTGTAAACTATGGCAAATGCATACAAGCATGGGAAGACTGCAGAAATGACTATGGCAAATTTTTATAAGGGATTGCAAGTACAACCCTATAGATATGCAGTGTTGAAGTCTCCTAATGCTCAGTGTCTATGTCAGAGGAATTAGCTGTGTCTGACAGCTGCATTGAATCAGACAAGCACAGCATACAGCTATGGACAAAAGATTTTAGGTTTGAGACATAATAAATAAATATATATATATATATATATATATATATATATATATATATGAACATAATTGAGATATTTTATTTAACATCAGGTGATCAAAGAAACTACAAAATGATTTTGCAAAAGTCTACTGCAAACCATAATAGTAGTACAGTGTTTCATGTTCGATTCCGAAAATGTCACATTTTTAAATTGTTGTCAGTTTTTCATTGGAAAGTATATATGGGAAAACTACAAAACGGTATGTAATTTAATATGTTAACGTAACTTTATGATGCAAATTTAGTTCGTTCTATAGGGTGATGCAAAACTTTTGGCCATAGCGGTAGATCCCACAAAGGTTGTTGGCTGTAGAGGCACAAGCTTCCTCCCCCTGTCTGCCTTCTCAGTCACTAAATACACAACCCCTGCTGTTACATGCTGCAGACGGTACATTCAAGCTCTGTTCTAGCTCAAATAAAAAATGATGCTGTCTTAGACAATCCAACAGGATAAATGTAACTCTTTTTCAAGAGCTTGACTAATTGTATTGTTTATTTTCAAGGGTTAATGTCTAAACAAAAGTCAGTTTTTCATGAAGTATATGGAAAACTACAAAGCGGTGTGTAATTCAATATGTTAACGTAACATTATTCAGCAGGTTTCATTCGACTTCATGAAGCAACATTAATTAATTCTATAGGGTGATGCAAAACGTTTGGCCATCGCTGTGCAGGAAGTGAAGTTCAAACTGGTCAAGGTGATAAAAATGCATTAGAATTGAAAGGTTGCATGGTAAAGAACAGTAAATAAAAACACATGGTAAACTGCAGTATTAATGTGCAGATTCAACTTTTATGATGGAATAAAAGGGAAGGACATGGATTCCAAGGCCTTTATGACCAAAAAAAAAAAAATTATTTAACCTTGGTCTGTGTTTTTCACCGGGAGAGCGGATTTCTCCAAAAATACAAATATAAAATAAAGAGAAAACAAAATAAACCTGCTGTTCCCTGTCCTTCTTATCACCATGGGAAAGTTCCCATCCTTGGAAAAGTTGGATCTCAGCTGATCTTATCCACGGGGTGAGAATTTCCCATACTGTCCATGACAGAAATAATAGAGTATTGTCTTTGTTATCTCCATGAGAAAGAACAGGATTGTTTGGGACCGGTGATGTGGGTGCGAGGTATCGGTGAATTTGGTCTACGCAAATCCCCCAGGTGGTTGAAATGGGATGTGCTGTGATGAAGATAGCAAGGTGGCATCAGTGAATTCTGCGTATCCTTCTAAAAGTTTCATTTTGCAATTGTCCGATGCCTGTACACATAATTCTACAATGCACTTACCATAGTTTACTCTGTTTTTTGTAATATGCTTTACCATGGCTCTTTGGGCTTTGCTTTCACTTAACTTTATTACACCTTGCTTTTATAAGAAGGAGCCCACTTGTACTGTTACGGTTGCTAGTTGATATTAAAGAATAATTTCAGTGTGATTCCAGTGCTGTTTAGATCAGGGGTCTCCAACCCTGGTCCTGGAGAGCTGCAGGGTTTTCTGGTTTTCGTTTCAACCGAGCTCTCAGTTACTTAACTGAACCAATTATTGGCTTAATTAGTCAAGATTAACAGGTGTTCCAGATCTTTAGCCATTGGTGACGTAAAGACACCTATAAGACCTGCAGGATTGGAGCTCTCCAGGACCAGGGGTGGAGACCTCTGGATTAGATCAACTGAAGACAGTCCCAAGTCTTATAACTATACTTATAGCTATGCTTTACCATGCCTTAACTATGCTCGATTGCACTTTCCTATGCTTTTACTATGGTAAACTTTTATTATGGTGGGCTCACATTTCTTATCACCTAAATAGGTTCAGACTCATACAAAGAAACTAAGAGAGACTATGGCATCTTCAGTGCAAGGGATAAGAATATCCAAACCCATACTGCTTCTGTGCCAGGACGGAGTCAGGCAGCCATTAGCGGTCCTGCCCAACGCTCAATGAAGCAACCATCACAATATATACAGTAAAACTATTCTGTTGTCCATTGAAAAAGGAATAAACCTTTTCTCTGAAATAAACGCTCTGGAGCACTGCTTGCAGGCAACCATGGAACATAGGGGGATAATAGTTTTGCAGCTTCCGAGAAGTTTCAAAACTTTTGAGGAATTTCAAAAAAGTTCAGTGCAGTGCAACGAGAAGGAGGGTTTTGATTTTAATGCACCCAAAAAAAATAAGTGTAACATTCACGGTACAGTACTTTTACTGTGCTTTAATTTTAGCCGGCAGTTTTATATGGACAAGCCATTATACAAATTTACAGCAGTATTTTTGCAGTTTTATCAAGCTTTTCCCATGCTTATACTAGGCATCTACCACAGTTTACCCTGGTTTGCCATGTTTATTAATATGCTTTACTATACCATGCCATTCTTTACCATACTTTGTTCCACTTTGCTATGCTTTTACCATATTAAACTTCTACAAGGGTTAGTTTATCATGGCTTGTTTTTTTAACAATGCTGTACCATACCTCTATGGGCTTTACAATTCTTACCTATGCTTTATTCCCTGTGCTTTTATTAACTTTTCAGGGAGTTGTCGGCACTTTCATTGGCCATACTGTAACTGTGAACAGTCTGGTGTTTGCAGTGCCCAGCGCTGCATTGATGTGGCTGCAGAGTAAATGGTGTGGCCTCTCCTGCGTGCGTCTGGGAAGCCCATTGCAATAGGAGAGCTGCTCGGAGAAGCCTGTTGCTTTGTACAGTCCGAGGCTCCTAATCCTTTTTGCACAGTGTGTACTTTCGGATCTTGCATTCCCACATAAATCACTGAACTTCAATGGTCAAGTCATCGCGTCCAACATCCTGTTAACACTTTCCTTTTTTTTAACTTCTATTCTTTCCCACTGGCCTGACCAGCCTCTGTATGCAGAGAGTCCGTGATTGATAGAAAAACACATTTAACAAGTCATGTGCTAATATGTACTTAGCAAGCAATTCATCAAATGGGAGGACAAACTAATTATGGAACACTGTGCTCACATTAATAACATGTATTTTATGCTAAGTTGTTCTCCCAATCATATAACTTTGTAAAAATGCATGGAAAAAAGTAATCTAACAAAACTGTGGTGTTGTTTTTATTTTATGATTATTAACTCACATTTGTACTTTCAGTATTTCATCTCTCAAAGGAGTTAGGACAGAGGGAAGGTGAGGGGGTGGAATGGGCTGCCTAGTCATGTTGCTGAAGGAGACTCTTCTTCACACAGAGAGTGGTGAGGGGATGGAATGGGTTACCTAGTCATGTTGCTGAAGGAGACTGTTCTTCACACAGAGAGTGGTGAGGGGATGGAATGGGTTACCTAGTCATGTTGCTGAAGGAGACTCTTCTTCACACAGAGAGTGGTGAGGGGATGGAATGGGTTACCTAGTCATGTTGCTGAAGGAGACTCTTCTTCACACAGAGAGTGGTGAGGGGATGGAATGGGTTACCTAGTCATGTTGCTGAAGGAGACTCTTCTTCACACAGAGAGTGGTGAGGGGATGGAATGGGTTACCTAGTCATGTTGCTGAAGGAGACTCTTCTTCACACAGAGAGTGGTGAGGGGATGGAATGGGTTACCTAGTCATGTTGCTGAAGGAGACTCTTCTTCACACAGAGAGTGGTGAGGGGATGGAATGGGTTACCTAGTCATGTTGCTGAAGGAGACTCTTCTTCACACAGAGAGTGGTGAGGGGATGGAATGGGTTACCTAGTCATGTTGCTGAAGGAGACTCTTCTTCACACAGAGAGTGGTGAGGGGATGGAATGGGTTACCTAGTCATGTTGCTGAAGGAGACTCTTCTTCACACAGAGAGTGGTGAGGGGATGGAATGGGTTACCTAGTCATGTTGCTGAAGGAGACTCTTCTTCACACAGAGAGTGGTGAGGGGATGGAATGGGTTACCTAGTCATGTTGCTGAAGGAGACTCTTCTTCACACAGAGAGTGGTGAGGGGATGGAATGGGTTACCTAGTCATGTTGCTGAAGGAGACTCTTCTTCACACAGAGAGTGGTGAGGGGATGGAATGGGTTACCTAGTCATGTTGCTGAAGGAGACTCTTCTTCACACAGAGAGTGGTGAGGGGATGGAATGGGTTACCTAGTCATGTTGCTGAAGGAGACTCTTCTTCACACAGAGAGTGGTGAGGGGATGGAATGGGTTACCTAGTCATGTTGCTGAAGGAGACTCTTCTTCACACAGAGAGTGGTGAGGGGATGGAATGGGTTACCTAGTCATGTTGCTGAAGGAGACTCTTCTTCACACAGAGAGTGGTGAGGGGATGGAATGGGTTACCTAGTCATGTTGCTGAAGGAGACTCTTCTTCACACAGAGAGTGGTGAGGGGATGGAATGGGTTACCTAGTCATGTTGCTGAAGGAGACTCTTCTTCACACAGAGAGTGGTGAGGGGATGGAATGGGTTACCTAGTCATGTTGCTGAAGGAGACTCTTCTTCACACAGAGAGTGGTGAGGGGATGGAATGGGTTACCTAGTCATGTTGCTGAAGGAGACTCTTCTTCACACAGAGAGTGGTGAGGGGATGGAATGGGTTACTTAGTCATGTTGCTGAAGGAGACTCTTCTTCACACAGAGAGAGGTGAGGGGATGGAATGGGTTACAATCTGCATGGTGTTTACCATAATTTTACCTAACGCTTATAAAGTTCATTCACAGGGCTGGGTCATGGTATAGCGCACAAATGTTTTAAAACAATGTATTAAATTCTTATTTTTGTACATACAGGATCCAGCCTGATGGACGAAACCAAGCTTCGAAGGCCACTCTCGTTTCATCTTTCTTTTTGTATGTTTTGCTTTCCCTGAGTGGGCCTGGGATGTTTGTCACTAGCAGTGTTGAAATAAACACCAGCCAGGAGAAACACTGTGGGATGCCTTTACCACTGCCTTCTCTAAACAAACCTTCACAGAAACCCCAGAGTGTTTTCAAATCATAAAAACGCAGTTTTCTCAAGTACTTTAAAAGCAAATAGAGCGCCTTATTATTCTAACAGAGGGGCCAGTCGGCTATATTTCACACAGAAACACCGAGAGCACAGCTTGGGTATGAGACACAAGATGGACATGTCTTAACATGTTTTTTTACGTAAATGCATGTTTCTTTTCCCTACGTGGACAAACAATATTTTGTAGTAATAGGTTAAAATCGAAGTGAAATGTATTTTATTTTATTTTACATTGGTGCAACCCATAGGGGCGTATTGTCAAAGCGTTCCCTTGTCTGTAATGAACCTTTTCGAAAGAGGTACAGCACCTGTTCATTTGACAAAACCCGAACTAAAGAAAGTGTTTCAGGTTGTTTTAAGCGTTCTCAGGGTGTGTTGTTTTTCGTTACTGTGATTTTCTTTCTCGTTTACCAATAATAGGAGTTAATTAAAGGCCCTTAATATTTAATACAATGGAACTATACCAAATGTTTCAAAATAATGTAACATTACAGAATTAAGATCGAACATCTTGAAACATTAAGTGCTTGATTCTAAACGCTTTCTCCAAATTGACATTATTTATACATCAAGGACAATCAGACCCAATAAAGTTGTTTTGGGGTTTTTTTTGGGTGTCAGTTTTGAGGAAAAATAAAATCATTGGAATAACAAGCGTTCAATTCCTTATGGACCTGAAGGAGTTAAATGAAAAGCATGACCAAGGAATGGAATTCACTATTAATCAAAAACATAAAGTACATTTGCTTTTGTACTGTTTGCTTGCTTGCTTCAAAAAAGGGTGTGAGCAAACACTGTATGAGGGTTATCGCTTATTACAGAAGAAATTCATTAGTATATATATATATATATATATATATATATATATATATATATATATATATATATATATATATATATATATATATATAAAATGGCAGGAATTATTATTATCATATTTTCATTTTTGAAAGAATATAAAGGCCCGGGGCTTCGCAAATGCTTGAGATTTCAAACCGGGGGGGGGGGGGGGGGGCTGGCTAATTTATCTTTTTTTTTTTAACTGTACAGACAATTGCCTTTTCTGATTGAGCTGTTCCCTGTTTCTTACCCCTGTCTGATAGCTTCAATGGAAGCCTCATACACAGGCCTTTGTTTACGTCGTGACACTAAGGCCTGAAGGATTTGGCCTGGGCGAGAATCTAGAGGCCTCAGACACAAACCCTTTTCCTGGCCCCTGTCATTCTGAAACCTGATGCTAACTTGCCGTGGCTGTATGGTGGCCTTCTATATATGTAAATAAGTCTTCTTTTCTTTTCTTACAAGAATTATAAAAGAGCAGCCATAAACTATGCAACGCAGTACAGATTCGAAACAATATCACACACCCCCCCCTCACCCTTGTCATCTCCGGTCTTTTTGGTTTATAAACCTTACTGTAGTATTTTTTTTTTAGAGGGGTGGGAGTGTGGGTTAGTACTGGGACCTAGAAAGCTGCATCCCCCACCAATACATTAATGAGTTACAATGAAAAGCTCAACATGCTTTTAAATGGATATAATCAGTCCAAACTAGAGGTTATAATACCAAAGGCATGATAATGCAGACACAAGACCTCTTAACCATACAACCATACGAAAATCAGCATTACACCTGTTCACTTCTGTGCACTTTATTACAACAAGAAATCCCTCTGTAAAGTTCTTGAAAAGTGCTTGAGGGCTATTTATATTACGCATACATGCCAATAGTCTCTATATGGTCAGGACACTCCCGATTTCTTAGCAAATCTCCCGTGTCCCGATGCATAGGAAGAAAGTCCCGATATTTACCCATAGGAAGAAAAATCACTTATTCTGCACAGTAGAGTTAGTGAAAACCACACGCTGTGCTCTTCGTGTGGCTGGCACATCTGCTGATCACTAACTTACCGGTACACAAAGGTAAGAACACTTCATTGTGTCTGTGTTTACTGTCATGCTGGTCATGCGGTGTTGAGTTGAGGGGATACGTCTATTATTATATGATAGAGTGTTTTTTGTGTATGGTGCGTATACCCCCCTCCCCAGGGGACAAGCGTCACGCTGAACACTTTCCAAATGTTGGCAAGTATGATTATGGCACAACAAAGTAGACAAATACTGTTCCTTTGTTTTTGGAAGGTTCAGAGTAGCAGTTCAGAATACAGTGCATTCATTTCTATGCATTCCAATGTGAAGAAATCTAGTTATCTAGTTATAGAATTTAGACAAATGTTTCTAAACGTTGCCTATCAATTCCATCCAGTATACTCTATATACCACAGAACCTAATTAAATGACCATTACATAAAAGCAGGTGAGCTCTTTTTTTAAATCACCCTGGAAAGCTAAAAAGAAATGAGAGTGAGAGGGAGAGGCAGAGAGGGAGGGAGAGAGAGAGGCAGAGGGAGAGGGAGAGGGAGAGAAGGAGGGAGAGAGAGAGGCAGAGGGAGTGGGGGAGAAGGAGGGAGAGAGAGAGAGGCAGAGGGAGTGGGGGAGAAGGAGGGAGAGAGAGAGAGGCAGAGGGAGTGGGGGAGAGGGAGGGAGAGAGAGAGGGAGGGATAGAGAGAAGGAGAGAGAGGGAGAGGCAGGGGGCTAATAACCTGTAATTGTGAAATTACACCCCGCCCCCCCCCCCCCTGTCCTAAGCCCTCTCACTCAACAGAAAGAGAAGCTGGGTGACACTTGTAATTTGTACAATTATTTAACAGAACCAAAAACAACACTCGGTGAGAACAGAACAAAAATAAATAAATGAAAGCAGTCAGCGGTGACACCCGAAACCTGCAATTGCACAGCTGACCCCAGAGCTATTTACTGCCATGGATTTAGTTCTTGACTCTTTATTACTTATATTAACCCTTTAAACAGCAGGCCCCTTTGCTGGGGGTGAGCTAGCAGTTTTTACAGTATTAATCTATGACCCTGTCTACCTAAAAATTCCTGTGTTTTTGGGATGCATTATTCTGGGAACTTTATCATGCTATCAAGGCTATAAAATACTTACCAACAAAAAAGAAGCATATTACTTATTCAGTAATGCAACACAGTCACTGACTCAATAAATGATACCTTGGGAGGTGTAGCACCATTGTGATTGGCTGTAGTTCTAACTTTGTGGATTCCGATTGGTTTGCCACAGTGGTGAAGTTATGGTTAAAGTGCCTACTGCATTGCGCTATGCCTTTGCCGCAGTGCGACTTTGTCATGGTGTACACCACAGTAACCTCCTTTACAGGGAAGTGCAGTTACCTGTGCAATTACACAGGGTAGCTTTACTGCAATTTAAAGTGTGTTTTAATTGCAGTGTGTCGTGAAAATGGTGGGATTCACTGTGGAGTTTAACAGGTTCAGGCACAGAGACTGAACTGTTCACTCACCCCCTAAGAGAACGGGTGCTCCCTCCAGTCCAGGGCAGGCTTGAGGCATGGAGACTGAACTGCTCCCTCCCTCCCTAATCCACCTAAGAGAAAGGGTGCTCCCTCCAGTCCAGGGCAGGCTTGAGGCATGGAGTCTGAACTGCTCCCTCCCTCACCCCCTAAGAGAAAGGGTGCTCCCTCCTGTCCAGGGAAGGCTTGAGGCACGGAGACTGAACTGCTCCCTCCCTCACCCCCTAAGAGAAAGGGTGCTCCCTCCAGTCCAGGGCAGGCTTGAGGCATGGAGACTGAACTGCTCCCTCCCTCCCTCAACCTTTAAGAGAAAGTGGGGTACCTCTAGTCCAGGGCAGGGCTTTAGGCTTGGAGACTGGACTGCTGTAAAGAAAATGACTTAGTGTCATTGGAAAGCGATTGCAGAATTGTAGAATCATCTGACAGAAGTGATACGATTATCAAAAACAGGATATGGTAGCAGTGACAAACCTAATCTTGTTACAAAATGTTGGTCAAAGGCAGTGGAGTAAATAAATACCAAAGATTAAACATTAGATTAATGATTTAGTAATACAAAACTACATTTTGAATTCCCAGGGGTGGATACATATTGTTTTAACTTGTATGAACAGGAATAAGTGAATGCCCAAAGGATTTAATCAGTGAGATAAGGCCTTACACTACTGCAAGAAGGCAGTTATGTCATATAAACTCAAATACAAACTGTAAAGAAGTATTATACTAATGACTTGTGTATAATATCATGAAATATTTATCCAAGGTGACTTACAGAGACTAGGGTGTGTGAACTATGCATCAGCTGCAGAGTCACTTACAATTACGTCTCACCCGAAAGACGGAGCACAAGGAGGTTAAGTGACTTGCTCAGGGTCACACAATGAGTCAGTGGCTGAGGTGGGATTTGAACCAGGGACCTCCTGGTTACAAGCCCTTTTCTTTAACCACTGGACCACATAGCCTCCTAAATAATCAATTTACTTTCTGTATAAATATTAAATTTCAACAATTTTATATTGAAAAAAAAGAAGAAGAATATTAATCATGCTCTAGTCCCAACTTTGACAACTTGAAGTGAATACAGCTCATACAGCAGCCACCAGACCACACATGCGGACTTCCGATCAACAGAAGATAGTCAGACAGACAGACAGACAGACTGACAGACTGACTTTGTCCCTGTTACCAAGAAAGAAAAAGATATTCCATGTAGATTTTTAGATTAGTACACCTAATTACAGACTACTGCACCCATCCCAGATACTAGATACTATTGTGTGTTGACAGCAGGTGCATAAGAACTGCCCTAGGCTGTGCAAATCCTATGTAGCACAGCCCACGTGAGGAGAGAACTGTTCTACAATGGAACTGCTTTGGAATTTCTGTTGGAATTTCAAATGGTTTCCAAAGATGGTCTTTTGTAAGTTGTATTATTTTTTTTTGGGGGGGGGAGGGGGAGGAATCTATAAACAACACAAAAAACAACCATAGTTGTTTTGTTCCACAATCAAGCTTGATTCACAGGACAGAAGAGAAGAAAGCGCAATAAAAGGTAAATACGGGCCATCTTTTAAATTTGTGTTTGCTTACAATTCCCCTAAATGAAAGCTTTGAAGATGAAGGTGTTCTAACAATGGCCCGGACGGCCTTTTCTCATTCCCAAACGTTTGTTATGTACTAACATTTCATCATTTACATTTTTATTTGAATTTCACGATAAGTAGAGCAGACAGATACTAAAATCTGCTATCTTTTCTTTCCAATTGTACAAGCCCACCTCACCTACTTAACTGAAGGAGGGCAGGAGACTGCGACCGTCCCTGTTGAAACAGCATGCTTTGCACAGTTTTAAAATAACAGTGCTTTCACATTGGCCTTGTAATGCTTTTAATAAAGTTTAATATGCAGTCGTTCAGCTGTGTTTCTGAAGTATTCTCCTTTTCTGCAGTTTCAGAACTTTTCCCTTGCTTATACCCTGTTCGTTCACTGTGCTTTATCAAAGTTAACTTTTTTTTTTTTTTTTTCTGTTTTCACCAGGCTTTACCATACCCGCTGTATCCGTGGTTTGCCCTGAGTGAATGCTATCATTTCACTGTGCTTTTGCATTCTGATATGACACTTTGCTATACTTTTTCCAAAGTGCTGTATATCGCAGGAATTTGTATAAGGTTATTGCAGAAGCTTAAAAAAAAATGTAATTAGATTATTATTATTATTATTATTATTATTATTATTATTATTATTATTAATAATAATAATAATAATAATAATAATAATAATAATAATAATAATAATAATAAACATATTTTAATTCTAACATGACTACATGGCGTCACAGCGCTGTGCTTAAGAATTAAACCCACTTTAGGATTTACATACCTTACAATGTACTGTTTATTTAGTTTTTGTTTTGTGTGGGTGTGTAGCACTAAAATGTGTTCATAATCAGTTCCATAAGATTTCTGTTTAATTCTTAAATATTTTGTTTTACACAGTGAGATCAACATCATGTTTGGGTTTCCTTCTATATGAGTTTGTTTTTGCATATTTCCAATTATATTTGTTTTTAAACACACACACACACACACACACACACACACACACACACACACGCACACACACACATGCACACACACACACATATACAGTGCCTATAGAAAGTCTACACCCCCTTTCAAAATGTTCACCTTTTGTTGCCTTATAGCCTGGAAATGAATGGAGCAAAGTACAGGGAAGTCCTTGAGGAAAACCTGCTGCCCTCTGCAAGAAAGCTGAAACTGGGACGGAAGCTCACCTTTCAGCATGACAACGACCCAAAGCACACAGCCAGAGCTACACTGGAGTGGCTAAGGAACAAAAAGGTAAATGTCCTTGAGTGGCCCAGTCAGAGCCCCAACCTAAATCCAATCGAAAATTTGTGGCATGACTTGAAGATTGCTGTCCATCAACGCTCCCCAAGGAACTTGACAGAGTTTTAACAGTTTTGTATAGAAGAATGGTCAAATATAGCCAAACCTAGGTGTGCAAAGTTGGTAGAGACCTATCCCAACAGACTCACAGCTGTAATTGCTGCCAAAGGTGCTTCCACTAAGTATTAACTCGGGGGGGTGGAGACTTATCCAATTATGATCTTTCAGTTTTATATTTTTAATTTCAATAAAAAACTTTTTTTCCCCTTAACAGTGTGGAGTAGATAAGTGGAAAAAAACCCTCATTTAAATGCATGAAACTCTGAGGCACTGACACAACAAAATGTGAAAAAAGTTCAAGGGGGTGTAGACTTTCTATAGGCACTGTATATATATACTGTCGAAACGTGCTGTGTTGTGTGTTTTTAATAATAAAGCATTGTTTTTAGAGGTAAAACATTGCCGCTTGCTTTTTACTTTCTTGAACATCAAGTCTAAAATGAATTAAGGATACAATTGAGCCACCCTGAGTGTGGGGCCCACCCAGTCTGCAAACAACAAACAAGTGGACTTTGGTTTGTCTTTTACTCAACATGGTTGATGTCTAAACCGAGACTAATATATATATTAGTATATATTATATTAATATATATTAATTTAATATAGGCATGTATAAGCTTGCACCGTTTTCTTTTCAAAAGTGAATTTCTTCACTTAAAAAGTCACCGTTTATAAAATGCTCTATCAACATTTCCCAATAGACGCTCGCTGGATAATGAAGAACCTGCTGTGTCGCGCTGGATATTTTGAAAACAAAAGTCACTTGATTGTATTACGCGTATGGCGACACCCCTGCCTTTGAAAGAAGAGGGGGAACCGCAGTACTGCTAACGCTCCCCACCCCCCGCCGGGAGACACAGCCTAAAACCGGGCTTTATTGTGATGCTAATCAGCCCTTTTGTCACGGAAGGCAAAGGCCTCTGTTTGGAATAATCATCGGCTACATACCTTACTACAGAACAGAGGGTGCATTGCAACGACAGCCTGCAACACTGTGTCACTACAGCGATGGCCAAAGGTTTTGCATCACCCTATATAATTAACTAATCTTGCTTCATAAAGTCGAATGAAACCGGCTGTATAATGTTACGTTAACATATTGAATTGCACACCGCTTTTGTAGTTTTCCCACACACCTAACGAAAAACTTAACATTAAATACTACTGTACTACTAGTATGTCTTCCGGTAGACCTTTTGCAATATCATTTTGTAGTTTCTTTGATGACAAGATGCTAAATAAAAGACCTAAATTACATGTTCATTTTTTTTAAGCATGTCTCAATCCTAAAATTCTTGGTGATGCAAATCTTTTGACCATAGCTGCACACACACACACACACACACACACACACTCCTAGGTACACTCAGAGTTGTTGCAGAGAACCTCATTCAAGAGCGCGAGCCGAGCTCTTTCCTACAAAGCAGGCAGCTACTGCAGCAGATTAAAACGGCAGCGCGTCCCGTGTGCAAAAAGGAGGGCAGAAATGTAAGTGCAAAACTAACTAGGCATAGTTTACAGTGAATATAGGCAGGGGTGTAGTGCTGGGGGGTCGCGGCGCAGCGCCGCTCCCCCACTTCTCTTGGGCAGGTAAAGCACCGCTTCCGTACGTCACGTGTAGAATATTGAACTGTTTTGCTCCTATTACTATACGGAGATATCCATGTGTATATAACCCATACAAATAAGCAAAGACTACAATAACCGTAAGAAACCCTTGAGAGATAAATAATGAAAAAAGTTTGAATATAGCGCGCGTGGTCTGGAACAACAGGTGTGAATAATGTAGAGAGATGAAGGGAACCTGTATCATCAACGCTGTGCGGAGGTGCCAGCGTTTTACAATTAGATGTTATAATTGGAACAGTTCTTATTTTTAGACCCATATATATGAAATGTTGTAGATAATATAATCTAAACATGTATTTAAAAGACACAGCTCAATCGCAACAGGCAAATAAAGGGTACCTGTGGCCTTGCGCATCTTTTTTTGCAAACGGATCCACTTCTGTTTCAAAACCTCAGTCTCATTCGCTCTGAAGCGTCTGCAATAGGACAGTGAGACATAAGAACATAGGTTTCCAGACGAGAGGAGGCCATTCAGCCCATCTTGCTCGTTTGGTTGTTAGTAGCTTATTGATCCCAGAATCTCATCAAGCAGCTTCTTGAGCTGATTCTGCACCAAACCATACAATATACGAGAAGAGGGAGTGAGGTAGTATTACGCATAGGAAGAAGAAGAAGAAGAAGAAGAAGAAGAAGAAGAAGAAGAAGAAGAAGAAGAAGAAGAAGAAGACGTGTATTAATATATGAAACTGGTTGTGAAAATATGTACATTATTTGTTTATTTATTTATCTTTAATATAAATAGCTGCAAGTCTAGTTACTTTACAATAATACCTCCGATTGTCTGAATTTTACAAATTGGTACACTTGTTAGCCCTTTCAAATACAGTAACTACTACTAATACACTGCGGTGTTGTAGGTTCAGTGATGCACGAAAACAGGTTTATCCATCCCTAACAAAACAATATCATAGAAACCGGATTTTGACCAGCTATATCCTTCAGCGTTATATATTCAGCATTACAGTGTATCATAGGACTTGAATAATTATATATATACTGTATATATATATATATATATATATATATATATATATATATATATATATATATATATATATATATATATATATATATATATATATATCTCTATCTCTCTCTCTCTCTATATATATATATATATATATATATATATATATATATATATATATATATATATATATATATATTTGAAGTAGGCTCAGACAAAAGCCCTTCAGCTGTGTAGAACGAAAAGTAAACACAGTGCAGAAAACCTGTTAATCTATTAACCTCTATATATAGGTTTTGAGGATATGTGGGTGGTGATGACATATAAGACTAATTTGTAATTGACTTCAATTTTTTTACAGGTTCAAATCACCCTAAGCCTAAAAAAAATGACACTTGTTGAAATGTTTAATAATAATAATAATAATAATAATAATAATAATAATAATAATAATAATGTTAGATGTTTAACTACAATAACTTACATATACACATTCCTTAAAAATGATATTAATAAAATAAAAAGTTTCCTTGTGTAACTATCATTAATATCATTGTTATAAACAAATAATAATATTATAGTTGTGGGTTGAGCTATAACGCCCAGGCAATAAACCAGGGAGCTGTAAAGCAACCATCTTCCCAGAGTCTATTTATTTCACTGGTTTGGGTTTAGAAATTCCACTCTGGTCTCTGGGGGCCAGATTATTGTTCTACTGGCTTTGGGCTCTCCAGGAAAGAGCTGCTAAGAAACAAAGCCCCGGCTTTTAAAACATAAAGTAGTCCCACCACTTTTTTTTTCTTTTATACTAAATGAAATGCACAAACAAACAAACAAACAAACAAATTCACGATTGAGACCAAGATGTTACACAAACATTACTCTCAAAGTCACCCGTAGTTAAAACTATATATATAAAATGTGTATTTACGTCTTACGTCTTACTCATCGTTTTAAACTCAAAACTCCCTGACTTGTCTTAGGCGGAAGGATCTCATTGTGCCAGGCAAGGAGGCGGAGTGATATCCCACTTGCGCCTGAACCGGAGTAAAGTAGGGAAAAAAAAGTTTTCAAAGTTCCATCAGAAGTTTTAGGAAAGGCTGGGTTACAGAGTCCGCTTGGAGGAGTAGCAGGCGGAACGAACGGCTCGTTTTTGCTTTGTACAACTACAAAAAGAAGAGAGAAAAAAGAAGATTTATGCTTTATGTCGCTG